>NC_137608.1:25899914-26359914 GCF_963280865.1 Gymnoscopelus braueri | reverse complement strand
TGTCTCATGTTTCTAGATTGACCCGAGTCAAATCAGGAATTTGAACCAAACTCAATGTTCTTACTATTTCGGCAGACACTGCTGCTGTTTTCTGCTTTTTATTGCAAATTACATGCACCAGTAAGAACAAATACCTTTTTAACAGCCAGAATATTTAAGTAAGTCCTTTCTGATTTTGATTTTTGATTACAATGTTCTATTCAAAGATTTAAAAAAAATATTCATGTTGTTATATACGTATAGCAATCTAAAATGACACAGATGCTTTCCCAGATTGAAAGGTATAACAACTTATCGGTTTTCTTAATGGGTTAAAGCATGATGTGTGCTTCAGAATCAACTTTATTGTCACATAATGACATAAACCACATGCTTGAGGTGTGATGGAGTTCAAATTTGTCACCGTCAGTTTCTCATAAACTCCCCTTTCCCTCCCCCATATTCAATCTTAAATGATGCAGAAATGTCATATATACCAATCCCAGAACTATGCCTTTTAACAATCCCTGTCTTTTGGTTGAAGTATTATGTCATTGCGTCACACTAATAGTTGATAGTGTGTAACGCCGGGGAATCTAATCCGGGTCTCCCACATGGAAAGCCAACATCTTGACCACTTGCCTAAAGGGGAATTCCTTTTCCCTCTTGGCAGTGGTGGAAAGTAACTAAGTACATTTACTTAAGTACTGTACTTAACTACGATTTTGAGGTATTTGTACTTTACTTGAGTATTTCCAATTTCCAATACTTTTACTTCTACTCCACTACATCTCAGAGGCAAATATTGTACTTTTACTCCACTACGTTTATTTGAAAGCTTTAGTTACTAGTTACTCTTCAGATATAAATTATGATATTATAAAACATACATTACCCACTTTAACCCTATTTTATACATAGGCTATTTGAAAATAGCCGATCTACAAGCTCACAACGCGTCGCATCGCGACGCGTTGTGAGCTTGTAGATCGGCTATTTTCAAATATTTAGTACTTTTACTTTTGGTACTTTAAGTACATTTTGATGCCAATACTTTTTTACTTTTACTCAAGTACATTTTTTATTCCGGACTTTTACTTGTAACAGAGTATTTTTTATATTGCAGTATTGGTACTTTTACTTAAGTAAAGAATTTGAGTACTTTTTCCACCACTACCTCTTGGCCTGGGTCATCAGGCAGAGGCTCTGAGTCTGAGCCACTACTGCCAGTCAGTTTACAGTAAAACTCTCCCTCCTGCTTCTCACCTGACTGTTAATTCCTGAAGGAATTACTATTAGTCATCTGCTCAGACAGTCTCATGGCTCTCTTGAATTGAGACCATATAACCCAGACGTATTAGCCACTGCAGGCAAATGGGAGTCAGGGGACAGGTTTTGATTTCTGCAGATGAAATAAACATAAACTAGGCCCCCATATAGGTCATTATGGTGAACGACACGCCTCGACCTCAGGCTCTCATTGATCTCTTAAACACTGTTATATTATTCATGTGAGGTGGTTTTCCCCCTTATCAGGTATTGAATGAAGCATTCTATACCACTGGTCTTTGAGCGGGGGGTCCCCAGCAAAAGGATTGATATTTTGGAACCAAATGCATTCATTCATTCAATTCATTATAGTGCCGAATGAATGGACCCTGGTGAGTGTGACTGTACAAATGTACAAAACTAAATGGACCTGTATAAAGGTCCATTGGGTTGCATTTAGTATAGCCTTCACTCTCTGAGTTAAATTAACACTGAGGATATTATAGTGCTGCAAGGTGGTTCTCAAAGTGTGGTCCGGGGACCCCCAGGGGTCCTTGGTGTGGTTCCAGGGGGTCCCCAGCAAAAGTAGTTAATACAGCATCACAATCATTTTAACCACTTCATCCATTTAAACGTTGCCTATTCAAAAATAGCAGATCTACTTGTACATCTTCTATTTTTGAAAAATATCTAAAATGATTTTGAATATTCTCTTGTGAGGGTCCCTGGCACAAAATCTTTTCAGATGGGGGGTCCGCTGTCAAATACATATCAATTTGGGGGTCCTTGGCTTGAAAAAGTTTAAGAACCACTGGTATAGACGAATCCACAGACGCGCTGCCTGTAGCTGCCTGTAGGCGGCCATTGCTGCGGTGTCGCGTCCGCGGAGCGTTGACACCGCAGCAATGGCTGCGCCCAGGGCAGCGCTCCGTGGATTCGTGTATAGGGCATTCCCAGAGAGAAAAATCATGTAATATGGGGGTCTGTCTGTGGCCTAAATGGATATCAAACGGGGCCCTTGAAATAAAATTGGTTGACAATCACTGACCAATGAGCACCACCTGCCGCCTAAAGGTCAAACTTATTCCATGGTGGGGGAAGGCAAACTTTAACCCCTTAAACCCCATCATCGGTATTGTGGAGAAAGCTTTAGCTGAAAATAGCAGATCGACAATACCTTTGCAGGTGTTGGGTCATCCTGGGGATGCTGATGAACATGACGTCAGGTCAGGGGGCGGGACATACAGGAGTTGAGTTGGGACTGGCGCCTGCCGTAGTTCAGAAAGGGAATACACCAGTGTTGCCATGTCGGCTTATTATAAGCGACTTTTGGCTTATTTTCCTGTAAAGTCGCTTGTAAATATTGGTAGTTGCGTTGCACGTTTCGTTTTTTTGGGCTTGTTTCTAATGTAAAGTGTAATTATTTGGGCTTGTTTCAGATATTATTATTTTTATCATTGTTTAAACCAGTTTTCAAACATTTGCTTGTCAAGAAGGACACCCAAATTATTCTCTTCAGACCCCCATCTTGAAAAAAATGTAACTTTCAAATATATTCCAAATATTTCACTTTTTCTTTTCAAGATCTTTTTGAAAATAGCAGATCTACAAGCTCACAACGTTGAGAGCTATTTTCAAATAGCCAATAAAGTGCTCATGTGGCTCTAGTGGCTTCTTTGGGGCTTGTTTTCATAGACCTGGTTGCTTATTTCTCTCACACAATCTGGCAACACTGTTCAGAAAGAGAATACTCACAGACTGAATAGAGACTGGAGAGAGAGTGGTACTTCAATCGTTCGTGGTGTCGGTGGTGGTGGTGCAGTCAGTTTAAAAGCCTCGGTCAGTCAGTCAGTTCACCGACTGATGGAAGCAAAGCAGCAGTTAGTTTCCCATCTGCCAGAGAGTGGTCTCTCTCTCTTTCATCTCAGATCAGGATAAAACAGATCTCCAGCGTTAAGAAGCACTGAGTGAAGCTTCCACACCGACTCGCCCCACAGTCCTCACCAGGGCAGACGTGCCTATCTCCGGTGTATCGCCCCAGCATTGTTATCCCGCTGATCATGATGTGAATGACTAACGTGATGTGTTACTTTGTTTGATGGAAGCGAGGACTACTATTTATCATCGTTCAGATCTCTTTCTGACGGCAGGCTGCGGCATAATGCTCCGGCGGTGAGTCCTTGTTATCTTGTACTGTTGTACCTCTTTGTAGTTTTCCCCCCTCAATGGTTAGACCGATAGGCTAAAATAGATTGAGACAGAGATAAGGATGTAAGAAGACCAAATGAAGACTCATTTGATCCGTTTTGTTTCTGGACTCCCAGAAATTGTTACAGGGATGTTTGATTGAATGTTCTATCTATCTTTATCTGGCTATTATAGCGGCACAATGTTTTTGTTCCGCCACACGGGCGTATGTTGGCACACAAAGGCTCTGCATAAAGCATTGTATACAGGTGGATGTAGCCTATTCCCAGCCATAGCCTATCTGAACCACTTAAACCCCATTATGAGTAACCTCCGGAGTCCCACAGGGCTCAATACTAGTGTTTTTTTTTGTTCTGTTTTGGGTTATTGTTGGGAAAGCTTTCTCTGAAAATAGCAGATCGACAAGCTTGTGAGCTTGTCGATCTGCTATTTTCAGTGAAAGCTTTCCCCACAATACGGATGGGATGCTGGGGTTTAAGTGGTTAATTACAATTATGTTGTTCAAATGTTTGAAAAATAAAAGAAATAATTGATATAGTTACCCCACATTATTTAATGAGTTTTCTTATTGACCTGTATATATATTTCCAATCACATCATTGCATGATGATTTTTACCCTTTGGGCTATTTGGTAATTATTTCACAAACAAACACAAAATAGCAAAAAATAATTACAAAACGAGATTACACAGTTTGTATTCGTGTTGCATAAGAAGTAGTGAATTCACACGCAGGGAGACTGCAATCCAAGCCCATATCCAGTGGTTATACATTATTTATAAAGTTAGCTCAGTGCTGCAGCACCCCGCACAACTGTCAGCAACAGTCTCAGTCTCTCTCTCTCGTTCTCACTTTACACTCACTGGCAGACATGCTCTGGAAAAAAAGGACATGAGTTTGAAAATACACATCTTTGTCGGTCTCTTTCCCCATCTCTCTATCTCCATCTCTCAGACACACACAGACACTCAGCCTGTGCTTGTAATGAATGAAAAAGCTTTGCCACCAATACATCCATTTGATCCAGGGGTGATCCAGACAGCTATTATCTAACATAGATAATAGCCACGTGCGAATAATGTGATTATTCCTTCTATTAGACTAGACTTATGTTGCTGGTTGGGATTAGTGTGCAGCCGTGCACTTTGATGTTATGTAATTTCCTGCTGCATTATCATGACATATGAACATACAATGTATTGTATTGTACACACACAACTCTTGTTTGTGTGTAAATTGCTTTTCTATTCTTTGCGTCTGCCTCTCTACCAGATGACCCCATCTTCTAGTTTCGTTCTCTGCTCATCCCTGCTCATTAAAGTCCTCTGTGTGTCTCTCTCTCTCCCCAGCAGCAGTGGTAGCAGCAGGCATGTGAATGACAATGTAACGCTGCTCATAGCAATATCTCCTCCTCAGCGACCACAGGGCATGTTGAAATCCCAACATCCATGAGAAGGCAACAGGAAGGAGATTACTGAGGGATTACTCGCCCTCTGTCTCTCGCACACACACACACACACACACACACACACATACACACACACACACACACACACACACACACACACACACACACACACACACACACACACACACACACACACACACACACACACACACACACACACACACACACACACACACACACACACACACACATTATCTCAACATCACAGGTCTGGGATTTGACAACTCTCTGAAAGTGGATGTCATCCAGGATGAATTGCTGACTGAATGGAGGAGGAGGGGCCACAGCACTCTCAGTGAATTTAAGTCAGTTATCTCCACCTCCCTGACCACCGAGAGCTCTGATTGGTCAATGGGGATTAGAGACTTTGGACAAAAGGGGAGAAAGTGAGTGTGAGAGAGATACAGCGGAGATTGAAAGAGAGAGCCAGTGGAGTGGAATGTCCTCCTGCTGTCCTGCCATGCATCTACACATGTAATGGTGGGATCAGAACGCACAGAGGTCTGTTGCTATGGATACCCCTGCCCTGGCGAAGCTCTGTTACTGTAATCATACGGCTGTTAATGCGATCACTATCATCCACAATGAGAGAAGATATGGAGATTGGAACTGCAAGTCTACTACTGGATAGTGCATTTAGCCTACCAACGAACAAGGGCCTTGTGACATGATAAAGCTCAGAAACCCCAAAACATAATCATCAGTGTTATTGTCATCAAAAGGACAATGTTCAAAACAAAAGAAGGCAAAGTTGTCTTTCATGCTGTTGTATTTCTTTAGCTAAATATGCTTTACTGACACATGACTAAACCCACACATGCGAGATCACTGACGTAACCAAATGTTTGAATTCTGCCCACTTAGTTTTATTTATTTCGATCCTTTCTGAGAACCCCTTTGATCTCCTGTGTGTGAGGAACCCCCTTGTCTTAGACAGGGTGTTAATAATGTAGCCTTGAGTACCTGGTTTTCCCACATTTTTTGGAAGTCTAAATGGAAAAAGGGCAATTATGGTGAGACGGAGGGCCCAGTAAAAGTGAGCACATGCCCACAGCATGAAGTTGAGAAGTAGACTGGAAGTGGAGACTTTGCTTGTAGATTGTTTCACTTGGACCCGAAGGAAGTGATTTGTTTATTAGTCTACTGCCTAAACACTCTGAAATGAAGCTCTCCCTTGCATTTTTCAGTCGGCCAAAGAACACCCCTTCACATCAATTTAGACTTGTATAGTCTCAGAAAGGTTGCTGCTGTTCTAACCTTTGGCACTGCAGAAAGACTTGCTCTCAGTGTGAATATCCTATACATCATAGACCTTCACATTTGCTTTCTGGACAACCTGATTTCAGAAACCCTTTATAACCGATACCAAATTAATCCTAGGTCATCTTGATGTGTCAGCCTTTTGTTTGACTTCTGATTGATCCGCTAATTGAAATTCTGGTGCTCTTTGAAAAATATGTCACACTGAAATCCTAAGACCAGAAGCTATTCAAAAAGCTGGAGGTTTTTGGGATCACTTCATCGTTCATTTATCGCCACAAGGGTACCCTATCTGCTCACGCTACCATGGCCGGACATGACCCTCTGCTCTTCCTACCTGGCTTTGACCTTGGCGGCCGCTTCACTGACCTTCGACCTCTTGGCACAGGTGTCACAGGCCTGGTCCTATCAGCAGCGGATCAACGTACGGGGCAGCGCGTAGCTGTTAAAAAGCTGGCAATGCAGGATGCTATTTCAGTGAAGCATGCCCTGAGGGAGGTCAAAATCACCCAGCGGCTCTACCACGAGAACGTTGTCCGGGTCCATGAAGTTCTGGCGCCGTATGGAAAGCCCCTCCCCCGAGACCCAACCCACCTCAGTGCACTGTACATTGTCCAGGAGTGTATGGAAACAGATCTGGCACGCTTGTTAGAACAAGGACCGCTACCCACAGGTACATGGAAAAGAGGGAGAGTAATAATCTATTACAAATACAATTTAGTCTAGAATGCAGTATGGTTATCCCTGAAACTATGTCATCTCTCTACTGTTTATTGTGATTCATTGGATTTGTTAAAGTATGTTCTCATTAATTGTCTGAGTCTTTGATAAAATAACTGATAAGTAAAGGCTGTAGAGGTTAACAGTTTGTTTTATGTCCTCATTGCAATGAGGTTTAATTCTTTATTTGACCATATTCGCAGATCAGCCATTTGTGAATATGGTCAATCTACTGTAAGCACTGGAGTGAAACAGACCAGTATTCAGTGGTATGAAAGCTGTCGCCAGGGTTCAATTTGCTGGGAGGATGGGGGGAATGTATGCATGAATTTTAAATCAATAATGGTGTCACACGAGAATAGCCGATCTATGTGAGCTTGAAGATAGTGCTTACGTTGAAAATTCCCTTTTTTTTTACAATGCAAACCCTGCTATCGCTATGTTGACACATCCTAAACAAGCAAAAAAGGAAACAGAATAAAGAGATCTGCCCTCAAGCTGCTAACGGAGAAGGAGAGGAGACATTCACTTTAGAACTCATACAATGTAATTTGGGGTTCTCATGATGAGCTAGATTGTCTTTGATCTTATTACCACTGTTGACAGGTCATGCTACATTACTATTCTACCAGCTGCTGCGAGGACTTAAGTTCATCCACTCTGCAAATGTTCTGCACAGAGACCTAAAGCCAGCTAACATCTTCATCAATACGGACCAACTGCTGCTCAAGATTGGAGACTTTGGGCTGGCCAGGATCGTTGATCCTCACTATTCACATAAGGTACTAATACACCAAAACACACTCTGCATGCTCACACAAGCAAACACACACAATTTACAATTCAAATGTCGACATTTAGCAGATGCTCTTATCCAGAGCGACATACAAAGTGCAAGGTCAGAGTAAATGGCATGAACCTCAGTCAACAACATAGCATCTGTCTAAACAACATGCTATCTAAATCACGTTCATAGCATTTGTGGTCAGTATATGTCTATCTAAAATAACATCATGTGAATCAACATATGGTACATCTGCACAGTTGAACTAGCATCTATCAAAAGAAGCGATAGAAGGAATGAGGATTGCTAGGGGGTGAGATAGATATCTGAAGAGGTGAGTTTTCAGACCGCGGCGGGAAAATGGGGTGTTGGTCTGCATTCCTGACTGAGGGTTCAAGGGGAGCGCAAAACCGAGCAGCAGTACTTGGCGCCATCTTGGTCAGAGGGAGCGGAGGTCATTCCACAGCTTGGGCGCCAGGAGGGAGAAGAGTTTAGGACACTAGGGTGTCGCAGGGATGGGACAGATGGACATCCTGTGTTAGCTTATCACACACACGTATTTATGCTGCTTAACGGTACCCATTCAATCCGGTAACGCACCTGTTTTTAGCTATAGCCATTATTTACAAGCTCGTAGCTTGTAGATCTGCTATTTTTGAAAAATCACGAAATGTGTGCAAATCTTTGAATATCTATATTTTTAAGCGGCTTCTGGGGGGTCCCTGGAACAAAATATTTTGAGATGGGGGTCCGTGACCAAATACATATCATTTTGGGGGTCCTTGACATGAAAAGGTTTGAGAACCACTGATATTATAGCAACATACGGTTTTCAGAAAACTGTTATGATTTAGAAGACATTTGTAGTTCCCGGATTGAATGGGTTAAATTCCTATTCTTTGTGTCAGTTCCTGTGCCTGTTTAAGCACAATTTATTTGGATATGATGACAATGTACCTGTAATTTTGAGTATGGTCAGTTGAAGAATTCTTAAAAATTCCTCAACTTACTTTTCATTTCAGAAGTCACCCCCGAAAACTGAATAGAAAAAGGATTGTAAACATAGTTTCTCCCTTTCATGGAGGGCGAGCTGTTATCACTGTCCAGATAGTGCCTTCCTGGGACCTGGCCTCGTGTGGTTATCAGGTATCAGCAGAGAAATAGTTGGCCTGGTATGGTAGTGCAGCTGTTCTCAAACATTTTCATGTCAAGAACCCCCATCTGAAAAGATTTTGTGACAGGGACCCCCCATAAGAGAAGATTTGTGTTAAAACATTTCTAAATGATTCCAAATTTTCAAGACTTTTAAAACAATGTAAAAAAAAATAACTGATCAATAAGGCTATATGTGAATAGCCAAAGTATAAAATAGGTTTAAAGCTATATAAACTCCTTTGGTTGGGGACCCCCTGGAACACCCTCAAGGACCCCTACATTTCTAAAAGTTTTATTTTTTTGTGTGTTTGATACACCTTATAACAGTGCAGTCGGTTCATCCAAGTACACATCTACATTACACCATTTGGTTCTCAACATGAGGTCGAGGAACCCCTATGGGTCCTTGAGGGGTTACCAGATAAATTAATTATTGTTAGGGACCTCATCTGTAACTCAGACAGTGTCCAAATGGACCCTTACGGGTTCATTTGCTTTAATGTATGCACTCAAAATAACAGACTTTACAGTGTGGATTGGGGTCCAAGAGATAAAGACTGTATCAAATAGGGATCCGTGGATTCATGCAATATCAAACAGTGGGTCCTTGAAATGAAGAAAGTTGAAAACCAGACAGGGCTGTTCCTGCTGGCTTGTGTTATTTATAATAAGGCGGTTTTCCATGGCAAACCCTGCTATTAAAGCCCCAACCCTGGTATCAGGTTAGGGACTAATCAAAGCCAGTGATTACACTGACCATGGTTGGTGGACCAGGGAGTCTGAGAGATGAATGTGACAATTTACTGCCTCATTGTGCTGGATCCCAGAGCTACGGCTTGTGTGTGTGTGTGTGTGTGTGTGTGTGTGTGTGTGTGTGTTCCAATGAAAGGGTATCTTTGTCAGCTGTGAACACGGAACAAGGCATCAGTGGGGTGCAGACATAGGGGTTGTGAGTGGGAGTTCAGTCAGATGCAGAGAGGGAGAGAGAAGGATGAGAGAATGTGAGAAAGTTTCGAGGTAAAAAAAAAAAGGTCGACCTTGGAAAGCGCAAAAAGAGGGTGGAAAGACAGGGTGAGAAAAAGCCAGGAAGAAAGATGAAGGGGGAAGGGGAGGGGGGGGTGGCAAATTTGGCTGGGGAAAAGAGAGAAAGTATCCAAAGTATCTAAGAAATAAAGGGAGAGAGACAGACACACAGAGGACAGACAGAGGACAGACGGTGGACAGACAGACAGACAGGCAGAGGACAGCAGGACAGCCGGATTGTGCAGGACGGCAGAAACAAAATGTCCTACAGACCAGAAGAGGGCAATAACAACAGAGCCAGCCAAAGCTATGTGTCTCTTGTCTGTCTTCTACAGCAAACAGTGGACTGATACCAGCTCCTGCAGAAAACTACCAGCTTTGTGGAAGAACAGAGAGAGAGAACATGAATACTGTTTTCTTTGATTCACCCTCTGATTTTCTCTCCCCTTTCTCTCCACCACCGCACTGTTCCTCAAAGCACAAGAGAGAGAAATGTTTCTCACTTTGTGTACCTGCCTGCACTGTAAAATCCAGAGTTCATTTACAAATGGGGTCCCCTTGTTGTGTGTGTGTGTGTGTGTGTGTGTGTGTGTGTGTGTGTGTGTGTGTGTGTGTGTGTGTGTGTGTGTGTGTGTGTGTGTGTGTGTGTGTGTGTGTGTGTGTGTGTGTGTGTGTGTGTGTGTGTGTGTGTGTGTGTGTGTGTGTGTGTGTGTGTGTGTGTGTCAGAATGTTCAGGGTTGAACTGCAATGACAAAATGGTGATTCATACGTGAAAGAAAATAAAGAAAGGGAAAGAGACAGAAATGGGCAGAACAACAGAGGGGAAGGGAGAGAGAGAGGGACTGTAGTGGGAGAATGAAAGAGAGACATGACTTAATGGCTTAATATTCTACCTCCTTGGCACACCACAAAGAGCCTTGGCCAGTCATTTGGGCTTGTAGCCATTAGGCTCCATGACCAAACTTGACCCCCATATGAGAACTTAACCCACTGACTTTTGACTGCTGAGTCATGCATGGACTCTGGTGCACTTGCATATGGACTACTAAGATGTGTCGAACTTTGACAGATGCCTGTTAATAACAGTTGAGGGACTGTACCTATAACTCAACATTAACTCATTTGAACTCATGACTGTTGATAGATTGTACAGTCATACAGTCATTTCTGATGGACTAAACATGGTATTTATTCACTGGTGATGATAGCTGTATAGAGATAGATGTAGGCCTATATTCATTTATACTGGATATTCACTGTAAATGCATATTTATTGATAGACTGTACATATGTTCATTCAGAGATCCAGTGCAGGTCAGTCGTCTTGATTTGGTTCTTCTGACAATTGTTTTGTCTTTTTCTCCCAATTTAGTCGTTATGCCAGTTGCCAAGTGTATACTAGTCCCTTCACTCCCTTGTCACTGCTAACTCCCACTGTTGGTCCTAGGGAGAACACAGGCAACCACGTGTCTCCTCTGTGATATGTGTGATGTCAAGGCCACTTCTTTTCACCTTTATTTCACTTGGATGTAACGCACGCGAAAGCCATTCTTCCTAGTTCCACACCCCACTGAACAGGGACCCTGACTAACCTGTTGAAGAAGATTAAGATTAAGCTCTCCGCTCAGCTTCCCTCCCCTGAACACCACCAACTGTGCTAGTTGGAATTACCACAGAGGTTTCAAACCCCTAGTCTCCGTGGTGATACTTTACCCTGGCCTGCGCCACCCCGAACTCCCATCATGGTTCATCATGTTCTGGACTTTTACTTTTGTCTTTCACTGTGCACCTCTCCTATATTATTTTGTCACTGCTGTTGCTGCTATGACACCCGAATTTCCCTCTGGGGATCAACAAATATGTATCTTATCTTATTTGATCTTATCTTATCTTATAAAATATTAGAGAGGACAGAGAGATGCTACAATATTATACATTTAAAACCTATTTAATATCTTGGTGTGGTCCTGCATGTAGCAAGTGTATCTCTTCAGTGCAGACTTAGGTAATTCATCATCCTTCGAGTGCCCTCGACATCTGAGACACGTGCTGCTTCCACTGGTTCACAGGCAGTGTTTTGGTAGAAGGTATCCACCCGTGATGTCTTTCATGCCACACTTGAATGTGTACTCAGCCTGCAGCACCTGTGCTAATCAGTTCATCACCATCATGTTTCCATTACACTTGCGTACGTTCGTGGGTTTGCATGTGTGTGTGTGTGTGTGTGTGCGCGCGTTTTGGCTGTGGCTGTGTGAGATGATCATCTGACATGATGAGTGAAGTATAGTGCTATACTATTTGTGCAGATGTTTGGGTTCTATATATACTGTATGTGTAAACAGCTCCTATAATGTAAACTAAAGGCAAGCATTATGAGGTGATGTATGCTATTGTCTTCCAAACGGACTGAGATTAGAAAAAAATAACACATCGGCTATGAAGAAAATACTGTTGGTCCAAGTTATTGGCTTTATATTCTAACTACATTGGACAAATAAGTGAAAAAACGGCAAAAACTAAATTGCTCACTTAGGGTGTTGAATGCCAAATACATCCTCTGGATCTCTACTCTTAATTATACTCTAATATCTTTTTCATGATACAGTCTAGATTTATGAGCATGAACAAATCTAAAGAGCTGGAGAACGCTCACTAAGACAAATGAGGACATGGTCCTTTGACAGCAGATCTACCCAAGGTGATTTATAAAATGTTAAATAAATATAAAATAATATTGATTTGCATATACAATCTCAAACAGCTGTTCTATTAATCACCATTGTCACGGTGCTATGACGACAGTATGTGCATGCAGTATAGCCTTTAGCTATTTAATCGTAATGTCTGACTGGAAGTGCAGCTCTGAATTCTGGCAAACATTTACACTGGTTGGTGAAGGGGGGGGGGGTGTAGGAAACAAGAGAGCACAAAGAGGGGAGAGGAAGGACAGTACAGTAAAATCAAAATAAAAAGTGTTAATTTAACTCTGGAAGTGTAAAGATTGACATGCAGGGTTGTACTGTGTTGAGAGAACATTTGTAATGTGAGTTGGGGTTATTTGGACTCTTATGTTGATCTGAGCTCGGAGTGTGTACTTTTGTGTTGAATTTGTGTGTGTGTAACTGTGTGAATCCACCCTGTCACCTGCTGAGACAGCCCTGTCTCTGCCTAGAAATTATTCATGCCTTGAAGAAAAGAGAGGACGGGACAAAGACGGGAGAGATATAGATTAGGCCTCCTTTATTGAAATTGGCTAAAGGGAGGACCAGCCGGCCGGCGGGCGGACCTCTGACGTCACCCTCATGTCACCATGACTCAGCCATAACCATATAAGGAGTTCCCAATGCAGCTACGCCCAAATATGGAGCGTGTTGTCTAACCTCAATGTTTCGTCAAACAAATCAGTCAGCGCCATATATGGGCACAAAAGGGGCCATGCCCATATACAGCCATATACTGATGACATCAGGGATCTCAAGGACTGACAGATACAGAGATCTATCTATGGGCATATCAGTCAGATCGGCGGTGCAACGTAGGTGTGATGGCCGCATAGCAGCCTGAACGCTCTAGTTATGAAAATAGATGATTAAGGGGGGCGGCCATAGCTGAGTGGTTAGTGAGCCCGCCTAGGGAGCCAGAGGCCCTGGTTGCCCCAGGTACGATTCCAGGCCAGGCCAGCAAATGTGTCGATGAAATGAAATTTGTCCCTGAGCAAGACTCTTAACCCCTAATTGCTCACAGGCCCTCATTGGAAACAAGACCGCAAGGACTTTCATGAACGGACCTGTTAAAGGAATTATTCTTATCCTTTTCGTAATTATTTTGCATAATCGTCATAATCGTTTCCATGTGGAAACATTTGCATACATTTTCAAACTAAAATTGTGGAAATAGCAGATCTACAAGCTCACGTGTCACAATGTGATGTGTTGTGAGCTTGTAGATCTGCTATTTCCAGTATAAAACTATTCAATATATCAGTTGGTTCTTTGTTATTTGTCATTTTTGTTTACAAAGCCTACATTTTTTATTTTATTTATTTATGTGTTTTTAGTTAATGTTCAATGGCAAAAAAAATACAATTAAATCGTTAATCGCAATTATTTGTATGACAATTAATCGTCACGTAAAATGTCCTGATCGTGACAGCTCTTATAGAGAGTTAAGGGAAGAGACAGAGTGAGGTGTGAGAAGGGAGAGAGAGAAGGAGGGAGGACGGGTAGGGGGTGAAAATGAACCGCATGAGAAGTGGCAGGAAGAGAGGGTGGCTGAGACGGAGGTGTGAGATTAGGAGCAGATGTGGGGAGGGAGGTGAAAATAGCGAGGGAGGGAATGGGGTGAAGAAGAGTGCAGGGGAGGAGAACAGGAATTGTAAACACAAGTGAGAAAAGAACAAGGGAACAGGAGCCTAAAAAAGGGCAGTGGTGGTAAAAGTACTAATTTTTTTTACTTAAGTAAAAGTATCAATACTGCAATATAGAAATACTCTGTTACAAGGAAAAGTCTGGAATTCAAAATGTACTTGAATAAAAGTACAAAAGTATTGCCATCAAAATGTGCTTAAAGTACCAAAAGTAAAAGTACTCATTATGCAGAATGTCCCATTTCAAGTTTTCAAATGTATAAAAATCTTTTGAAAATAGCAGATCTACAAGCTCACAATGTGTCGCTTTGTGACCTTGTAGATCGTCTATTTTCAAATGGCCGAAATGTATATAGGGCTGAAGTGGTAAATGTATGTTTTGTAATAATAATCAAAATCTACAAAGTAACTAGTAACTAAAGTTTTCAATAATTGTAGTGGAGTAAAAGTACAATATTTGCCTCTGAGATGTAGTGCAGTATAAGTAAAAGTACTGGAAATTGATAATACTCAAGTAAAGTACAAATACCTCAAACCACGGAGACTAGGGGTACTTAAGTACAGTACTTAAGTAAATGTACTTACTACTTACTTTCTACCACTGGAAGAGGGAGGCGCAGAGGAGCCCAGGGTGAGCTGAAGGAGAACTGTGATAGAAGGAGAACGAGAGAGAGAGAGAGAGAGGAAGAAAGGAAAGAAGTAATGGCTGGGTAAGAGAGAGAAGGGAGAGTGACGGATGGAAGGGTAGGGCTGTGGGTAGGATGGAGCCAAGGGAGGAGTTATAGAGCGTGCCAACGTGTCGTCACCACGGGGGGGGCGTGGCATTGGGCAATGTTAAGTCAACCTGGTTTTTACCCCTCAAAGATGTCCGCCGCTACCAAAAGACACTTGTTGACGCCCCCTTCAGGATTTTTGGCACGCTCTATAGGATGGAGGTGAAGGAGGACGGAGTGACGGAGGTACTTTTGTCTGATCCTCATCAAACATTGAACAGTAGTCTCTGCTCCGTCATCTCCTGGCACACTGTGGAGAACGAGGGAGGAGGAGACAGGCCGGGGTGCTTGGAAAACACAGAGGGACAGAGCAGACATGCAGGTGACTAGGGGACAGAAAGAGAGAGCAGGTGTGGTGACGGAGAATAAGAAAATGGAGAGCAGAGGAAACGAGGGATAAAAATGGGAATAGTCAAGTAAAGTAAAAGTACCTCAAAGTTGTACTTAAAGGTAGGGTAAGTGATATTTTTGGGTTAAAACAAAAAGTATTTTTTTTAAAGGTTAAAGCACTATATTCTGATAGTAATCATTGCTATAGAGTGTTTGTTCAGTAACAGGAGTCTCCCCGTCTCTCCAGCTCTGTAATAAACAGAAAATACATTTTCTGGTAGGTGTCAAAATCTCAGCCAATCAGGAGAAAGTACCAATTTTTAAGCTTAATTTTTATAGTGTTCCTGTTCAAATTTTGCCTGCTCATTTCTTAGTGTCATCACTTCCAATTTCACTTGTTTAATCTATATCCTGATTGAGTTCTCTATCCTGATTGGATAAAATTGGAAATGAAACTGAAACTGAAACGAAAATGCATTTTCTGTTTAATAAAGAGCTGGAGAGACATGGAGACTCCTTATATGGACAGGACACTCTATAGTAACGAGCACTATCAGAACATAGACCCATTTTGCAATTATTTGAATAATTGCAAATCACTTACCCTACCTTTAAGTACAGTACTTGAGTAAATGCTCTTAGTTACTTTTAGTGCAGGAATTGAGAGGTTGAAAGGCCGGAGGGGGTGGAGAGGTGATAGGGGATCATTTGAGTTGTATATTAGATATAGTGCAGGCCAGATGTACAAAACACAAAGAGGAGGCCAGACAGTAGTGTGTGTGTGTGTGTGTGTGTGTGTGTGTGTGTGTGTGTGTGTGTCTGTCTCTCTATCTGTCTGTCTGTCTCTGTGTGACTATTTTTAGACGGTAGCATCACCTTCAAGATCTGCCAAATTCTCATCACTTGTTATCAGTAAATCTCCTAGCCTCTACCTCAACCCTCCCTCTCTCTCTCTCTCTGTCTCTCTTTCTCCTTTTGTTCTGACTGCCTGCCTCTGTTTTTCCAGGGCTATTTGTCTGAGGGTCTGGTAACTAAATGGTATCGCTCCCCCCGCCTCCTCCTCTCCCCCAACAACTACACCAAGGCCATAGACATGTGGGCTGCTGGCTGCATCCTGGCTGAGATGCTCACGGGACGCATGCTGTTTGCAGGTGCAACTGAAATCTACTGTATTGTGATCATTAAACTGGAATATGGTCAAACATTTATTGATTTTTTCATATGATAAGATTACGTAACCCATTAAGACCTGAGGCCGATTCTACAAATGCCTTCTAAATTAGTTTTCAAATCATTTCGTAATTTAAAATTTTCAACCTTTTTCAAACACTTTCAAGATTTTTCAAAAATGTTCAAAAATAGCAGATGTACAAGCTGTGAGCTTGTAGATCTGCTATTTTGTATTAGCCAATGCTAAAATTATTTTAAAAAACTAATATTGTGTTATTGTGTTGTACATATAATCATCATAATCAAGTGACTTGCAGAAACCCACACCATCCTCAAGTGAATAATTACTCACTTTAAGTGCATAAAATTGTTTGAATGAGTTGAAACATGACCCCCCCCCCCCCACAGCAGATCTTCAAATAACTGCAACATGAAGTGAAAGGATTGTTTGTTTCCATTGAGTGCCCTTCAGAAAAAACTGTTATTTTTCTGCAGCCTTTTTCTTTTCCTGACCAGAATAACAATGACCAGTCATTGACAGAATTTTGCTGTCTCAAGCCAGTTCTCCCTGTCAGACACTAGACTGACCTCTCCATCCGTTTCGAAACAGCTTTCCCTCACTATATTTTAATTCCACAGTTAACACGGTGAATGTACCATAGATTTTGTTCATGGGTTCCACAGTTAACAAGGTGAATGTACCATTAGGTTTTGTTCATGGGGAATGTTATGTGCCTACCCCTGCAGTGTGTATTATTACCAATGTTCAAAATGTTTGTGTAGTGCCCCCTGCTGTTCGGATTTAGCTTACATACAGCAGAGTAGGCTAATGATCATATAGTCTCACGAACCAGCCTGTTGCCTCCAACTATTTTCAAATGTTTCCTTCATACAGTCTGGAGCATGAAAGCTCTGAAAATGAATAAAGCAAATGTGACGCCTCCTCCCGCTTCCGTTTTGTCTAATCTAAATCAAAATAATTGAAAATCTAGCTTGCTGCTTATCAGAAATGGAAATTCTAAAATAAAATATAAAGACATTTTAAAATATATTTTCGTGAACGGAAATGACGAACAGATGACAGCTTCTGTTCTCGGCTTTCGGGATGTGTAGTTCCAGACTCTATATAGCATTCTGAGATTGTGGAATAGTTGTCTGGGGAGGGGAAGACAATTGACCTGCAGTATTTAAAGACTCCGTAAAGGAAATGCAATGACTAGTTTCTAAACGCATACATTCTAAATTATACATGTTTAATTGTTATAGCTGAAAACATGTAAACATTTTGGGCACTATGTTTTAACTCAATTGTGAAGTAATCAAGCAAGTAAAATTATTTTAATCACTCAAATTTGGCTGGTTGGTTAAGAACACATTATTCTGTGGTGCGTGTGAAAAACAGAGAATATATAATTATTATATAGTATTACTGCTTTACAGCCACTTTAACCCATTAAAAAAAATTTGCTTTAGTTATTCAAAAATTGCAGATATACAGGTACAAGCTCACGGTGCGTCACTTCGTGCCACCCTGCAAGCTTGTACATCTGCTATTTTAGATTTTTTTGTTGAAAAATCTTTAGAGTGTGATAACTACTGATTTAGAAGTCATTCGTAGAATCGGCCTCAGGTCTTATCGGGTTAAATGGCCTTTTTTTTCCTTCTTTCTGCTTCTGTGATTGGCCCTCTGCGTCTTGCCTGCTTGCCTCTGATTGGTCTTTTCACCCAGGAGCTCATGAGCTGGAGCAGATGCGGCTGATAGTGGACACGGTGCCAGTGCTCAGAGAGGAAGACAGACAGGACCTACTTCAGGTGAACCCCTCATACCAAATCTACCCAACATCACACTTTCAGTGGCAGGCAGTGCACCGTGCAATCTTGGGAGACAGTCTTTTTATTATTTTTCAGTAGACCGCAGGACAGGTGGTTCAAACAGGTGTGGAGTAAAGGGTAAAAACACAAAATCCAAAAGAGTTTGTTTCGCTCCTGTGAGAGCCATGAGTAGGAAAAATTAGATAATTGTGTGTGTGTGTGTGTGTGTGTGTGTATAACTTAAGAGAACTTACTTATATAGAATGATACATACAATAATTATATACAATAATAATAATAATAATCTGTTTTTTATTTTTACATGTATTTATTACATGTGTTTGAATAGGTTGATGTGCATCTTCTCAGCTCTGCCCCTTCCTTCCCCAGGTGATGCCTTCATTTGTCAGTGATGGTTGGAGAGTCAGGAAGACCTTCTCTGAACTGCTTCCCGAGGTGGAGGCACAGGGTAAGTGGAGGGGAGAGATGCAGGGACAGGTGCATGTCTGTGCTTAGCCCAGGGCTAATGTAGGCCTCACGCTATAGGGATAGCCTGGGGCTGGCAAAAGAAAAGAAGGAGAAAAAAAGGATGAAGGGCAGGTAAAGGAGGGATGAAAGATAAGGAGGAAGTGTATGTTAAAAAGTGAAGGGATGGCCAACTAGAACTTTCTCTGAGCTGCATCTCAAGGGAAATGCTTTGAGTAAGTAACATTGGTACTGTAGAAGGATGACAACGTAGAGAGAAGAGTGGTGATTCTGGTTAAATAGATGTTCGTAGTTAGGGTTAGTTTCCAGTGTGGGTTTACTGTACATACACCTGTTCTACAGTAACTGTGATAATCGATGAAGATGCAGACTTTATAAAAAACAGTGCATTCTTATAAACTGATTTATTAGGCCTACAGATGAACATATTACAACTGTAAATGTAGTACTTTAACTTAACAATTTTCCATCTTGTTGACCCTTTTAAAGGCTTCCCCAGAAAACACTGATTGAATCTGCAGCCTTCACCACAAAAAGGCTTTTTCAGCTTCACATTCAAACATAAATATTATTAGATAAATAGGCTAAAACCAATACGTTATTTTGATATCGGTTCGATACCAATATTGTATTTTTAAAGCCGATATTATCGATACCGATATGATGACCGATTAATCGTGCATCCCCTTATTCTTAGTCATTGTTTATAATAAAGTCACTGGCAGTGGCTCAGGAGATAGAACGATTGTTTGGGAATCAGAAGGTTCCTCGTTCAATTCCCGCACCTCCTGGCACATTGTGTTCTTGACTAAGACACTAAACCCACATGGCTGCTTCCCCTACTGCCTGTCAGTGTGTGAATATAGAGTATAGAAACACTGTAAAGTTCTTTGAGAGCTAAGATCTTAAATGTTCTCTCTTCTCACCTCCAACTTCCCTCTATCTTCATCGCTCCCTCCTCTCCCCTCAGCGGTGGACTTCCTGGAACGTATCTTGACCTTTAACCCTATGGATCGTCTGACAGCTGAAGCAGCATTGAACCATCCCTTCCTGACGCAGTATGCCTGTCCACTGGACGAGCCCACCTCGACGCAGCCCTTCCGCATTGAGGATGAACTGGAGGATCTTATTCTCACTGAGCAGAGCCACGTCAACAGTAACAGCAATAGTCAGGCTTCTAGCATCCACTGGGATAGGTTGGTGAACAGCTTTATTTGTTTGGTTGGTTCATTGGTTGGCTGGGTAATTAACACATTTATTGGGTATTTTATTCAGATTTATTCAGAAATGTACACTGTATCCACAAAGAGGGAATAAACTCGCTTTGAAAGTTTTAGATGCCTAGCTGTGATTTTCAAGAATGCTGAGTCAGGGCTGAGACCAGATTTAATGAAACCAATATAAAACATCATGGACCGGTTGTACCTTTTGAGAGCAATAGGAAACATTGTGTTGAGGTTTTATTTTATAGATGCTCATTAACTGTAGAAGCTTGGTAACTCCCTGTCCTAGAGCATTGGTTCTCAATGTGGGGTCTGGGGACCCCCAGGGGTCCTTGGGGAGGTTCCAGGGGGTCCCCAGCAAAATATGTTAATATAGTGTCACAATCATTTTAACCACTTTAACCTTATTGTATACTTTGGATATTCAAAAATAACAGATATGCAAGCTCATAGCACGTCACTATGCCACGCTATGAGCTTGTAGATCTGCTATTTTTGAAAAAAACTGAGCAAATCTTTGAAGAAAAAAAAGTGCAACCTTTTTAACAAAAACCATAAATCTTCTTATGGGGGTCCGTGGCCAAATGCGTATCAATTTGGGGATCCTTCACTTGAAAAAGTTTGAGAACCAGTGTCTTAGAGAATTCTCCTGTGTGTGTGTGTGTGTGTGTGTGTGTGTGTGTGTGTGTGTGTGTGTGTGTGTGTGTGTGTGTGTGTGTGTGTGTGTGTGTGTGTGTGTGTGTGTGTGTGTGTGTGTGTGTGTGTGTGTGTGTGTGTGTGTGTGTGTGTGTGTGTGTGTGTGTGTGTGTGTGTGTAAAATCTGACTTCCCCAGGTATGAGGACAGCTTGTCGTCAGATCTGTGCTGGCAACAGGCAAGTGGAAAGTGTGGCTGCATGCCCCCCACCCGCATCACCTCTGATTTTGGAGACACCACAGAAGAAGAGGAGGTGCAGAGGGATCCACGAGCTGGCTCTACCTCACTATTAGAGGAGGCGCAGGTTAGATATCACTTTTCAAACTTGAAAATGTCAATCTAGATTTCAAACGTATAAATTGTTTATATATATTTTTATTATTGATGATTAATCAACTGTGGCTACTATTTTAGCATGCCAATGTTCCAAGAAGAGAAAGACTGTTGTTACCAATAGCCTGAAATCACACTAACAGCCCACCTCTGGCATGCAGAGCCATTAGTGGTACGATTTTATAGTGAGCATTAGTTAGGCCAATATAGATAAGGGAAAAAAAGGTCCTTTATTGTCTCAAGGTATGACTATAAATGTACAAAATCTCTGTCCGTCTGTAAAATTATAAATTGTGAATTTAAACAAATGGTTACTTTAAAGTCATGTTGTTACTTGCAGTTACATAACGCTCCACTCCACTCTTCCTCTCTTCATCCATATTTTCCCATGCACAGGTTGACCCACGCAAATATTCCCACAGTAGCTCAGCGGAACGCTTCCTGGACAACTCTCACTCCTCTCTGGATCGGGCCTGTGGAGTGGGCTTTGGGGAGCTAGACTGTGGCCGCTCATGTGACTACAAAGTAGGCTCCCCCTCCTATCTGGATAAGATTGCGTGGAGGGAGGGCAAGCCGCAGCACTACTCTGAACCCAAGCTGATCTTGGACCTGTCCAACTGGAAGCGCAACGTTAAAAGCCCACCTGTCCCTGTTCAGCCCACAGGTTGCGTTGAGGGCGACCCTGAGGAGACAAAGACGGAGACGGCAGAAGAGGGGCAACAGAAGGGGGAGGAAACTGGCGATTTATTCCAAGAGATTTCTCGTTGGGTGGAGAGCACGCAGTCTCGGCTCCACTCCCCCAGCCCTCCTACAGAGCCCTCGTGCTACACCTCCTCTCCTCCTCTCCCTCTGTCCCCTACCGATGTCCCTCCTCTGGTCTTCCAGCGCTGCCAAGATGTTTTTCGGCAGCCATCGGCCGACTGCGATGATATTGGCAGACTAAGTCCTCTTCCCCCCATCACCTCTTTCTCCAGCTCCCTTCCCTCGCTTTTTCCCTCCTCTCCCACCTGCACTCTTGCCGCTCAGTCGGCTCAGCCGGCCTCCCCTCTCGCCTCTCCTCCCCTCCCTCCCTCAGTAACTCCTTCACTTTCCTCCGCGTCTTCCCGTCTCCAGGCGTTGGATCGTGATCGTCTGTCGCCGCTGCCTGCAGAACGGGAGGAGAGGCTCTTTGACCTGGACGTATTCATCTCACGCGCGTTGAAACTGTGCGGGCAGCGTGAGGAGAAAAGGGAAGGAACCGAGGAGGAACGGATGGATGAAACTAAACAGATGAACGTTAAGAGAAGGATGCCCAAACTTCCAGAGCACCGGCCTTCCCTGCCAAAGACTCCCAACTCTTGATGTCAGGTGAGCCTTGAGTCAGCAAAGTTATTCAATTCAGCCAGTAGGCTTGACATAGCAAGGGCCATGATATGAAAATATCACATATCACAACTTGATCGGCTATTTTTGGCATGCGTACATGCACGTACAAATTAGGCTGTAGTCTTTGAAGATGGTTACCCTGCTGAAAGTCTCATTAGCTGCTGTGTTTTGGACACAACCGCTGTAGGAATGGTACAGCAGATGTCAACAAACTTCACTTGAACACATGATTTTGGCAGTATTTTCAGTTCATAAACAGGATGGATGTGAACAATATCTGGGTTTAAAAAGAAAACCTTTTAGACACGATACCCTGATTATTATAAGCTTCACCTGATACATTATCTGCTGCAAATACGATATAAAGTAACGCTTGTAAATGATCGTGTGATGATACATCAAAGCAAATGTCTGATGGTTACCTTGCACCATGATGGGCCATGAAGCAGTCAGTGATTGTTATATTCTATTGCAAAATGTCAGCAACTGACAGTTTTCAGACTGATAATGACCGTGGAGCTACTGCATACAGCACCACAATAACTTTGGGAGAGAAAGTTTATGGCATCTCTGCTTGGTTTTGATTGTTCTGTATAGCTGTTCATCTAAACAGGCTCCCCTGGCAATTATGTTATTCTGAGTGTCAGACAGTCTTCCTGAGGTGAAATTAAGCAAATATTCAGTGACATTGTCAGCTGGAGTTTTTTCTGGCTTCAGAGAAATTAGTCTGAATGTAATCAGTGAAAAGCTGGGTAACCATAACAATGTTGAACTTAAATGTGTTCACTCATCACTGTTTTAACACTCCTACACACAGTACTACTTTAGTACTGAGCTCTACAAGCACTACAATATGCCTGTAAACTTGTATAAAATCCAAAACTTGTTTTTGTCATAAGTTATGCTGTTGTAGTATATTTCTGAAGACTGTTGTTAATATGCTATGTTAACTACTGGCGTCATGTGGGTTTCTTTTGACTTTTAGTGGTTTATTGTAAGTTATTATTCAGCAGTGAAGTTGGTTAATTTATGGTTTGATAGTAAGCTGTATTAACAGTCACTTAAGCAGTCACACAAGGGCAAATCAAGGGTAGGATGTTTGCACCATACAAGGTCATCATCTGCTGTATTCTTATAGTGTCTAAAAGGATGCAATTTGCCTCAGTCTGTACTGATCAGCAAGATATCAGTCAGTTTGTGTTCATGTTAAGCACTGAAATCAACAGCTAAGTGCAAAACAAATACATTATATACTGTATTTTATCACAGACTTTGGAGAATGTGGTCCCTTTTATGATCTTTATAGCAAAAGGAATGACATGCTTCATAATATAATATTTCTGTGCTTATTACAAACTAATTTAAAGATATGGGCTACATTATACAAAACATATATTTTTGAAATAATTTTCTATCTACTGTAGACTGTTAGGCAGTAGACCCACAGAATACTAATAATTCTGATATCTGATGTCTCCTCGCCAAGTCAATTAGATGAATGTATATACAGTAGAACAAATGTATTGGGTTTTTGCTAGTTTTAACTAGAGTTTTTAAATCGGGTCAGTGCTAAATTGACCTGACTAGCCCTAATTTTAATAGGAGTTCATAGTGATTGTAAGGAGATGCAAAATACTCCTCGGCTAGTGCCAAAAACCACCAAGTAATCTTGAATCTCATCCCTGTATTCATGTTTAATCTGAACTTAATACCCAGCCACTCAGACCTACACCATTCTTTTAATTGCACACCCTCTTTACCTTATAAGACTCTAGAGGTCCAGTACACAGTCAAATCCAGATTGTTAAGAGTGAAAATGCTAGATTAACACTCTGGATTCACGTAGCTGTGAAGACTGGTAGCCAAATGGGCCACAGCTGTTGAATGAATTTAAGAGTACCACTGCCAACGTTGAAAAAACGAGTAGTCCTGCACACTGTCTTCACTTGACCAAAACATTGTACTTCAATAAAGTGTTATGCAAGTGAAGACCGTGTGTGCAGGACTTCTACGTTTTTTGTTTTTTATTCCAGCGTCGGCGTCCCTCTCCTAAGCAACTGTCCATCGTAAGGAGGTGTCCAAAAATACTTATCTACAAAGAGAACCACTGCCAACACATTTTCTGTACCTGGCCTGACAAGAAATAACACTTTTGTTTTCACAGGGTGTCAATTCTCTTTCACTCTAGAAAATGTTATTTACATTTCAAACATGGAGTTATGATAATAATTAGTAATGTTTTATCCAAAAACATTTCTGATAACCAAATATTGTATCAGATCTGAACTGAGCAAGCTGGCAATGCAGTTTAGTGAATAACTCTCCAAATGTATCTAGGCAAGAGTATTATAGTAGTCTTGGACCATACAAAGTACATGCAGAACACTGGGAATGTGATAGCCTCGTAACAACAGGACCTTACACATTATTTATTACTATAACTGATAACTGACAGCCTCAGGACTATCCTTCTTAATAGAGCCATTCGCAGATGAAAAGTGAAAATGGAGACATTTTTCCTTGGTCAAATGGTTGACTTCATCTTCCATAATGCATAATGCCCACTGTACACTGTAGCAAGCTGTCATCATACAGGTCACTTTCCTAAGTGATGTGCTCATAGTGTGAACACAGTGTGAGAACTACTATTGTTACTGCTACTGCTATTGCTACTTCTATTTTAACAGCATTACCTAATAACATCAGATGTAAAGCACATTGAGGTACAGAAGCTAGCACATGCAGGAATGCAGGACAGTTTACCTCAAGTCACAGTCAGACCTGAACTAGAACTAAGAATTATTTAATCCATTAAGACCTGTGGCCGATTCTACAAATGTCTTCTAAATCCTAACAGTTTTCTGAAAAAATTCATTGCTATAATATAGCAACTATCAATATAACTAACATTATTAGTGGTGCTCAAAACGTTTTCATGTCAAGAACCCCCACAATTATATGTATTTGGTCACCGAAGCCCAATCTCAAAATATTTTGTTCCAGGAACCCCCAGAAGCAAAGATTTGAGTTAAAAAAATATAAGCATAGCACGGCACGAAGTGTCTGGCCCACAATTGGCATCAAGACAATTTCCTCCACAGGTATCTTAGTAGACTGCAATAATATAAATGAAGAATAACACAAATAATGCACATGCTTAGGTTGCTGAATACTTTCGAGGTTGAAGCAAGGTGCCTCAGTACACATGATGCTTCCAGTTTGCTGAATGTAACTAGTCTCTCCCTCCTGCATGGAAAAAGGCTTAAAACATTGTTTTAATTGTCTGCGTCACTTTGTGGACCTGTCAAATCTTATAGGTTCTTCTTTTGTTCTAACATGCTTTAAGGAGGCTTTTCATGGGAGATGAACTGTGAGCTTTTTTATGCTGGAAATTTGAAATACTATCTCCTTTTGCAGTTTCTGTTTTTGCTGACAAATGTGTAATAAAAAGACTGCTAAAACGGTTAATTGAATTGTGTTTGTTACTTACTTGTTTGTCCTGTAACCTGTTTGTCTTGGTGTGTAGCTGTTTATGCCAACACTGCGGTGAGCGAAGCCTGGATTGTGTAAGTAGTAGTTTTATCAAACCACGATCCCTGACCTTCAGTATGATGTGTGAGGCATGAACAACTTGGAAAAGCTGGCAGTTATTATGGGTGAATCAACCCATTATCACCAGTATTTGATTAACATAAAAAACTAAAAAAACCAATAGATTTTTGTTAAAAGGTTAATTCTATATTAACTTTTTTTTTTACTATATTCTGATATTAATCGTAGAGACAGGGACCCTGTCTCTCCAGCTCTTTTAAGTAAACAGAAAATAAATGGTCGGGATACCAATTTTATCCAATCAAGAAAGAGAATACAGAATAAACAAGTGAAATTGGAAGTGATGAAACAAAAACAAAGAGCAGACAAAACAGGATATGGAACACTATAAGCTCTAGGGGGCTTTAACAGTAGCCTAACAGGCACAGGGAGTACAGGTAACAGAGGGTAGGCTACTGCTATAGTCAGGGGATATTAAAAAAATCTTGGAATTCCTTACCAAAAGAAATCTTCACCAATGTGTTTGTAAAGGTGTCTAGTAACACATCTCACAAAGACTGAAATGCAGTTTCCCTAGGAGAATTTGTGACAGCTGCTGAAAGTTGGGGTACCCACCATAACCTTATGCGGGAAAAAAAAACAAAATGTAATTCTGAAGTAGCATGTGAGGGGTCAAACTAGGGTGTTTTTATGATCCTGAATCCATTGCAAGCATTTGTTTTGCACCAAAACCACTCCTTGGGCTAAAAACGGCCATAGCCATCCTTTTCCAGGTATACTTTTTGTGTAAGAAGCCCATTGAGATTGGGCCGTTTTTTAGCCCAAGGAGTGGTTTTGGTGCAAAACAAATGCTTGCAATGGATTCTCCTCAAATCATAAAAACACCCTAGTTTGACCCCTCACATGCTACTTAAAACAGAATTAAATTTTGATTTTTTTTCCCCCCGCATAAGGTGATGGTGGGTACCCCAACTTTCAGCAGCTGTCAAAAATTCCCCTAGGGAAACTGCATTTCAGTCTTTGTGAGATGTGTTAATAGACACTTTTACAAACACATTGGTGAAGATTTTTTTTGGTAGGGAATTTATTCCAAGATTGGACATTTTTCTGCTAATATCCCCTGACTACTAGGGGGGGAATTAGATAGCACTCTACAAACTGATGATGAGACATTGACACTTGTAATGAAAATAATGTATTTAGTAGGCTACTTAAATGTAATTAATAAATCAGTGTCTGAGAACTTGACATTATTGATTGATTGAATACTTTATTAACAGTTTGCAAATAGTAGGCTACAGAGGTACGATTTTACAATGACTGTTAAACGGATAACACAAAAAGCCACTATGTGTTCTGTATTCCCAGAAGTAAGTAGTCTTTGGCCCAGGTTCCCAGCCATGTGGCCATAGGTCAGGAGCCTATCTTCGTGTGAGGCAGCTTGATGTAGACCAGGGGTCGGCAACCCATGTTTAAAGAGCCATTTAGGACCAAAATAATTCATACAAAATATGTCTGGAGCCGCAAACAATATTTAAGCCTTATAATGAAGGCAACACGGGCATACTAGCCCTATAAAGTGTATATTAGCCTATACAAATGACTAGTTACTTACAAATAGTAAATGAGCATTCATTTAATGTTGTCAAAATATTCCCCACAGCAGGATCAGTGTTGCCAGATTCTGTGAGAGAAACAAGCAACGAGGTCTATGAAAACAAGGCCAAAAGAAGCGACCAGTTTCACCACTTGAGCCCTATTAAATCAGCTATTTTAAAAAGTAATCTTGAAAGCAAGCCCAAATAAGCAACTATACTTCAGAAACAAGCCAAAAGAAATGCAACCATCAACTGGATGTTTAGTCGCTTATAATAAGACCTGGCAACACTGAGCAGGATCAGCGCGCACCACAGGACTTACTTGATAACTTTTCATTGCAGAGCAAACATTCAGGAAATCCATCTGAAGTGGCAATGAAAGCAAATGCCTCTGTCCGCTAACTGTTAAATCCTCTGTTTTCCTCAGCTTTCTTTCTTTTTTTGCCTTTAGAATCCATAGCGTAGCAGTGAACCACACACCCACCGGTTTGTTTGTTTACATACACTAGACTAGACCATACCCGTGGGGGGATATGCGCACATGATTTGGCAACCCGGGAGCCAGCGAACGCAAAAACGCTAATAAACAGCTGACATTTGCAGTCAAAGTATGTGCAGTGTTTGGGTTATGCGCAGTGCAGAGTACAGTATGTCAGCGATGGAAAGTAATTGTGTAGTTGGTAGCACTTGTGCTCCTTTGAAGAAAATGTAGCATAACACACCAAAATGTAAGGGGCACAAATATGTAATGAATGTTTTGTATTAAGAAAAACAATATAACATGAGCAATTGGTGAAGTGGCCTTGCTGTGTTGTCAGGGTGTGTTTGGGGGAAATGTCCAATGGACATGCAATAGTAGATTATCTGTGCAATTTATGGAGGAGGGCAATGTATTGAGACAGACAGTGTTGTTAAATGTGTAGAAGGATTGCTTTAATATATTGTTGAATATGTTGGATCAGCGAAAATGGGAAAACAGTACATCATACATGGAAATGAAAGTAGCATCTGTACACATTGTGGGATAGTTAGTTGGCAGTTATGCAGCAATATGTAATGAATTTCTCCTGTCATCATGGCAGACCCGAGAACAGTGTGCAGAACATGACTGGCAAGGAAGTATGGGGATTATGTATGGGTTAATATTTCTTTGTATAAAACATTGTTCATTTCAGTGCGTTTGGTGTTGTCCTCCTCATTGATTAGCAAGAATCTGAGTTGCAGGGGGTTGCCAACTCTTCTTGCTGCCACATACAATTGTCCATGTGAGAAGAAGTCTTTGACAGAGTACACACCCACATGTGACAGTGACTGACCTTGTGACTTGTTGACAAGTGGCAAAGCAAGGGCGTACAGGAAACTGCTTGCGGGTGAGAGTGAAGGGGAAAATATTCTCAGAAGGTGAGATAGGAATCATAGGGATGAGTAGCTGGGCGCCGGCATGAATCCCAGATACCAGCTGTGCTAGGAGAAGATGTGGGCTGACTTGCTGCAGGATGTAGCGTGAGCCACTACAATGCCCATGTACTGTATCAAAGTTCCGCAATAGCATTATGATCATGCCAACCTTCAGTGACAGGCGATGTGGTGGCATGCCTGATGGACAAAGCGTGTTGAGGAATTCCACTGGGTAGTCATGGCTGTCATGTGCCTCCACGGTATCCACACTGTGGAGGATGTGCTCCTGACCTGGGAATTTGTGGGCAATGTAGTGATTGACTGCGTCCACTTCTGCATTAGTTGGGCAGAGGATTGCCCTCTCATAAAGCCATTGATGGTTATACATATTTTGGGTGAGGTTCTCAAATACCCAGTCGACCATGTTGTGCAGAGTTGATCCTGGCATGAGAAAGCGATCCATAATTGCGATAGTGAATTCTCCCTTATCCTGGATTGTGGGGATTTTCCCCTCCCAGATGAAGGAGAAACTGGTGGAACACAGCATCATCTTCCATGCTTCCTGCTGTCGCCTGCGTTATGCGCATGTTGATTGTGAGTTGCATGGTTTGAACATGGTTCCACAGAGGGGAACTCTTCAGGCATCGCAAGATGATCTGATCTGAGGTCGTGTGCCATGGGGAACGATTGGTAGGATCTGCCGCCAGTCTCCACTGAAGATGGTGGTAATACCTGAGGGTGTAATGTGAAAGATGCTGCATTATTGACAATTGTTATGAATGAGATAATGTGATGTGTTGGTTTTGTAGTTGTGTTTGTCTTGTAATGAGTAGCTGGCATAGATGGCAGCAGCAATTACTGTTGCTGGAGTCGTGAACATGAGAAGTTGGCAATATACTGTATGTGCACATGCATGCTGTCAGAATGTAGATATGTTAATTTTGCAAATGGTAATGAATTGTGCAAGTTTAAATAGTCTTACCTCCAAATGGAGAATTGCAGTCCCTGGTTTAACTGCTGGCGTTCAGTCGGGCCTGGCACAATCACAGCAATACCTGTGCCAGTTGGGAGGTTGACGGTACCTGGGGGGGAGAAGGAGATTTTGTCAAATCAGTGTGTGAAATGACTGTAGCAGCTGAAGTGATGTAAGTAGACGTATACTGTGTGTATTACATATATTGTGAGAAAGGATGTTTAATGTGATAATGAGTCTTTAATCAGACGTTAGTGAGTGATGGTGTTATCATCGCAGCAATGGCTGGTGTGAAACAGGGTTTGTTTGACACTTACCCCCAGAATGCAATTACATTGGCAAATGATGTGGGTAGAGGAATTAGAGTGGCATACAAATATGTGAAGGAAGGAAGTGATATTGTGTAAAGTAAGAGATAGGAATTCTGTGATCCTGAGCATAGTAAAGCAAATGAAATGAGGACGCTATGTGACACGTCCAACAAAGGATGTTATGACACTGATCCTATCTGTAAAGGCGCGTAGTTTGTAAGGGGAACTGAAATAGAGCAATAGTAGTGGACTTCCAGCGCTTTTTGAAGGGGGAGGTTTTTGGAGGGAGCATTGTATGCTAAGAGGTATGTTGTTTAATATGTGAACTGAGAAAGTACAGTTGAGTGTAAGATGTGTACGGCAATATGAAAACATGGATTGTTGTAAGGTGAAGCTGTTAGGTACAAACCTGGATGGATGTTCCGTGGAGCGTTGTCACTGAGGTAAATGTGCATCTGGGAAGCAGGAGTGCTGCTCGAGCGGCAGCATTAGCTCGGCGACGTTGTCGTTGTGCGTCTGTGTGAGCACGCCGTCGTTCGTCAGGTGTTTTTGCTGCATGGGCTGGTCTGTGGAGTGCTGCTAGTGCTCGAGCGGCAGCATCAGCTCGGCGACGTTGTCGTTGTGCGTCTGTGTGAGCACGCCGTCGTTCGTCAGGTGTTTTTGCTGCATGGGCTGGTCTGTGTGCGTCTGGGACTGTTTTTTGTTTTTTTGAGGTGTACTTGGTTCTTGTCTGTGGCATTCGGCGTGTCTTTGGGGCAGTTGACGGAGTCGCAGCGCTGGATGTGGATGGGTGTTTTGCTGCATGGGCTGGTCTGTGTGCGTCTGGGACTGTTTTTTTCTTCTTCTTTTTTTGGGTGTACTTGGTTCTTGTCTGTGGCATTCGGCGTTTCTTTGGGGCAGTTGACGGAGCCGCAGCGCTGGATGTCGATGGGTGCGGGTCACCTTCAAAGACAGCATGTTCTGGAGAGAAAAGGGAGTAAATTGTGAGGCACTGTAATTGTAGAGTGAAATATTGTAAGGGGTATTAGAGTGATTAGGGGAAGGAAGCACAAACATTTGCATGTGATGGTCCCTGACTTAGAGGCCACAGCAGGCCTGGTCTGCATAAAGACCTCTACACACTGCCCGACATTTGACCCGATTTGGCTCTCGGGGATATTTTTTGGTGATCGCCGAGAAAACCACCGATCTCAGTCCAGATTGGGCGTTCCTCGGCGAGGTGTTGATCGCGCAGTGTGTAAGGTACTCCGAGAAGAAACACCCCGATAAATTGCGCTCGGCGAGCGGTTCCCGATAATTTTTACTTTTCTAGCATGTTGGATATTTGGGCTTGTCAGATCCGATGAGAGCCGTGCTACACCCAATCAGAGCAATTGATAGAGTGAGCGAGCCTGCTCAACGATGGGGCTTGCAGACACAGAGAGAGAGAGAGAGCTGTGTGTGTGTGTGTGTGTGTGTATATCTCAGTATTGTCGGGTTTTGCGCGAGAAATAAGCAACCAGGTCTATGAAAACAATAGGCTGCATGAGGACTTTAAACGTATATACAAATAAAATAGCCGATCTACAAGCTCACAACGCGTCGCAACTATTTTCAAAGAAAAAAAAGCAACATTAAGCAATAAAGCCAAATAAGCAACTACACTTTGGAAATAAGCTAAAAAGAAACGCAACCACCAATATTTTTTACAAGCAACTGGCTTATAATAAGCGGACACGGCAACGCTGTTTCTGATCTGAATTGCACCCTGGTTGACTTTTTAAACGTTTGAGAGAGAGTGAGAGAGTGAGAGAGAGATTTAATGTCAATCATTAGCGTCGGGAGACATGTACCGGAGACATACACGTGTGCCAACACTTGTGACATACGCAAGCGTTCGGGGAGACCCCCTCTACAACGCCACACTCTCCGCTAAGCGGCACAGGTGTAGAAAAAAGTGTGGCGGACCGTCCAGTGAGGTCAGAGGTCAGAAAAGTGCCGTTTTCAGACAATAGCGGAGAGTGTGGCGGTGTAGAGGGGGTCTCCCCGAACGCATGCGTGTGTCACAAGTGTTGGCATCCCCAGTCGTCTCCGGTTCAGTGTCCACTATTGTCTGAAAACGGCACTTTTCTGACCTCTGACCTCACTGGACGGCCCGCCATACTTTTTTTACACCTCTCCCGCTTAGCGGAGAGTGTGGCGGTGTAGAGGGGGTCTCCCCGAACGCGTGCGTATGTCACAAGTGTTGGCATCCCCAGCCGTCTCCGGTCTAGTGTCCAATTTGTAAAGGCTATGCACTGAAAATGGCCCTTTTCTGACCCCTGACCTCACTGGACGGCCCGCCACTTTTCAAAATACACCTCTCATGCTTAGCGGAGAGTTTGGCGTGGTAGAGGGGGTCTCCCTGAACGCGTGCATATCTCACAAGTGCCACGGCAAAGAGCCGCTCCTGTCCAGTGTCCACTATTGTCTGAAAACAATTCACTTTTCTTACCTCTGGCCGCACTGATTGGCCTTCTTTTTTTTTACAAATTATCTCGCAATGTTAACCAACATTCTGTACTGGTCTGTATCAATTTTCTATCAAGTTCAGGGGCGCTCAGTTATGGAACAGTTCTCACACACACACACACACACACACACACACACACACACACACACACACACACACACACACACACACACACACACACACACACTTAATTATTATGATTACATTCTTATTTGTATTGTATTTTAGTTTTTAAATAGGTGAGATCAACTTTATAAACCCCCATGCTTTATTTTTTAAATCTCACCTGCACTATCTACTATCATTATTTGTAGCATATTTTGTTGTTGCTTTTATCATTGTTTATTTGCTTCTGCAATAAACAATATTATATCATGATAATTTTCCAAGAGTGACCTGGCCTAGAGGCAGCATTATTACAACAATGGACAAACAATACAAAAACAATATGTAACACAAATGAATATCCAGTTAAAGTTCAAAACAGGATCAGAAACTGTGCACATTTAATGGGGATCAATAGCCAGTTTAAATCAGGAACAACCTAGCACTTAGAAGTGATCTAGTATAAGCCATTTAAAAAGACATACATCAAAAATGTATTTTTTAAATAGATTTGTGTCTTTTAAAAAACATAAAAAGTGTATGATCTTATTTTGAAGGCAACCGGAAACCTTATTTCTGCTAGCTCGAAAACCGGATGTCCTATTTCTGCTCACGGAACGGAGCTAGTGTAGTGCAGTGGCTGGAGCGTGTTCCCCTTGGAGAGTGGAGATGTTCATGTTGCCATGTCCGCCTATTATAAGCGTTTTTCTGCAATGTTGGTGGTTGGGGTTTTTTGGCCTTGTTTGTTGTGCAAGTGCAGTTGCTTAGCGTGAGGCGTTATGAGCTTGTAGATGGGCTGTTTTCCATCAGGCAATGTATGTGGTTGAAGGGCGAAGGGTTCGCGTTGTGTGGCCTGCGTTGCGTTGTGTGGCCTTGTTTTCGTAGACCTGGTTGCGTGTGTCTCACTTAACCTGGCAACCGAGTTGTAGGAAGAGGGTACGTCTAGGTGAACGTGAAAGACAATGTTTTCTTTTGGGTGTTGCGTGGTGTGGTAGTGGGCTTAGCGTGAGGCGTTGTGAGCTTGTAGATGGGCTATTTTCCATGAGCCAATGTATGTGGTTGAAGGCATAGATATATATAAAGGCTAGATGGCTCAAGGGGCGGCGCAAGCGTAGCTCAACCGCGGCCATCTTGAAACAGTCATTCATAACATTATGTCTATGGCGCATATACCTTGAAATAACCATAGCGTGCTCAATTTTCATCCGATTTTCAAACGGTTTGGTGTGTTGTAAAAACTTATAATTATTATAATGTTTTTTTTAGTATGCAATATCATAACTACATCTTTGGTGTTTACAACACACCAAACCGTTTGAAAATCGGATGAAAATTGAGCACGCTATGGTTATTTTAAAGTATATGCACCATAGACATAATGTTATGAATGACTGTTTCAAGATGGCCGCCATGTGGCAACGTCGTACTCCATTGGCCAGCAGCGCGGGTGAGTCATCTAGCCTTTATATATATCTATGGTTGAAGGTTGTGTGGTCGCCGCGTCGTGGAGGCACAGAACACACAGAAACACCCGCGCATATACAGATCTACAGTGACAGCTGGAGCCGTCCCCAACACACACACACGCGCGGCGCAGCGCGAGCACACACACACACACACACGGTACATCCTCATGCGGCCCGTCCCTCCGCCACACACACACACACACACACACACGGTACATCCTCATGCGGCCAGAGCCGTCCCCCCGCCACACACACACACACGTAACTTGGGCGAAGCACGTTCTGTGAGTGCAACAGTGTAATGCTGTGGGGCTGTAGATGCGACGCATGTGCAGTTTGAGCAGCCAGCGTAAGCATGGCGACATTCTTTGACATAAAAATGCGAATAAACAGCTGAGATTTTTAGTGATATCGCTTCGCAGTCACATGCACATGGTAATTGTCAATGGCTGTGTGCAAATTGAGATCAATAGCTCCAGGCACTGAGGAGAACCTGGCAGAAAAATGTTTGGGCTCAGAGGTTTGGCCTCACAGGTTTGGCCTCAGAGGTTTGGTCTCAGAGATTATAGGAAGATGGCTGGCTGGCGCCGTGCCGAAACGTGTGTCGCAGGCTATGATGTAATTCTTAGTTGACAGAATTGTTGAAACTTAATATTTATTCTACACATTTTTACAACATTGGAAAACGTAACAATGTTTGTGTCACGTTTGGCCTCATACAGCAACCATAAATTAAAATTAAAATGTGAAAATAAAATATATACATTCTTTTTCTTTTTTGTAAACATGTGTAAAGCTTCAGGGAGCCGCTAGGGAGGAGTTAAAGAGCCGCCGACCCCTGATGTAGGCCTATAGAGCGTGCCAAAAATCCTGAAGGGGGCGTCAACAAGTGTCTTTTGGTAGCTGCGGACATCTTTGAGGGGTAAAAACCAGGTTGACTTAACATTGCCCAATGCCATGCCCAATGCCTCGCCCCCGCAGGCTGATTTGCCCCTTCTGCTGGTGACGACACGTTGGCACGCTTAATAGAGCTGTACACCCCCTGAACACTTTTTTTTGTTTTGCTAATACAGAACTTTGTCAGCCTAGAAGACCAAGTAGGACATGAATGTATTGGATTTACAAAATGTGGCAGACAGTTCAAATTTATTTAGTATAAAGGAACTAGTCGTGCTTGAAAGACTGTTCTGGTTAATAGCTCATAAGCTTCAGCTTGACCTGGACTCTATTGAGAAACAGGTGAGGTGACTGCCTTTTTCAACAGCAAGGGCATTAATTCTCGTCAAAATATTCCGCTTCATCAATGGAAGCATAAAAACGCGCTGCTCAGACAATGAAGCTGAAGGGTTCAGTTGATTCATAGTAGGCTATATAGGCTGAGGGATCTGTGTAGCCAGAAATACAGCTTTCTATTCACCTGTTTCCTAGGCTGTGTGTTTTCCACTTCCTGTCGATTTCATTGGATATCATTGGTCATCTGACCAGTTTCATTGGATTTCATTGGATCAAATCGACAGGAAGTGGAAAACACACAGCCTAGGAAACAGGTGAATAAAAGCAGGGATGAAATCAATCAACATGGACTGCAGCAGGTGTGCATGAACATGAAGTTGAACGGGTCACCACCAGAGGACGCCAAAGTGCTGGCCTGGTCATCGGAGCCCTTTGATGAGCTGAACAAATACTTGACTCCACCAAGGTAATTTCAGAATATGCACTGACTGAACTGACTGAGTATGTGTGTGAACTTGAACAAGACTTCCGGACAAAAGCTTCTTTGACCATTTAAATAACATGTTGCTACTACATCAACAAACCTAACTTAATGAATCAACAAACGAATGTTAAACCAGACCATTGATTCACTTCAATAGCAAAAGCTTATTAACTACCAGAGCATTTATGGTTTAAAGTGAGGAGTAAGGACATGCAAGAAGGAATATTATAACAACTCATTAGAGAATAGCTTAAACAATATTATGAAATTAAATTAAAAATTCCTGCCCTTTCCTGTTGAACACCCAACAGGCCTGGCCTGTGATCTCCTTGGTTCACTTAAAAGAGAGTTTGTGTGGAACAGTTGGCACTGAACTATGTGGATCTTTATCAATCAGGCGATCTGGAGCAATGACTGGGGCCCTGAGATCCTCTCCTTCAGCTCCTACTGTCTGGAGGGGTGTCCAGAGACCAACATAGTGCTGGTTGGCGTTGGCCTGCTTTTGAAGGACTCAACTACCTGTAAAAGCTACCCATCTAACCTATACGTCATTTGGTGCAGCACACCATTGGCCTGTATTGGTGACTGGGAGCTTTCTCACAGGAGTTCCTGCGTGAACACAGTGATACTGTATGAAGGGGGTGTTGGCAGATAGAGACCCAGGTACCTGGATCCAAGAGTGCAGAAGGTGACATTTACACACACACACACACACACACACACACACACACACACACACACACACACACACACACACACACACACACACACACACACACACACACACACGCCTAAGGGCAGTCTAATATCCACATTTACTTGAAAGGTTTATGGATTTTCAAACTATTGTATGCATTTCATAGATTAGATAGATACATGTAATTTCAAAGCATCACATATATCCCCAAAACAGAACAGACTGCAGAAACGTATACATCCCTTTATTTATGGACCTACATTGTCAATAAAGACAAGAAAATGATACATTGACATTACAGTTGTCTACTACCGTATATGTATTAGTGACATCTGATGTTAGGAAACAGAACACAGACAGAATCGTACCACTGTAGGGAGTGGGTTATACCTCTGAACAAACTGTATGAAGACCTGTCGAGTCACAATAACAAAAGAGTAACAAAATACAGTAATTGGTCGTGGCATTTACTGGGAATCAGCAGCAACCACCACCGGTCATTGCAATAACTGATTAATCAATGTTATAAACATTAAAGCTGTTCACATCGGCTAAAGTTGAAGTGAACAGCAGTTCACGTTGTAGATTGAAACACAAATATACAGTATGTCCTGTATTAAGAATTATTTTCATTGTTTTGGGGTATTGTTGATTGAAGTTATGCAATTAATTTAGATCAATCATAGCTCAACATTGCCAGGGGATAAGGCATGCCCAAAGATTCTGTCCAAGGTGCCTTGACAGAGAACATAAAAGGAATGATGTGGATGATAACGTGACCAAATACAGAACACTGGGCAGATCAGAAAAGGACTTTTTCGTAAAGGGGGGAGTACAAATATAAATAAATGAAAATGAGAATTACACTGCCAAATGGCAAACCAATAAAAACAGGAACTGGGTCTCGTAACAAGCAATGGACTGTTGCACTATGTCCAAGTTTCCCTTGCAAATCAGTTTTCGGCCTTTTCCATAGTCGAGTGCATCAGCTGCAAGGAAACTTTCTGCCTGGTATCCCCAGAATCCTTCCAGATTCATTAATGAGTCTATGGTACCTACAGTATAAGTAAAAAAAAATTGCAATGATGAATACAATATATGACAATGTAAATTAACTTTTAGTGATTAGTAGTTTCGTTCCCTATGTTGAATGCACTTATTGTAAGTCGCTTTGGATAAAAGCGTCTGCTAAATGACTGTAATGTAATGTAATGTAACAAAGGAACATAGCTGCATACAGTAGCTACCCCTTGCTCGGTTCCTTTGTGATCAGCTTTATAGGGCAATGTATTTCCAATTTGTGAGCTTATTTGTGGAAAAAGCCTTGCCCAAAGCATTATGCCATTCTGCTCAATAAGCCTAAAAGTTCACTGTTATATTCTCAGCTTATAATCAACCTCTATGCTAAATGTCAGCCTCCTGGGGCAAAAACTGGGAAACATTTGTGGACCATCCAAAATAATGACCAAACGGCCAACTAACAGAATGGCCTACACTTACAGTGTATATATAGCTGCGGTCATGGCTTCAAAAACATACATAAACATTGTATTATTACTCACAATAGGCTAACTGGTTAGTACCGTATAATCCTTGAGTACTGCATAATACCAAACTGAAAAAGACCTTGATTACCGTAAAGGACAACCACATTAATTATGAAGTCGATATGGTTAAATACTTTGTTGGCTTTTCCTATCTGCATTACCTAAGGAACAGTATCCTTCACCAATTCACATGCGTGATAGAGCCTTAGATGGCTCAGCTCATTACAGTCCAGGTATTCATTGGTCATCTTGATTCCACGGATCACCATTTCCGCAACCTTTTAAGAGTGATATAGAAAGTTAATCAAAGCTCGTATTTTGTGTGTACATAAAAGGTACGCTTATCTCCCATAGTAATACCAAGTTTTAATTAAAATATAGATATATATTTTTTTTTTTCTACATTTTTATCCCACGATTTTGTAACCCCTATTTTTTCACCCTAGTGCCAATGCCTAAGCGTGTAATCCTGGGCACAATCTTCCCTCTGCCAACCTAGGGAGGGCAGGGCCGAGCTCATGCCTCCTTCAATGCATGAGAGCCGTCTGACCTTCTTATCACCTGACAGGGAAGAGTTTCCCTGGTTGGACGTAGCGCGTGGAAGGAACACGTTATTCCAACCAGTTCCCTTCCCCTCCATCAGGCGCCCCGGCTGGCCAGGGGGAGGCAGTATAGTGACCAGGATTACTGCATGTTTTTTGTGAGGGTACCTACCCTAGGAGACACGGGGAGAAAATATAGATAAACTTGACAAAAGAACGTTATTAGATGTCAAAACTATGTAAAGCATATTGATGATGCACTATTTCAAATATACTCACTGTTAACACAAACACCCCACAGTTGACCCCGTCTTTCTGTCTCCACTGCTGTGGGTATGCCACTGTCCAGTTTCTGATATCCCACACACTCTGGAATGCATGGCTAAAAATAAGCACACAGCAGCATCACAGTAAGACAACATATCATAATTGTTATTTATCTAAAGGTTTATGGATACAATAAAATAAAAATAGTCAAATGAAGAGGCCAACTCACAATCATAAGGTGGCTGGTTTGACTGCCAGTGTATGTCGAAGTGTGTGTGTGTGTGTGTGTGTGTGTGTGTGTGTGTTTGTGTGTGTGTGTGTGTGTGTGAGCAAGACACTTAACCCCTAACTAACCGCATCAGTTAGGATGGTATGTGCAAATGTACTTGGCAAATACCCCAACAACAACTAAAAGGGACACAAAGGGGACACTAATATAGAGTTTATTATCGTAAAAACACTAATAAAGCAGCAAATTCCACACCACAGAATGTCCATTTCTTCAGCCCTGATATCCTTGTAGTTGGCAAGGGAATCATACATTTGCAGCTGAGTTTTCTGGCCATCTAAAACCTGTGATGAAAATGATATACAGTAATTGTATCACATCCTGTAATTCATACTCAAGACATATTTTAATGCCATGATAGTGACAATACTCACCAATAGAATAAAGTGATCTCCACTTTCTGGAGTGTCTTTCCCAACAATTCTGGGAATGAGCACCGTTGAGTCTGTCTTTAAGTCCTTCAGTTTAAATTTGCATGGAATTAGAGCAACAACTCAGTATATGTGATGCCTTTATGTAAGCATGACAGCATTAACCAAAGTAGTCAAAACCTTTCATCTTTGTTACTACATGTAGTGTAGTTTTTGTTGTTGTTTGTTTTTGTGCTAAAAGCATACATTTGTGCTAAAGCACAAGAGAAAAGGCTGGATGTATAAACATGGCACGCAAGCATACCTGTAAGCACTTTAGGTTGCGGAGATCAATACTTTTCCTGCTGGCCCAGTTCCTCCACCACAGTGTGAAGAGAAATGTTGGAACAACAAACACCTGTTGAAAGATAAAAGATACATCTTTAAAGCACTCAATTATTACATTCAGCAATAGTGCAATTCCAGTGATCAGTGATCTTACATTCTGCATGGGTTGTGCCATCTGCAATAATCTTGCATTGAGAACCTTTAAAGAAATAATAAAATGTATTAGTATTATTTATTTGTATTATTTTAATGGTACACTATAAATAGTGTGTGTGTATATATATATATATATATATATATATAGCTACTTACAACATCCGTAAGCCAAGGAAGGTTGTCTCGATTGTCATCTAAGCAGAGTTCTTTGGGACAAAGTCTTTCAAGGTCCCTCATGTTCACATTAGCCTGATCCGTTTTTACAACCGGATCATTATTTTCAGGCTTTGTGTATATGTCACCCAGTTTTTTCTATGAGAAAAAAAGGGGTACAGTGAGTAGTAACGTACAGAAGTATAACTCAGAGTTGTAATATGATGAATGAGATTAGGCTATTGTTTTTGAGTCCATGGGATGCCAATCTACACTGTAAAATCTGTGTTCATTTAACTCTTAAGAGTGTACAAATGGTCCGGTAAGGGTCCGTTTGTGTCCATTTGGTTCCTAACTATCAATTATTTAGTTGGAGACCCCTTGGAACCCCCCAGGGACTCCACGCTGAGAACCACTGCCACATAGCACCACTGAGAAAGCATGTTAAACAGTCCTCAAAAAGGTGCCCTTGTGATTACAAAACACCTCTTTTTAACCCTTTTTTTCAATACAATTACAAATCTTATTTGAATTGTTCATGCATGCCATAATTGTTTAATTATGCCATACAGAGTGACTCAGTTCAGGTCACCCACTATAGTTATGCAACGTCCAAGCTATTGTTTCCACAAAGGAGCTGTTCAGAGCAGAATTATAAACATGATGCATAACATAATTATTCATGTAGTCATTCCACAATTAGTCAAATGTATCATGATGAATACACGAGCAACCATTAAATATATTACTTTTTCATAGGAAAATACCTCGTTTTGCTGAAGAATCGGGAAGAGTTCCAGAGAGAAGGATGGATCTTCTGCCTCTTCGACCAGATCCACCTCACAAGATGCTTTGTCCGCCTCGGCAACAACAGCAATTTCATCTTTGCCGGCAACTTCCATTGTCTGTTTGGCATGACTTTCTGCAGGAGAAATTAAACTTAGACTACGCCATCAAAGGTAAGTCAAATGTACGTAGGCATAATGTTAACTTCCAGGTATTGTGAAAGGATGCCATACATACCACTGCCAAATAGGGTCAGCCGTCCATCTTTGCCAATGGTTGCATTTCCTTTCGACATGCCGCACATTTTGTCGAAGAATTCACTGTTTATACGTTCATTGTGAAGGTGAATTATCAGCCGCAGCATGAACATGTAGTGAACATCTTTAAGCTGACAGAGGACGTCTGGTGCGTTGGCAAGCTCGTGGTTCAGTTGCTCTGACATGGAAGAGTTTATCAGCCCCATTAGTTCTGGCAGCAGGTCTAAACTGCATTGTCTGTCCTCTGGCCTCTTCTGGTTCGTTTGGTAGGACCGGTCATAGAGACAGTACCTGTGGGAAGTCCCTGTAACGGGGTGCAATCCCGGCACTTTCTCTATAGGTCCACCCAGCTGTTTGATTTTTGTTTTCCAGGGGAAAATATTTTCAATGTTGGCAGTTCCATCAAAGGGTTGGAAGAACTCTTGGCGGGTTCTGTTGTTTGTGTGTCTTGCCACCTTTCCTGCCACATCTGAAACATACAGGGTTGGTGGCACCCTAAAACTGAGGAGGGCATCGGTGTGGTCCCTTGCTGACTCCTGCCACCACAGTGGTGAACAATAGTAAACTACTGCATGCATGCATTCAGCATGATAAACTCCCCCTAAAGGACAGGAGATAAAAGGTTTATTTAAAGGCATTATGAATAAGGTTACATGATGCCGATATAATAAGCATTAAGTGATGAATGTTTAGTTTTTAGTTTTGACCTAAATCAATTATTTTATTAAAAGCATTTTTTAAATTTAAATAATCAATTAGTTGGATTAACTATTGCAGCCTTAGTTGACACAACATTTTATAAGTGGTTATACAGTATGTGTTTGTCAGGTGGCAACAGTGTGAGCGATCAGGTGGCAATCAGATTGGGGTCCGCAGCCAAATACATATTAATGTGGGGGTCCTTCACATGAATAAGTTTGAGAACCACTGCAGTAGAGGGTAGTAAGTACAGTAGCAACAGTTGCATGTTCCCAACTAGAGGGTCCACCATAGCAAGGCTTCAGGATTACCAAAACAGGCATGATTTCATACTGTGATCCTTAAGCTTTTGTTATGGTCATATCAGTTGATATTACATACCTCCTGTGTTCTGGATCTTGTTAAACATTTCAGGGTAGATGTCTTTGTAGAGGAGGAGCTCCTCCAGTCTATTGATGAGGTCAAAGCTCGAACCTTCTGAGGACACACCCAACTCACTGCTTATTGAAATGAGCTCTGCTTTCTGTGAGTACAATAAAAGGAGTTAATATAATATTAAGCTAAACCAAATAGAACATCAACAATATTATTAAAAAAAACACTGAGGGCTATAATACCTTTTTAGAGTCTAGGACTTGAAAAAGCGAATCCTCTAAAGATGATGATGAGGTACTGGGCACATCCTCTAAAGATGACGATGAGGTGGGCTTTGAAGTATCTACACTTTGGGAAAGTCCTTTGTAGACCTCGGTCTTGGGAAGAGATGGCCCAATTCTCGTTGAGCTTCCCATCCAAGGACTGAAGCTTGAGTAGGGAAGTTGACCCGTATAGGGGTTCTTATAGTTTCCTATACAGCAAAGCAAAGTTCATTACAAATCTAACAAAGAGCCAGACAGTTATATAAAACTAGGTCCATATTGCTGATATGCGTGTCTGTCTGTGTGTGTCCCGAAAACCATCAGAACCGTTCGACTTCCAACTTGGCGTGTGTATCGTCGAGGACCCGAGGGAGTGATGTGCCGAGGCGGAAGTTGGTCGCATTGACAGTAGTCCAGAAATAACTATAATATATCTGTCTGTGTCCCTTTTATGTCTATAAATGGAGATCCATAGATCATTAATATGACGTCATAATACTGACAGCATAGACTGGCCTCCAAGTTCTATGATAATGGGTAGTGCACTAGTACAGTGGTTCTCAACCTGTGGGTCGGGGTCAAGCCCCCAGAACCCAGTGGTTTCATTGAAGCCAAATGGACATGCTGGCCATTCATGGTACTGCAGCTTAGGGGCCTCAACATGAACGAGCGATAACGGTTTCGACCAATGGGCTCGACTCACGAGCATGCGCACGAGCTTGCGCACGGGGCTGCGCGCTTCTGTGACGCAGAACGCGTCACAGAAGTGACGCACTGGGGCCCAAAATAGGCCGTGCCCACCAAATTTCCAACCCTTCCGGAAGAAGGGGTGATTTAGGACTATGCGCTGGGTGAGCAACTCAATGCAAGTGGATGGGAGGAGATTTCGGGTGCCCTCTTTATTATTTTTAACTCTATGGTCGGGGTCCCCACATGATTGGGGGGGGGGTCTCAGATAAAAAAGTAAAGTGCCGATTTAAGGACTTTTGGATTAAGACCTTTGATACCTAAAAAAGAAATGAAATGAAAAAATACCTTTTATTTTATTACATCAAAAGTAATCAACAAACTATACTATAAAAACTGGTCAAACATTGGCCAAATTGTCAAATACTCTAAAGATACAAAATTTGTGCAAATAGCTCATCTACAAGCTCACAACGCCTCACAACGGCAGCTTGTACATTGGCAATTTTCATAATTTATCTGTGGAACTGAGTCAAACTAAATATAATGCCCGAGTTCAAATATGATTATTTTGGGGGGGTCCCCAGTTCAAATATGATTATTTTGGGGGGTCGCGACCTGAAAAGGTTGAGAACTAGTGCACTAGTACTCTGACAAAGGGTGCAACGGGTACTCTGACAACAGGTACAATGGGTATTGCACAACCGGTGGGCCATTGTGTTCCCAATGGGTATCGTTCTCAGTGGGCATTCGCCTAGTCAGTGTTATACATTTTCAATTAAAAAAAGCTTACCATTGCAGAACCCCGCAGCAATTAGACGTTTTTCGAGGTCTGTCCAACACTTCTCGATGTTCACAGCTGAATCGGCGGGTTGGATGTCCTCTGGTTTGGGCCTTTTCATTTGATCCACTGTCAGAGCAAGCAAGCAATGCTGTAATAATTATGTTTTATGATATTTAACTATTATATTGAATTGCACAATGAAAATATTTCCTACCTGGGATTTTGAAAGCTAACTTCCAGTTAGCATCAGCTATGATTGCAGGTGGTGTGTCGCCACAGCGATTACACACATAGCCGTAGCTGTATTGCGTCATAGCTGAGTAATGGAAGAAAGCCTTCCTGAACGTGTTTCGGTGAATTCTGGTGTCAAGGTGTTCCTCCATCATAGAGACGAAACTGTCAATTTCTGTGTTCTTCTTTAAAAAAGGAATAACATATTTAATCCAACATTGTAAATTGACATGTACACTTCCTTCCCAAATAAAAAAAACATTTTACAAAACATACTGCTGTCGTCCAAAGGAAAAAAATCCTAAGGGGCTGTGTCCGCAGTACGTTTCAGAGCTTTTCAGAGCTCTCAGCGTCCAGTGATTTTTAGGCGGACTGGGCGCCTCGAGTTGAAAATTTAAAGTGGAGATACTTCAAGTTAGGCAATGGGGAGATGATGGTGTGTTAGAGACAGGAGAAGAGTGAGAGAGGGAGAATTGTGCTGTAATGTTTTGCCTGGACTATTTGAGATGCAAGTAAAGTTAAGGAAAAGCAGAGAATATGTTGGACTGAATATTTCTTCTCACACACCGACATCACGTACACTTCTATTTTATATGAATATTGAGAATATATGTATTATAGTATATTGGGGCACTGATGGCGTCAAAATAGAGACGCTAAAAGGTGTTGGAAAGTGACGCCAAATCGGACGTGTTTGACAAGTTGGGATTAGAATGTGTTGGTAGAAACGCTATTTCCCCCGAAACTTCCTGACGGCTGCAACCCACAATTTATAGTACATAGCCCCTGGGTAGGCCACCCGGCCTGGCAGAGATATCTGCTCCGTGGAGAACCCTTTTGTAGTTAGTACTTGTGGTGCATCTCTAGGCTATTATAATGCTGTGTTCACATTGCCAGATACAAAAGATACAAAGCTACACAGCATATTTGTAGCTTTGTATCTCTGTAGATGAAGTTGAAACCAGCTCAACTTTTTTGTAGCTTTGTAGCTGTTGTAGCTTTTGTAGTGTGGGCGGCCGATTGGATTGTATGCTACAAGGGTAATTTCACCGTTTCGAATTACATTTTCTGAATTACTTCAAAGTTACTTCTTGAGTCTGTCTGCTTTTGGGTCAAAACCAAAACCATGCTTGGAATATGTCATTTATTATGTGACATACCTTCACTGCTGTGATCAGCGTGGAACACAGAGGAATGCTTAGCAGGATTCTGTTGTTGAAGTTGTGGAACCCTGATTTGTGATCCTGAAAGCGAACCTGGATTCGGCATACTGGGCAGGTTTTAACAGCAACCTTGACACCTGCAAAATAAGTATGATAGATAGATACTTTGTAGAACAATACATTGATTGATGTGTTGATAGATGAATGCCTACAATGTACAATATGCATACATACTGTACATAATGTACATACATACATACATACATACATACACTTTGTTTTAGTATTTACTGTAAGAAAGTAATTACGTTTAATCCCTCAATATGATTAATGCAGATGAAACTTTTCAAACTAACCTCTTTTTATGCTGAACAACCCATACACAGTAGCTTTTGTTGTAACCAATTTGTAAGGTTCCAGCTCAGGAGGGATTGGCCCAGGACAATGTGGGCAGTATTTCTCTTCTGGAGCAAACACCTCAGGGATATCTCTTTCTACTTGTTTTAGGTCTTGTGGTAATTTTTCAGGGATTCTTTTTTTCTGCCAGAGGTATTCGGTCATTTTTATTATTTGCTCCTTTGTGAAGACATCAGAGTTGCAGTGGGTATCTTCAGGGGTCTCGACATCGCTGTCACTGCCTTGGTCATCAGTCAATAACCCTTGTCTCTCCTGAAACATCCACCACATTCCCAAATATATGTGGATGCAGTGGTGTGGTTGTTTGCTGCTGCTGCTGCAGAGGCAGAACCACTTCCCCTTATTTGAGTTAAACGTGACTGTTGTTCTGCCAAAACAACTCCATCTTTCAACTTTTCCTGCATAGATAGAGAAATAGATTTCTCCAGAATACCTGTGTTCTTTAAAAAAGACGGGGTATACAGTGCAGGTGCCCTCTTTCATGGCTACATCATGGAGTTCTTGACATTCTCTCTCCATTTTCTTGGGGATAAGGCCTTTGTCGACCATGATTTGAATGGCCGTTTGTTGTAATGTCGGTGGTGGCTGGAATGGAGACGCATTTGGAACCCTTGCCAGATGCTCACATTCTACTCCTGGTTTTCCGCTTATATTGGCTAGAGACATGAACTCTCTGCAATCATTTGACTCACAGCCAATTTTTGCACTTAATGTAGACTTCTGGATGTGGATTGGAGCCGTTTTGCCCTTTTTATATTTTGAAGTTAAAAAAATGCCTCTTTCCACATCCACACAAAAAATTGGCTCTGTAATTGTGCTGTGCTGTTTTCGTTCATCATGTCTGTGCATGGCTACGTCATGGAGTTCTTGACATTCTTTCTCCATTTTCTTGGGAATAAGGTTTTTGTCGTCCATGGTTTGAATGGCCACTTGTTGTAATGTCGGTGGTGGCTGGAATGGAGACGCATTTGGAACCCTTGCCAGATGCTCACATTCTACCCCTGGTCTTCCGCTTATATTGGCTGCTATTGGCTGTTTTAGTTCATCATTTATGTGCAAGTTTGCACTTGTTGCTAATGCATAGCCACGCTTGACATTAGTAGCGGTCCCTGTGTCACTGGGTACACTGTCATCTCTAGGACGTTCATCTGTAATTAAATAGAAGATGTTAACAACACATTGGGTGCCAAAACCGTATATATACGGTTTTGCGCATACTAACGTTGAGTGCCAAAACCGTATATATACGTTTAAAAAAAAAAAAAAAAAAAATTACTTTTTTTTTTTTTTTTTTTTTTCCTTCACAGCAACAGGAAATATCACTCCTACAAGATTTAGACTCCAATCCACCTCCTGGTTAACTTATGACTTCAAAAACCTGTATCTCGGCTCCTGTGCACTTTTTTTTTTTACAATGTTAATTTAACTATTTTCAACTGGCTGCAACTATGGAATGGATTTCCGAATGTTTTAAATTTTTTCCCCCCGATTGTACGAGACCTGTATGTGTGTAATGAGGGGATCACCGTGAGGACGGTGATCACTGAAAATATTTTGTGACTACTTGAAAAAGGTTCAAAATGTTTAAAAAGTCCTGGCACTCAAAGTATAATATTTTAATAAACCTCTGGCACCCAATGTGCTTAGTGTAATCACAAATAAAACTTTATCTCCCTGTGTTCTGTAGATTCTGTACAGGTCTTAACACAAAGATAATCACAAAAGCATTTCACAAACCTTTCCTATCTCCACCAAGTTGGACTTTTGTTATTACAGAACAATGGTACAGAAAACTGTTTTCAGAATCTTAATCTCTCAATTATTGTTCATAATTTCAAGTAGTAAATATGCATGAACACATTATTTCACTGCTTTTTACAATGTACTTAATAAACATATAACGGTACATACCTATCCTGCACAATTTTACTATGGGTTTCTTCGATTCATCCAGCAGTCGTCTTTTGGAAGCCATCTCTACTGATGCTCTAGACCTCTCCCTGTGGTGGTCTGTGGAAATCACCAGTAGAAAATGTTTTAGTTATCATTCAGAAACCTTACATAGCACATAGAAGAACAATGAAGAGCTTCAACAGTGCAGTGGTAGTTTTCTGTTACATTAAAAATCACTTTGCCATAATAGTAATTGACACAGAATGCTAAGCCAGACAGTTTTTTGACGATTTGTTATGAGCAAGATACTGTTATACTCCATAGTACAATGGTGTTGCTTGCCGACAAGAACAGCGCAAGCAAACTTGTGTCTCATTAGCTTGTATATCCGTTCTTTATGGCATGCAGCTAGGTCTCCATATGTGGGCATAAAAGGGACACAGACAGACAGATGGGTACAACAGATATTGCCGGAGGGGCATCGGCCTAGTGTATTATTGTTTGCGTTCGTTTGCGTTCGTTTATGGGCTAACCTGTTTCACTGTGCAATGTTAAGTCAATGGGGAGAATATTTTGGAATATCAATGTCTAACCAATAGAGCTACTGTTGAAGATATCTCATCAATATTTGTTGTTACGGCATGGCAAGTTAACTACACAACTCAAACCTCTACCAAGGTGTCATTTGTGTTTAAGTGGTTACAAACTTGTTCAAATTCAAAAGTGAAGTGTTCCATTGTGACCTGGACTCCATGCTGGGTCTCTGTCTTCATCCTCCCGCGGTTCTACCGGTGCACAGACGTCATACTTTCTCGGACGGCCGCGTTTACTCTTCTGAGGTTTGACCACCATGCCCTGTACCGTCATATTGGTGGCGTCTGAGAGAGAGAGAAAATAAGAAAGAGAGAGAATACCAATTTTACACACGGTTAAGGATGCAACTATCTATTACTTTTCCGATTAATTTAGTAATAATAAAGATTTTTTTTTAATCCTATACTGTACCAACAAATCAAAGCGAAATAAATTATTATGAATTAAATTAGACCTAAAATCTCTTTTAATATAAGCAGCAAACACCTCAGTGTTCATTATCAAAGCAGCCAGTGTTTTATTTTAAACAGTAGTTTGCTGGGGTGGTACTGTAGATGTACAGCATAAGCAGGAACAGGATAATCAAAAATCCATTATTGGTATCTATGTTTGTAGTAGGGTTGCAACAGTTAATCGATTTAACCGATTATATAATATAATTGACAATTTAGCAAAATAATCGATTAATAATTGATCTCTATTTTGGGCATGCTATAGGTGAAAAACATTTAAAAAATAGTGAAAACAAGTGATCTACAAGCTCACAACGCGTCATGCCAATATTGTATTACAGTGTACCTGTTTTGATGAACTGATATTTGTGGTAGCGAACAATGAGGTATTAAAGTTAATTGTATCCAGTTATTAAAAGTATATTTTACTTGTACTTTACTATATTTTCTCATTTTGCATAATTAATAGCCTGTATTGGGTTATCCTTTTCCCATCTTTATATTATTGACAGGGCAAACCTGTTTTTGTCAACATCAAAACTGGAAATTGTAAAGTATATGTGACAAAGGTGAAACGGGGGTTCTTAAAACTTTTGTAAAGGTTTTTATTGGTGCTTAATGTATAATTATTTGCTCATTTAACCACCATCTTATTATTTTTGTACAACCGTTTTGCACTGTATTGAGTTACAATTGTTTTCCCCCGGTCCCTTGGTTCACTCATTGAGAGACATTCAGTGGCAGAGAGGTGGTCACGAGGTCCCGCCCAAGGCCACGGTCATGGCCAATGTCCCCAGACATTATGTCACCACGGACAAATGAAGGAAGAGAGAGGTGTGGTTTTGACAGGTATAAAAGAGGAGGCGGGACAGTTGAAAGGAGAAGCAGAGCCCAGAGAGAAGGAGGGTCAGACGGAGAGAGGTAGCAGAGGAGGAGGTTGTATGAGAGCCCCGGAATAAAGTGAGGGAACTTGAGCGAGTTACACCAGCCACCAAGCAGTTGGAAGCCGAGGTGTACCTATCTATGAGCCAAGAGGGAGGAACGATCGAACCGAAGGGGAGGAAGAGAGAGCGAGACCAGACCATAAACAGAGGACCATACGAACCGAGACCAGACCATAAAAGGAGCGCTGAGACGGAGAGTGGTGATAAACGTTGCATACGCAACCTACTCAGCGCCAGGTGTAAAAGCCTGGCCTGTCAGTAAGTACCGATCCATGCAACGTTCATCCTTGTATAAACCACCAACTGTGAAAACGCGCATGTACTTTACCAATGCACAGTGAACTGGTCATAGTTTCTATCATTGCAGAAGGAGAGAAGAAGACAAAGACGACTGGCATAAACCCTCTTCCTACTTACCCCCATATATGGACATGCAGCATTTCCCCCTGAAATGAAACGTGTTGAGTACCTCAAAAGCACTTTATTGGCACAGCACTTTACTTAAGTATTGTTGCACAGAAACCCCTGCTAAATTGAAAACCTGTTGACCAAGCCCTGCGTAATTTGCACAACTTTATAATCCATTTTATAGTTGTTGTGTAAATTACTTTGTTGTGTTTTAGTTAGGTTTTATTAGTATAGTGTTATTTTGATTGTTTTTAAGGCAAAGAAGCCACTGTATTAGGGACCAATAAATATACTTACCTTTTTGATACATTTTGCATCCGTGTCCAGTTTCTCAGGGGAATTTTCTAAAGTGTGTGTTCTCAAAAACCAAAGTATTGAAACTTACCAGTAACTCGAACCTGTGAAAGCCTGTAGAAGTAAAGGTGTATTTAAAGGGGACTCTCCTCTATAACAAAAGTGGCGTAGTCGACAAACTAAACAATATTCAGACTGAAACTCACAATAATTACGCACCCAGCACTTTACTGTGCATTGATATTTTATTGTTGTGAGTTTGATATTGAATTATTTATTAAAGGACAAATAGAGTGTGCAATACCTCAAGATAATTGCAAGTCAAATGTGATACAATTACGGCCTTGTTCACATATACAGTATACTTCTAGACAGTGAGCTAAACATAAAACAAACATGAACCTTCAATCCATGGGTAAAGGATGTTTATCATTGAAATATGGGTCCTGAGTTGATCGGGTTGCAGAAAAGGCCTCGGTGTTTTTTTGCCCAGACCTTTTCATCTGTATGAGGGAAGATGTATCCCAATAAGCCCAGTACAAGGCCCCAGATGTGTGTGTGTGTGTGTGTGTGTGTGTGTGTGTGTGTGTGTGTGTGTGTGTGTGTGTGTGTGTGTGTGTGTGTGTGTGTGTGTGTGTGTGTGTGTGTGTGTGTGTGTGTGTGTGTGTGTGTGTGTGTGTGTGTGTGTGTGTGTGTGTGTGTGTGTGTGTGTGTGTGTGTGTGTGTGTGTGTGTGTGTGTGTGTGTGTGTGTGTGTGTGTGTGTGTGTGTGTGTGTGTGTGTGTGTGTGTGTGTGGCTCTCTGTCCTCTCATTCTCCCTCCCTCTCTTCCATGCGGTGCTGCCGTACATTTTTTCCTGCTGGCCATGTGTGCAGTATGTGTCACGATGTATTTGTGTGTGGGGGTGCACATCCTTCTTCTTATGAAGGAGTGCTTCATAGGAATGGTGGGGTAATGAACGCACAGAAAATAATTAAATAACATAGTTGTCATTTACAGATTGGACAAATATATTTCGGTCGTCCCTAGCCTACTGGCATCATGCATAAACAGTTTTGCACTGATGGTCCAGTGGTATGCGTTATGTCATAAGGTTATGTCGTAAGCACGCACATCCCAAAACAACTTATCGGGTGCTGGACAACAATACGTACATCAAGGAAAAGAGGGGAAGTCTGCACACCGTTAGCTCCCAGTTTTACTATTTAATAAAATAAATTCTACTGGCAGCTAACGGTGTGCGGACTTCCCCTCTTTTCCATAATGGGGAAACTGTACCTGAATCCCGTCTCCCCCCAGAGTCACCACTGGTAACCGCAGCAATTGTCTCCTCCTGAGGCATCTTAGAGATCGCACTTCGAAACAACCTCTCCAGAGATTTAGCCATCAAAACAACGTCATCACCAGGCTATGCACAAACACATAGAAATACAAGTGTGCACACACACACACACACACACGCACGCACGCACGCACGCACGCACACACACACACACACACACACACACACACACACACCTTAGAATAGAAACGGTACATTGTTAACAAGTCATTCAAGAAGATGAAGATTAATATTAGAGGCTTACATTATTGTAGATGTAGCAATTTGTGAACATTATTTCGAAGTCACTGATACACTCTTGGGCATTCCGGTAGTAACTGTTTTTCAAACGTTTCTTTATCGTGCCCATGTCCATAGGGTGCTTGATGATATCATAATAGTTCTGGAGTAAGAAGAGGAGAGCTTATAGATCATTCTTTCTTTTACATTTCTGAATAGAGCTTAAATGGATAACATTTTAATCCTTCAACATATCTGTTTCAGGCAGAGTTATGTGCATCTCTTTCTCTCTCTCTCTCGCACGCACGCACGTACGCACGCACACGCACACTCACACAAATACTCACATGCAAATTGAGTTTGATGGCATCCACTGGAGTCTTGAAGGGCCATGCATAGCCATGTTCCCATAAAGTCTCCAATACCACTTTCAGCAGGTACTACAACAGCAATATCACATCTTATATCAATCAACCTGCATTACAATGTAAGACACCGTTTTATCGTGCAAAGCATGAAACAAAAAAGGTGCTGCCACAGAGGTTCCTACTCCCTACCTGTAGCTGATTGGTCTGTCGTGTGGGCTTGGAGGGGTTCCATGTTTCGGGGGGAGGAGGGTTGTAGGGAAGAGGCACAGGGGGAGGGGCCTGGTGGCTCTCCGTCTCTAGTCTATCTCCCATGGCAACCGTGGGTTGTGGTGGCTGTGCAGACACGTTGGACCAAGTGGACCTGTCAGGGTCTGGTGGGACCACAGGGGGGCCCCTCAGACCGCACATCTGGCTGTACTCTGAAGAAAAGAGCAGCTGATATCATGCCCAGTGCTACTGTTACAGGGGTTAGCGTTTCATGTTATCATGACCAGTGCTGCTGTTACAGGGGTTAGTTAGAGCTTTAAGTTATCGTGACCAGTGCTGCTGTTTTTACGGATTCATGTACATCAGCTTACATCACTTACTAAACCACTGCCAGCATCACTTGATTTTGGGGAGGGCGAAGACAACCACGTGTGTCTCCCCCGATTTATGACATTGCCAGTTCGCTTCTTTTACCTGACAAGTGAGAAGTTTCACCCAGAGACGTTATCAATCAACAAAGTTGGTAAAAGATACAGACTCGACTCTGCCAGGGCCTTGAAAATAGCTCCCAAAAGCTCATGCATGAAACACAAGGTCATACTTGCCAACACTTTCTCCCTTTTATTAACCCTTTCTCCTGCTGTGCTCCTGATTTATAATTTCTCCCATTAATCTCCTGATTTCATGTACAATTCATTCAAACCTTTATTTATTCTTGAAAACACGTTGAGGTTGCCCTCATTTGCAGTGTCGACATACATCACAATTCATTTTCACATCAATATTCACATCAATGATAAAACAAAACAAAACAAACTTCCCCCCTAACGTGTGATACAACACAAGTTTAGAAGCAGTTGCAGACATTTGTGGGTAGGTCTGCAATCAAAGATTTAAATTGACCATATGTTATGGGAGAACATCTTTCATTTAAACTGTAGGTCATTCCAAGTGGTTGGGGCACTAAAACAAAAGGCTGTTTTTCCCAGTTCAGACTTTACTTGGGGGACCTTTAGCATGAGCCAATCATTGGAGTGTGTCCTATATGTTCCATGATTCCATTCCAGCAGAGATTTACGGTAATATACAATGGTAATGTCCCAACAACTGTTTGTTTTACCTGTCAGCCAAGGAAGGCCAACCCACTCTATCATGCAGGATGCAGTGACATGCAGTCCTATAATGTTCACCAGAGACAAATCGCAGAGCAGAATGATACATCTAAGGGCTTGAGGATAGAATGAACAGCATTCTTATAAATGACATCTCTATAGTTACACAGAAAGAAAGACTGCTTCAATAACCCTTCCCTACATGTCATTGGGAAACTAGCTCTGTTCCTGTTGAAAAAAATATTTTGCCTTAGTTTACATGTAATGTAAACTAAGTAATGTCAATTTGTCATCAAGCCAGATTCCAAGGTATTTGTATTCAGCAACCATTTCTATATTGGATCCATTTCAGGTAGTTATGTGTAAGTTATTGTAAGCAATTTCCCTGGCCCTAGAAAATATCATGAATTTAGTTTTGCCTGCAAGTACAAGCTTTAGCTCTCTAAGTGAATCCTGAAGTGCATGAAAAGAAAGCTGCAAGTTCTCAGTTGCACTCTGGACAGAATCAGCAATACAATACATAATGGTGTCGTCTGCATAGAAATTGGCTTGGTAAGCATCTAGACTAGAGACAAAGGAATGTTGTTTATGTTTAAGGTAAATAGAACAGGGCCCAGAATCGATCCTTGAGAGACGCCTTTTAAAATGTTTGTCACGGGTACCGCTCATAATTCCGACATCCCACTACTCCGACTACGTGGCTTCCGCGTGCGGTTAGGGTTAGGTATAGGGTTAGTAACCGTCGGAAAGGCGACATGTCGGCTTCCCGACATGTAACCGTTTGTCACATGCAGTGGTGGATTTTTTGTTTTTTTTACTTAAAGGTAGGGTAAGTGATTTGCTTTGGTTAAAATAAGTGTTAAATAGCTCTATATTCTGATAGTACTCATTGCTATAGAGTGTTTGTTCAGTATTAGGAGTCTCCTTGTCTCTCCACCTCTTTATTAAACAGAAAATGCATTTTCGTTTCAGTTTCATTTCCAATTTTATCCAACCAGGACAGAGAACTCAATCAGGATACAGATTAAACAAGTGAAATTGGAAGTGATGACACTAAGAAATGAGCAGACAAAATTGGAACTGGAACACTATACAAACTAGACGCGTCGCAATTCAGGGCAATTGCAGAGTGTGGTTGCACCGACGCAGGTCGCGGGTTGCTGCCGCCGGGACTCAAGGAATACGCTGGGAGGAGTACCGTCGGAGGCTGCGCCAATTACATTGTCACATAACTCCTGAGATCACTTGCGTTTCATTTTGAAAGGATTGATCCCCCCAACATAAGGTTTTTGCATCAAACGGTTACATTTTGAGCATTTGTGGCGTCCCCTATGGATCAAAGTGGAAATGCTTTTGGGGATTTGTTGAGTAAACCACCCTTGACATGTGATTCAAATTTGGGATTGACTGGACGTTTTGTTCGTGATTTGTGGCCTTTTTTGTAAAACGGGCCCCTTCCGCTAACTTTGGAAGCCATTTACGGACGAACGGTAATGACTATCAAAATTCCGCTTGGAGATGTTTATCGCATGGGTCCAGAGATCATGTGTATAGATTTTTGTGAAATTTGGACAAAATATATGGGAAGAGGAGCTAAAAGTGTGTTTTGAAGAAAATTCAAAATGGCGGAAAATCGATCTTGATGCAAATGGGCGTGGCCTATATGGGGAGATGCGTCATGAGCCAAGGAATGTAGGGAAAAAAGATTTTTATTCTACGACCTACGGTTCAAGAGTTATAGGCCAAAACGTAAAGTGGGCTGTTATAGCGCCACCATGTGGCCGACTGGTATGATTCTTTTTTTTCATAATTTTGCAATAAACTATTAACCTCCCCTCCAAGTCTTGTAACTGTAGCCCTTACGGTTTCCGAGAAAAAAATACTTGAATTGGAGTTTTTGCAATTCTCATTAAAGTGGATGGGGAAATTTAATGCACTAATAAATCAATATAAAAAATCTATCCATACGCAAATGGGCGTGGCCTTTATGGGGAGATGCGTCGTGACCCAAGGAATCCAGGGGAAAAGACATTTAGATTTTACGACCTACGGTTCAAGAGTTATAGGCCAAAATGTAAAGTGGGCTGTTATAGCGCCACCATGTGGCCGAATGGTGTAATTATTTTATTAATAATTTAGCAATAAACTATGAACCTCCCCTCAAAGTCTTTTAACTCTAGCCCTTACGGTTTCCGAGAAAAAAATACTTGAATTTGAGTTTTTTCATTTTCCCATTGAAGTGGATGGGGACATGTAATGCACTAATAAATCAATATCAATTAAACTATGCAACCTATCTCTTAGCAAAGTACAAGCAGTCTGGTCCCGGTGAAGCCGATCAATTTGACTTATGGCACAAAATTTGGAAAAAAAACTGTGGGAGAAATAGCGCGCGAGAAAAAAGTTTATCTAGAAATAAAGTCGGTAGAGTACTATAGTCTGGTTGCCCATTCGGGCAACCACACTAATTAAGCTTAAAAATTGGTACTTTCTCCTGATTGGCTGAGATTTTGACACCTACCGAAAAATGTCTTTTCTGTTTATTAAAGAGCTGGAGAGACAGGGAGACATCTGTTACTGAAAAAACACTCTATATCAATGATTACTATCAGAATATAGTATTTTAACCTTTTAACAAAATACTTTTAGTTTTAACCAAGAAATATCACTTACCCTACCTTTAAGTAAAAGTACCAATACTGCAATGTAGATATATTACAGTAAAAGTCAGGAATTCAAAATTTACTTGAGTAAAAGTACAAAAGTATTGGTATCAAAAAGTACTCATAAGTCATTATGCAGAATTTTTCAAATGTATACAAATCTTTTGAAAATAGCAGATCTACCAGCTCACAATGCGTTACATCGGGACGCATTGTGAGCTTGTAGATCTGCTATTTTCAAATGGCCGAAATGTATATAGGGCCCAAGTGGTTAATGAATGTATGTATGTATATAATCAAAATCTACAAAGTAAGTAGTAACTAAAGTTTTCAAATAATTGTAGTGGAGTAACAATTATATCTCAGAGGCTATTTACCTCTGAAATGTAGTAGAGTAGAAGGAAAAGTATAGAAAATTGGAAAGTAAAAATACTTCCAAATTGTACTTAAGTACAGTACTTGAGTACATGTACTCAGTTACTTTACACCACTGGTCACATGTCCCACATGAACAGAACAATATCCTGCATTTCAATGATCATGCATAGAAAAGAAAGTTCCTTTAATGCCAGGGACTATTTCTTCATTGACCAGGTTTACAATGTCTATATATTATAGACACTTAAGTAAAAAATAAAGAGCATACTTTCACTACTCACCAAAACAAAGACAGTTGTAGGTTGTTGAAAGCCTTTTCTCCATGGTGGGAAGCCTCTCATAATCCCACCATTTGTATAAAATCCACTTTTTTGCCATAAAATAAAATATATCCACCAGTTGGAGAAACGTCTGTTCACTCAATGCTGCCACCTACAGATCTGGTCAATAGAAAATTGTTTGTATATACGTATATACATACTGTATACTCACTCACTCACTCTGGCAGTTATTTTCTGTTTTATACGGAGCATCTGAAGGTAAAAACTGCCCTGGTGAAATTTTGATGTCCTCACAAGGTGTGTGTGTGTGTGTGTGTGTGTGTGTGTGTGTGTGTGTGTGTGTGTGTGTGTGTGTGTGTGTGTGTGTGTGTGTGTGTGTGTGTGTGTGTGTGTGTGTGTGTGTGTGTGTGTGTGTGTGTGTGTGTGTGTGTGTGTGTGTGTGTGTGTGTGGAAATAAAACAACGAGCAGCTTATCAAATTCAAAGCTAATATTGGAGACAGAAACCACCAAGAAGCAACCAACCATCGAGGTATACATACCTTCTTAAAACCATCAAACAAATGGAGATTTGTACTCTTAATGTAAAATGTTACCAAATCCTATTAGTCTATCATAATAAATCCATGAACTATAGCAAGGCCAGGCCTTGAACCTGCTTTCTACCAATGCCCACCTGTCGTGTCCTTGCAGCTGGGTCCTGCCTCATCCGTGGTCTGGCTAGTAGCCACAGCAACTTTGGATATTCCACCATCGAAAAGATCTGTCAATTTGGCACATTTACCTGCATCTTCCAGGTACAGTCTTTTAGCCATTTTCGCGAATTAACTATGTTTGCCACAAAAACTTACAGGTCGTCCTACGGGTATCGTTCTACTCTGCTGTGTGACACACACTTCAGAAATCCACTGGTCTTTACAATGCTGCTTTTTTTTGACCGGCCTTGAGCAGTGTGCTGAATGCATTGCATCATTGTGTCCCAAACTGTCTCATGCTTGTTCCTTTAGTCTGCAAAATTCCTCATGACTCACCATTTAGGTGCTTGTTTTGCACACATGACCGTTGCACATGAAACGCTGTTTGAATCTGCTTTTATGTACAGTAGGGCAAAATATTTCAAAAAGATTAATTCTAAGAAAAAGAAGAATCCTATAAACAAATGGCAGAAATAAGTTTAGAGAAGTTTATTGATTTGTTTCCATCAAAATTATGCAAACAAATACTGACAAATCTCATGATTATTTAATGGCCTAAAATTATAGTGAACTATTTGGCTATGCTTGCCAGGTCTAAGACTGTGGTAGGAAACAGGCGGTGGAACTGGGCGGGTGATATTATTATTTATTTTGTAAATAATTTACAATAGGTGACTGACAGTCCCACATAGGTAGGATATGGACAGCAATTAAATGGCTTTGCACTGATGAAACCGGGCAGGATGAACAAATCGTTCTAGTTTATGTTTTCACTGTCAACTTTCTTGAGACTTTTGGATGAAAAATTCACATTTGCTAAACAAATCAAAACTGTGTTTCACATGCCTTAAATGTTGCTTAATGAATAAGGCTGGAGGGAAGGTTGCTCTTTGATTATTGACACAAAAATCACAGTTGTTGACTGATTTGAAAAATATTCTGGAATTTTCGTCCTTGGCCTGCTGGCAGCAGCGTGCATGGTGAATATGACACTCATCTGCCCACTAGTGTGAGATTAGCTGCAGACAGCCACTGCCCACGCACAGCTGGATGCAAGAATATCCCAGCAGAGATTAGTTAAAGGAGTAGTTCACCCAAAAAAATGACTTATTTTCTATCAATTACACACCCCATGAAGCCTTGAATTCATGGAGATTCTTTAGTTTTTGTCGCATTCCTGAGCCAATAATTTGATGATATCTCTGCGAGGTACAGTATATATAGGCTACTGTATATAACACATATATTTTGTATTACGTTTTTATAGTTTTTATTGATGTACTTAAAATGTAGTTGTGTCAAGAAACGCATTGAAGTCTCGCTCTGATCAATAATGAACAATGTTGAATATGTTGCATCGTCTGAAAGACTATATTGCACAATGTAGCTTGTCAGGTTTCAGTCTACACCAGCGGTTCTCAACCTTTTCAGGCTGTGACCCCCCAAAAATAATCATCTGTGAACTGGGGACCCCCCAGCCTGACAAGCATTTGGAATTGTAGGAGTTGAGGCATTCAATTTTGTTTGACTCAGTTCCACAGATAAATATGGCCTATTTTTTGCCTCTTTCATATATTATTTGAAAATTTGGCTAATGATTGACCAGTTTTTATAGTATAGTTTGTTGATTATTTTTGATGCAGCAATGGTCTTTTTCCTTTCTTTCGTCTTTTTTTGGTTGGAGGGGTGTTAAAGGTCTTAAAAGTCCTTAAAATTGTCGCTTCACTGTCATCTGGAGACCCCCCCCCCCCCCCCCCAAATCATGTGGGGACCCCCCTGGGGGTGTCGACCTACAGGTTGAGAACCACTGGTCTTCACACTAGAGAGATACAGTACATATCCAAGGACACATGGCCAGTGGAGGAAATGAGTCATTATGCATACCTGAAGAGAACATGAAGAAATCATAAATCTCTCTGTGTTTTATCTCCCCCTCCTAGCATCCTGTGATGAATCCCAGGAAAGCTGCGTTTCATTGCTGTATTGTGTGTGTGTGTGTGTGTGTGTGTGTGTGTGTGTGTGTGTGTGTGTGTGTGTGTGTGTTCGTTCATTAGTAAGACAGTGGAATTGCTGTATATTCAGATTCCTCAGAGAACAAAATAAACCCAAATTTAAACAATCAACCTACCTTTAAAATCCCATTTACACTTCTAGCTTCATAACTGTCTCACCAGCCCTGCCTTTGTGAGACAAACATAATGGAGACTGTATGCATTCACAACCAAGCAAAGCCCGTCGAACATCTCAAATAATGTGAAACAGGCCTCTAGGTGAGAATTCTCAGCTTGGACATCTATACCGTATGTCTCCATTATGACCATGGATATGTTCTAGTTTAGTCTAAAGTGTGAAAAACATATTTTCATTTCAGCTGGTCTTTCATATCCTGGGCTGATTGCAGTCTCAGACAGTACATCCCTGTGCCTCTCTAATGCATCCTGCCTTCTGATAAGCTACACAAACATACCTCTAATAATGACCTCCATTTGGTCAGGAGTTGCAGGTGGGTGAGACTGTCTCACATCCATGGGCTCAGCCCCATGTTCTTGGGTTGGAGGGGGAGTGTGAGCAGCTGCTTAATAATGTTCATAATCTTTGAGAAATGCGGGGCAGTCCTCTGTCGTGCTCCTCGCCTGAGTGCCTATTAGCCCCTTTCGGAACCCTGAATACCTTTTTTGTATTTGGGATGACGGTATCCTGGATACGGTCATCCCAAATACAGAAAAGGTATTCAGGGTTCCGAAAGGGGGCTACTGAGTGCCTCTTCATGTAGCTGGTCTTTCTTATTCATGTCCATTGGCCAAACATAAAAAACTTGTTGTGCTCTGTTTGCTGGTTGTGTGTGACACACGCTTGTACATTGGCATACTGATTAAAGCACGAGGACCAGTGGCAGGCCTAAGCCCCCCCACCTACAGTAGCACTTGGCAGAAGGGAAAATGTTTCTACCATGAGATTTATATTTTGCATACACAAAAAAAGGAAAATGTACTATGTAATGAAGACTACATTTTCTTTGTTTTGAGGATCTCTCTCTCTCCCTCTCTATCTCTCTCTCATATGTATGCTATTTTCCATTTGAAACCTAGGTTTCAAAACCTTGTTACTAATCCCGGCCACAGCAGATATTGTTTATCTCTGCTGCCCTCTAGTGTGTACTGACTGCTGCTAATTTGCCCCATCACTAAAACTTAAAATGTTGTTTTCATGCCCTCATCTTGATCGTTCTTGTCATCCAAAGTTGGCTTTTTCATATTAATGTATGTGTGGATGTGATTTCACTGATAACATGAGTGGACATGTTGGAAGAATGTCCAAGTAAGTCATTTGCTTGGGATGCAGAAAATGCCCTTTTCTGCATTCTGAGCTCAGTGGTCAGTGGAAGTCAGTGGTGCAAGTTTGCAGTACCTTTCTGTCAGTTAAATTTTAATTGATTTGATACTTTATTAACAAGTTTATTACCAATACAGATAGTACAGTCAAGGGTTATAACACAAGGATAACACAAAAATGCCCAGGGGCTTGTTTCCATTATGGTACATATTCAATTCATCAGTAACATACAATACAATGCAAATACAAATACAAATGCAATTTTGGGATAAAGCTCAGTAAAATCACAGGTATATTTACAGAGAAAGTAGGGGTCGGGACGGGGGCAGAGGATTCCACTATCAAGTTGCTCAAGGAGTTAATCTATAGGTCCACTTGTATTTTGAGAACAGGACTTCCTTTAAGTTAGCTTTGAGTTTGGGTAGGGAGCGAGAACCTTTGTCTTTTATAGGTCATTTCACATTTCTGTGGAAGCGTATAGTAGAATGCATTTTTTTACCACGTTTGAGCTGAATTTTGGGGGAACGAGGTCAGTTGATCTCCCTCTGGTGTTATGTCCATGCATGGGCATCACTCACTCTGGAGCAGGGGTCTTCAACAGGGGGTCCGGGGGGTCCTCAGAGTTACTGCAGGCGGTCTGCCAAATCTTTGTGTGATGATAGGGAACATTATAGCCGAAAATAGCAGATCTACAAGCTCGGTTGTAGGTTGCAGAGCTTGTAGATAGGCTATTTTCGGAGTGTTGGTGTAGACGGAAAAAGAGCAGACCAAGTACAGAGCCAACGCCCAACGGTCAAGTTGACTTAATATTTAGGGTTTAAAAGGTTAACTAGCTGAAAATACACATTAGCATGAATCGAACTATCTATGAAATCTATGAAAAAGTGTAATCTTCAACACAGTTTTATACAATATGTAGTGGGGGGTCCCTGCTTCATCTCTTTCTCAGCTAAGGGGTCCTTGGGCCGAAAGACGTTGAAGACCCCTGCTCTAGAGAAGTAGTTCGACAGGTATCTGAGCACTGATCCTCTGAGTGTCTTTAAGACCAGACCCATTGAGAGATGCACTCTATATAGTCCTGGGGGAGAGGCCTAGTAGTAAAGCAAGGTCAATTTCATACACCATGTACTGTAGCTGTATATCTGAACCAGAAACGTTAGACTAGTATTTAACAGCTAGCCTATAGCCTGGAATCCAGACTAATTCGCGCCTTTTTTGGTTTTGTGTTCTAATGATGATTCATCACACACACACACACACACACACACACACACACACACACACACACACACACACACACCCTCTCTCTCCCCTTTTGTGTTCTTATGATGATTCATCACACATGTGTGCACACACACACACACACACACACACACACACACACACACAGACACAGACACAGACACAGACACAGACACACACACACACACACACACACACACACACACACACACACACACCCTCTCTCCCCTTTTGTGTTCTGATGATTCACTGTACACTCTCTCTCTCTCTCTCTCTCTCTCTCTTTTACTGTTGTTTTTTCTCTCTTCTGTCTGTACCTTTTTAGTAATGTTTATATGCGCTCTTTTTTTGTAATGTTGCTGGATGGAAATTAGCAGTCATGCTAAATCTGGTGTATTTACAAGGCATTTTATGTGAGGTGTTCATTAATATGCGCTGTCCCCTCCAAATAAACGTAAATAAATAAATGTATGCTCCTTGAAAATACCTCCTGCGCAATGCGCATGCTTTTACGGTAGGTGAAAAGGAAACCCCAGCCAGTGTGTCATTGGCTAAGCGCGCGGATTCTCCCACACCGCTCTGTGCGCTCTCTCATCCAGGGTTGCCATGTCGACTTATTATAAGCGTCTTTAGGCTTATTTTTCTGGGTTGGGGTTGCGGTTTTTTGGGCTTGTTTCTAATGTGTAGTTGCTTATTTGGGCTTGTTTACTAATGTTTTTTAAACCAGTGGCTCTAAAACATGTTCTAATAAATTAATTTCTAAATTAATTTGTCTGCGGACCCCCATCTGAAATCTTTTTATGCCAGGGACCCCCCACACAAGATTTATGTTGTTAAAATGTCATTATTTTCAAGATTTTTTGGGGAAAATTGTAGATCTACAAGCTCACGACGCGTTGTGAGCTTGTTGTAATGATATTTGAACTGTGGTGCCACTATGCCTATGAATTGAATACCAAGGCCCTCATTGGAAACAAGTCCGCAAGGACTTTTATGAACGGACCTGTTAGACAAAGTATTTTAAATGTAACTGTGCTGTTTTACATTTTTTTTTTGCCTAATAAAATATTCAATCAATCAAAAGAAGGGCTCGCTTCTTTTGGGCTTGTTTTCATAGACCTGGTTGCTTGTTTCTCTCTCAAAAGCTGGCAACACTGCTCTCATCTCATTTCCATACAAGCCTGTACACACCGACCGACGAACACACACGCATCTGTCAAGGAAGGAAGCAAGCGCGGTCGAATAGTGTCTTTTGAGAGACCTTGAAAGAAATGTCGCATTTTAGTCTATAACTTCGCAGTGAAAAGGACAGTTAATCAACCATATTCAACCAGAGGTAAGAGGACGCTCTAGTCCCCGAAAGATAACACTCTGCGATGTAAGAATATTAGCCGTTTTGTCTTTTGTGTGCTGCTAAACAACAACGTTAGCCAGCAGGAGGCTCTGCTAATTGATGTCAGTATGTCGGCTGGAAACCAACAAGTGCTGCTGTGTTTTCTCATGTCAACGAGACAACGACCATATACTAACTACTCATATACTAACCTCCAGTACTAACATATTATTAGCCTCGAACGTAACTGGCACGTTTATATAGCCTTCTGACTTTTGTACTTCACCTACACGCACATGTACAGTACACACATCTTAAAAACAAAGTGCTAGCCTTGGATCAATAATATCATAGATGTATTTTATCGAGTCATTGACTTTTACTTTCGTATCCATGATAGTCTTGAGCTTCACCCCCCAATTCTCACTGGACATCCGCGCGGAAAGCCCGTACTTCTCCGAAAATGTACAAAGAAAACATATAAAGTGCTGACCCTGTAGCCCCGGATGTTAACTTGACATCAGGAACCCGTGTGCACTGTATTAGACAGTATTTTTCAATAGATATGTGTTTTAATCCCGTCTTGTGTCGGATTCTGTTCCTCGTAATTCCTCAATGGGTGGTTGTGACGGCTGACGGGGCGCATCCGGTGAAAGCCGGTATTACACTCAATGTAAACAGGAAGTACAGGAGGGGGAAAATACCATTCAGACACAGACGGGATTAAAACACCTATCTATTGACAAATACGGACTAATGCAGTGCACAAAGATTCCGAATGCTGAGTTAACAATCGGGGCTACCGGGTAAGCACCTTATATTTTGCTTTTGTACATGTTCGGAGAAATACGGACTTAAAGGGCGAATGCCCAGTGACAATTGGGGGGAAATCCCAAGACGATCATAGATATGCAAATGTAAAAATTGATCAAATACATCTGATAATTCTTGATCCAAGGCTAATAAAGTGCTTAACTTCAAGCCATGGATGTTACCCGTCGAATCGGACCGCTTGTGTTCTGAAAGAAATCCGTATTGTTCAATAATGAGGTGTTTTATCCAGGTTATCCCGCCTGTGCCTGGAGTTCTCAATATTTCTACGTTTACATCGATGTAATAACAGCTTTCAACTGATAAAACAGCGCCACAATCCTCATTGAGGACACAAAAATCTCTGTCTCGTCCAAGGCTAGTTATAGTCAGAAAGCTGGAACTCTTCTTCTGAATCCCCTGTTCAGTTCAGTTTAGTTCAGTTCAGTTGTATAGCACCTGATACTTGTGAGTGGTTGACTGTTGTCAGGTGTTACTGTTTTCTTGCTAGAATTCGTATTTTGTATTTAGCAATATACACGCTTCATGCTGATTTCGTACTGCATTCAGACATATCCTTTGTCTGATCATTAAACAGGAATACGTGATCAACTAATGTTAGCAAGCAGAAAGCACCAGTGAGAATTTCTTACCCACAGAGGATGGGCCAGATGGTGTGTGTGTGTGTGAGAGGCAGACACTACAGTAGTAAGTCTACATTCTTAACATATCAAACTAAACCCACACCTGAAGCCATCTATTATAGTGATTCATAAGTTGTAAGCCTGGTGTTTTCTTTGAAACAGTGTTCTATATGCACACCGTATATCTAGGTGTGCCCTGGGATCTTTTAGCTATGCCAGGTGTGCCTTGGCACCAAAAAGGTTGGGAAACACTGTTCTAGTGCACTTGGATCTCTATAAAAAAATACTATTACCTTATCAATCATTATATGGTTGGGTGTGGGTGGAGGTGAGGATTAGAGAGGATACATAGTGAAAACAAAAGAGTTTCTGTTTGCAGCATGGTTTCCTGAACAAGAAGACCCATCCCTACAGCATACGTCTAGTCATTTTCACAGTTATATACATTCTACAGTACGACCAGTAGATGAGTTGTAACATATATAGATTCCTAATTTCCTATGTCATTACAGGCAAAGAATCTTCAAAACTTAAAAAAGTAAAAATATAGAGAACATAGCCGATCTACAAGCTCGCTGTGACGAGTTGTGAGCTTGTAGATCTGCTATTTTCACAATGTTGTTTGCACAACATTGTTGTGCTACAAAGTATATCATCGTGCATATGTGGTTAATCGATATATTGATATATAAAAAATGTCAAAGATATATATATATATACTTTAAACCTGCTTTTTGATTGATTATTTGATTAATCAACAAAGTAATCGCTAGTTGCAGCACTGCTTGATAGAGCAGTGACTGTCACTCACAAGCATGTCTGTATATGCTTACACAGATGAGAGTGAATCAGTATGTAAAGCAGGTCAAGCCTAAAATATATCGTTGCTGTTGGGCAGAAACCTCTTATCTCCGTATTTTAACTTTTTGTGTTTCTTCATAAATGAATGCCCTACTTGATCGTACTACAGTGTCACACAAAAGTGGCAGATCTACAAGCTAGAAGACGTGCGGCGCGAAGCGGCGCCTTATGAGCTTGTCGATCTGCTACTTTGGCTGTTTTTGAATTTGAATCCGGAAAAGTAACAGTTTTGGACATGTGAGGTTTCCACCCGACAGAGATGATATATCATAACTATTTAACAGCTTGGCCTACTTTTTTTTACTTAGGCCTTTTGTGTTCTCAAGATTCACTGTAAAACTGCACTTAGCCTTACCATGTCTTAGCCTTGCTTGTTGACAAAGCACCAAGCTGCTCTGTGCAAGGAAAGGACATTTAAAATAGAAAATGCCTACAATTCCACTTCCCCAAATAACTTGCTTGACGCTTCAGTTGCATTTCCCCTTAGTGTCTGAACTTGTAGACAATGAGAAGGTAAGCACATTTTGTATTGAACAATAATTAGACTTAAGAACAAGTAAGTGGTCCTTGGGCTCTCTGTTTGTAACTCGTTGCTACAAAATCATCCTTATTTCATTTGAGCTGTACAAACTGAACTATCAACAGCCAAAACAATCTGTCTATTGCAACAATATTCAAACGCTTTAAAGGAGTAGTTCACTCAAAAAATGACTTATTTGATATCAATTACACACCCTATGAAGCCTTGAATTCATTTTTTTGTTTTTGTCGCATTCCTAAGCCAATAATTTGATGACCGGCAGAAAGATGCTAATGTCTCCGGTAGGAGACTCAAAAGAGACTCTTTGAGTGTCCTACCGGAACCGTAGTAGTTAATCAAATTATTGGCTTAGGAATGCGACAGAAACAGAAAATTTCCATGAATTCAAGGCTTCATGGGATGTGTAATTGATAGAAAATAAGTAATTTTTTGGGGCGAACTACTCCTTTAAGAACAGCTGTAAGGGGCACGGTGGCGCAGTCGGTAGCGCTGTCGCCTCACAGCTAGAAGGTCCTGGGTTCGATTCCCGCCGGGGACGCTGTGGGCGTGTCTTCTCCTCCGCGTCATCAGCGCCCATACCCTAGGTGGGGTTGGCAAAAGGACCTACTCTGTGTGGAGTTTGCATGTTCTCCCCGTGTCTCCTAGGGTAGTTAATACCCTCACAAAAACATGTAGTAATCCTGGTCGCTATACTGCCTCCCCCATGACAGCCGGGGCGCCTGATGGAGGGGAAGGGAACTGGTTGGAATAACGTGTTCCTTCCACGCGCTACGTCCTACCGGGGAAACTCCCCCTGTCAGGTGACAAGAAGGTCAGTTGGCTCTCCTGCATTGAAGGAAGCATGAGCTCGGCCCTGGCCTCCCTGGCTGTGGGGGACTGGTGTAGCGCTGGTGTAGGGCTGGTGTAGCGCCCAGGATCACTTAGGAAATTGGCACCGGGTGAAAAAAATGGATTACAAAAATCGCGGGATAAAAATTTATAAGGAAAGAAAAAAAAAAAAAGAACAGCTGTAACAAAAATGTCTTGAAAACATCAAACATCACTCATAGAATTGAGGGGAACTACGGCTGACCGCTCCACAGGACACAGAGAGCACCATCGCAAAAAGCTTTGTACTGACGTCAGTGTGTTAGTATGCATGACATAACAGCTACAATAACTGAGCCTGTGCCAGGCCAACAAACAGCATATAGGATAGAGGCCATGGTGGCATTGACTATGAACTGGACTCACTGTTGTGCAGTGGATAATGATAAATCACAGAATCAAACAGGCATGACTGGATCTAGGCCAGTGGTTCTCAACCTGTGGGTCGGGGTCCCCACATGATTATGGGGGAGTCCCCAGATGACAGTGAAGGACTTTTAAGACCTTTTTAATACCTAAAAAAATAAAGAAAATTTCAAATAATGTAAGAAATTCAATTTGAATTTGACATTTTCTACAAGCTTGTAGATCTGCCATTCGGCACACAACACAGATATTTTCTTAAGTTTGTGTTACAGGCCCTGTTGATCATGATGTTGATCAATTTGGTCATCCTTTGGAAGAGGATTATGTCAATCTCTCCAAGGTTTTCTTAGATTAAACTCTAAAGTGTTTCTCTCTCTGCATCCAGATAATTCATTTTAGACAGCTGTCGTCATTTGTGTGTGTGTGTGTGTGTGTGTGTGTGTGTGTGTGTGTGTGTGTGTGTGTGTGTGTGTGTGTGTGTGTGTGTGTGTGTGTGTGTGTGTGTGTGTGTGTGTGTGTGTGTGTGTGTGTGTGTGTGTGTGTGTGTGTGTGTGTGTGTGTGTGTGTGTGTGTGTGTGTGTGTGTGTGTGTGTGTGTGTGTGTGTGTGTGTGTGTGTGTGTGTGCGCGTGCGCGTAATGTGTCTAAATATGTCAGTGGCTTAAATGTGTTGATTAACTTTTGACTGGATGACATGCTAGGATGCAGCCAGTGTGCTGATCACGTTTACTATAAGTTGAAAGGTCACAGTGGATCTGTGGAGCTTTGACCCTTGACATTCAACATTATATGCACAGGATGTTCTCACAGGACTGTACTGTAGGTCAACAGTGTGTTTTGGTGTTTGCTGCATGATTCTGTCAGCTGTTTAATGTTATCAAATTAAAAACAGCTCAATCATAGGTGCCGATTTATGTGCGCACAAGTGGGGGCTCAACTCGTCCCCCACTAGCCCAGCCGCGACCAAAAAAAATTGTTGCGGCTATTGTTCTAGGTGTTGACGATGCGTTGACGGCTCTCTCTGGGGCACGCATTTTCACGCATTTGCACCTTCAGAGCTAGTGGAGCTGCGGCCCACTAGTAATGGTACTGTAAATCTGGGCCCCGAAATCTGAGATTGTGGTGGGGGCTCGTCATTTCTGGCAGGGGCTTATGCCCCAAGGCCCCCACAGGATCGTCGCCTATGAGCTCAATCCATGGTGGTGTTTTTTTAATTTATGTTTTAGGGCTTGTTCAACTCATATTATATATCGAAATGGACATTCAGAACCTGTAAACGGCTTCACTTGGCTCATGTAGGTGAGTCAAATAGTCGAGAAGCAGGTTTTTTTTATTAGTTATTTATAATCGATAGTCAGATTAACCACTTTAAGCCCTGTATTGTACTTTGTTGTACAATGAGAAAAGAGAACTGGGGGTGGCAGTGGCTCAGTAGGTAGAGCGGCCGCTTGGGAATCAGAAGGAGCCCGGTTTGATGTATGGTTTCCTTCGCCAGCGGTGTGTGAATGTAGAGTGCTTTGGATCAGGCGCTATATAAATGCACTATTTAGAACTCAGTGTAATAGCAAAAGTGTATAAATTAATCGTTATAGAGGCAAAAGTTTGAACTAATTGTGATTTGAACTGAAGTCATATTGCCCAGCCCTTACTCATAGTACTGATACCATTGCCCTTGAAGTCACTCTCCATGTCATGTGCTGCAGGGTTTTCAAACTTTTTTTCAGCAGACCCTGAATTGAAGGAAGAGAGAGTAATAATAATCACACATTTGTCTCTGTTTCCCCCTTCACACGCTGTCCCACTGACCAGACCAGACCAGTGATTATCCAGCATGTTGTCCAGGCTACGGCCAACCCTGTCCCTGAGACCCTGTGTCTCTGCTTACAGATGGGCGCACACCAAAGAGAAGGGAAAACCCCTTATGCTCAATCCTCGCACCAACAAAGTAAGTGTACTACTATTTTGTGTGTGTGTGTGTGTGTGTGTGTGTGTGTGTGTGTGTACAATATGTGTGTGTGGGGGGTGAACAATATGTTCAGCTCATTTGCTCCAGTCCAGATCCAGGTCAATTAGGCTACATAATTATATAAAGTAGGCTAAGTAGTGGCATAAGCCTTGACAGATCAACCCACATCCTTAAACACAACCACACCAAACCCTTGTCCTACAAATGCTGACTAACCTTAACTAAAGTTAATTAAACGAACGCCAATCCACCAAAATAACATCAGTGTCATTCCAAATTGTGCCATTTCAGACACATTAGATGTAAAACTGGCCTGTGAATGTTGATGTGCACTACTGGGTTTGTCTTTTGTAATATTTTTTAAAAGTTTTGCCAAATACTCATGTCCTCCAAATCCTCATGTAATGAAGTTTCATGTCCACGTTCAGTCCCCGTACCGTATAACCCCTCACCAGAAAGAGGCGAGTAACAGACAGGCCTTCTTGTAGAGTCAGACGATCTGCCATGTAGAGAAATGGTCAAGCCCATCAACATAACCTAATCAGTCTGGGTAGACCTAGACAAAATCCTTTCTAATTGAATTAAGTGACTTCTAACTGTACTGTATCACGTGTTTTGTTTTGTTTTGTTTTGTTTTTTCCTGTTCCCATAATCCATTCTGGATTGTGATTACTGATTTAATTGTGTTAAATGAAACTTTCAGTTTGACCTTTTTAGGCTTTGTAAACAAGAATCGCATAGGGCAGATATGACAAATAACTTACAAATATACAAAGCCTGTTACTGAAATATACAAAGAAATGATGAATGTTCCAATAATTTAAAAAAAAAGTACTCTGGCCAAAACAGGCCATAACCTTAATAATAATTATACATTTCAAAACAGCAAAAATAGCTGATCTACAAGCTCACAACGCATTTGTTGTGGGCTTGTAGACCTGCTATTTTCTCTATTTATTTATTTATTTAAATGTATGAAGGTTTTTGAAATGTTTTTCCCTAAATAGGGCATAACAAAAAATAATTGCTATTGACACAAATAATTCCACAGGCGATTATGTAATAATTGTGACAGGGCTACTCAGGAGATGTTTATCTCAGGTTAAGAATAGCAGAGTGTATCGCTTGACTTTGAAGGACTGAGTTTGACATGGAGAGCATCCTGTCAAAGAGGATCTGTTTTCCTTGTTTTCTTTTTATCTCTATTCTTCCTAATCTTGACAACTGCACATGATGGGAGCTTGTACGAAAAATAATTTCACTCACTTTGTTTATTTTTTTACACCTGTAAACCTGTGATGTGACAATAAAGAAGTTGTTCTTTAGTTGACAATAAAGAAAATCCTTTCCATCTCCAACTGCCATAGGGTTAGGCGTACATATAGGCTCGGTCTGGGAAATAATCAAGCTAATGATTTGTTTGAGTTGAATTGTGCAGGTTCGACCAACCGGGAGACTCTATTCCACAATTATTAACAGTCAGTTCCATACCCATACCATAGCAGTGCAGTATTTCTCCAGGATCTTTGGTTGTTTGTAGTGGTGGTAGGCTAGCTACAGCCAGGCTTGCTATAGACAAGTCTGTGTTTTAACTGTAACCTTGGTTTCATCATCATTATCATAACCTTTATTTATGCTCGGAAATACAGTTGAGGGGCAGGCCCTCATTCAATGTAGCCGACAACACAGAACAACACAGAACACAACACTCAACAGGCAGAGTCATTCACATGCAGCCACATTAAAGTACATTAATCAGAAGATAGAAAAAATACTCAAAAAACTAAAAATAGAAAAACCAAAATCTTTTTAAATAAAGCAGTTACAATCTTGAACAAAGGTGTTGGAAACCACTGCCCTGAATTGACCCACAGAAGGAAGAGGTTTGCTTGCATATACACAGTATTTACTTACCTGAAACATGATCAATTCTAGTGTCTGTTAAAGTTCAAATACGCTTATTTAGATACTAGGCTGCGTTATAATAACATTCAGTTGCCCTGTATTTGTTCTTGGTCAGCAGTAACGTAGATCATTCTGGTAGCAGTTATTATGCAGTAGTTGCTTGCTGCTGAATGAATTTAGTTTGAAAATAATTGTATTTCTTAGTATTTCGCTATATCTTAGATGTTGACCTTGTACATAAGGCTTACACAGTAAAATGTTACTTTATCCATTTGTATACAAATGTTATACAGCCTTATGGGTCTATTTGGTGCTTACATTTGCATACGAGTTATTTTAACACTTGTTTATACTTGGTTTGTTGCTGTTGTCAGTCACCGTTCATGGCAAGTTAGCCCTACGTCGGTTTGTTTCTTGTACAGTAGTTTACAGTTGCAACACTGGGGTTGACACTAAGGGTTGCCCTGTTGCCCGAGGCAAGTAAAAAAATATATAGTGGAGTTTGCTTTTTTGTTGCCTCAATTGGCAACAAGGGATTTTTCTTTCATTCTTTATTGTCTCCGCCAGGCCGAAAGGCATGGCGAGAGAGTATGTTTTACCCCCTGTCCGTCCGTCCGTCCGTCCGTCCGTCCGTCCGTCCGTCCGTCCGTCCGTCCGTCCGTCCGTCCGTCCGTCCGTCCGTCCGTCCGTCCGTCCGTCCGTCCGTCCGTCCGTCCGTCCGTCCGTCCGGCCGTGTGTCCGTCCTGTCCGTCCGTTAGCAGCTAATCTCTGGCACCGTTGGCCCGGCCGCTGCGAAACTGTGCACGCACACTCCCTGGATGCCAACTCAGAACCTCTGCCCCAAATTTTTCAGATTGGCCGTTTATAGCGCCACCAGGAGGCCGATATGTGCAAAACACATTTATTGATACTACTCCTACAGATTTTGTCCAAACATCACACAAATCGGTACACAGTATCTCTATAGTCATGTGATCAACACGGATTTATCCAATTTCCCATATTCCATCCTGATTGCCTAAGATTGGCTTCCAAAGTTTGCAGGATTGTTCCGTTTTGAACAAAATGCCTCAAATCATAAACGCAGCTTGCGATTTCCGTGAAATTTCACACGCACATTTCTATTAGGCCGACGAAGAAATGCCACCCTTTTCACATTGGCCTGTTATAGCGCCACCAGCAGGTCTAATTCTGCAAACATATTTTTGGAACAAAATGCCTCAAATCATGAATGCAGTGTCCGATTGCAGTGAAAAGCCCTTGAACAAATGGCACCCTTTTCACATTGGCCTATTATAGCGCCACCAGGAGGCCACAATAACGTACCTGACCTGGCGGAGACCTGTGCTCCGAGGAGCACTTTTTCTAGTTTTGGAATGTTTTTAGACATTCGGAAGAAAACTCTTTTGTTTGTTTGCTATTCACACATGGGATAAAGTCCCAAATAAGTTGGGCCGTGTGTGTGTGTAGGTGTTCGGGCGCGTGTGTCCTGTAGCTTGATGCAGTGGACATATGCCTCTCCTTGATTTTTCTGGGTCGTTCTGGGTCTCGAATCTCCATGTGATAAGATGATGCTACATATCAGTACAGCTTTTTTCCGCCTATTTTGCATAGTGACTGGCTAATGGTGACACCACCACACACGCTTGCATGATTTAAAATGTTCAGGCAAGTTAACATGATCTTCAGGCTAGTAGACCGATGGGCGAGAGCTTTTGAGACTTGTGTCATCTTATCTGTGCTAAAAATAGCTTTCCAGCATGATATAAACTGAACACAGGGCAAATGAGAGTACCTCATTTGAGTGGCTCTAGAAACAAATGGAATCCATTTTCATTCATTTAGTATCATCAAACCATCACAAACCATTCAATAGCCCATTGGTTAGACTTCTGAAGTTATATGTACGTATATATGTGTTCTTAGGTTTAATTGTATCCAGAAACTTACATGACCACACTATGTTCTGGAAAGCAGGAAGCCAATCTCATTCTTATGTTCCATGATTTCACCAAGCATAGACATCATTCCCAGAGAAGCAGAAGATTGTCATGAGTTGCATTTCAATACCGGATGACACTTAACTTGACTTAAGGCTGCACTGCAGAGAAAAAAACTGCAGCGTGCTGCTTGTTCAGTCCTCTGCCTTTCAGATCCGGAGAGAAGTCTAATGTTAAGAGTGCTCCAAGTCTTCCACAATGTCTGTCCTAATCATGATACCGATGCAATCACAGGAAATTATATTTGTCAGTTAAGTTGTGTAAAATAAGGCATGTTTCTGCTTCAAGTGACTTGCCTTTAATCTCAGTCATACAAAACAAGAAGCTAAAAGACCAGGCCATTTTGTGTATTTCACTTTGTACTGGAGTGGAATGAAATGACTCACCATGATTCAGCATTATACTAGGACAGCCCCCCTACATCCAAAACTCTGGAGCTAGTTAGACACTCACTCACGTATGACTGGCAGGCACACACACACACACACACACACACACACACACACACACAGACATAATGGTTAGCCTATTGTGCCTCTTTTGGTTCATGTTTCAATGGAGGCAGGGCTAAGATACATATACACAATTTACATGAACATGAAAGTACATGCCTATACATCCTTCCCCACGTCCCATGTTCTTCCCCTTCTTTGTTCATGGGGTGTTTCTCTCTACAGTGTTCCTTATTGGCTTTGTGGAACCCACTCCCCTCTCTCACCTCTTTCCTCTTCCTCTCCTCCCCCCAAAAATTGCCCCTGCCCCCTTCTGTTACTTTTCCTCTTCTCCCTCAGCTGCTGTCCCTGCCCGGTCACACACTTCTTAGAATGTTCATAAATGTTCAGAGAGAAGAACATGAGGCATGTTTATGTCTCTATATATACATTATTTCATGAGGTACCGGGTAGTGACTGTCCAGTGACCCAGAATGGTTTCAAGTATTCCCAAGTGTCCGCATGTATTTTGCATCAAAACTAATCCTAAGGATCTTTATCGGAGTCCTCTAGAATCTTTAATGCTTTAATCCTATCTCAGCGTGAGGAAATGTCCTCTCTGAAAGTAGCAGCATAGCATAGCTGGCACTGGTCATAACAAACAGACACAAGTGACGAAGATGGAATGGAAATAGAAATGTTTGGCCTTTGGCCTTTGGGGGGTCAGCAGCATAGCAGACCCTCTCTTACAGTACAACGTGTTAGAAATCTAAAACCTTAGCAGACCTACCTATCTAGGAAATTGTATGTAGAATCAAATTTAGTTTTCACTATCGGATGTTGGCCTGCAGATAAATGGACAAGCGTAGGCCTATACAGTACCTCCATCTCGATACCTTTTTGTTTTTGCTGTTGCTGGGACTGATAATCAGTCATGTAAGCTGGCTTCAATATCGATCTATAGAACTAGGTTTACAAGGCTTAAGCTTTTTGAAAGTTTTTGAAAAACACACTACATGGGCCTGGTTATTATTAGGCAGTTAGTGGAACCAATGCTGTTATTTATACTTAGCGGGACAAATTTGTGAATCCATGGATCTCATGTAAAGTGAATATCTGTGGTGACCAGTCAGTTGGTCCACTCTACAGCTTTCAATACCACCATTCCTGGAACCCACCCTGACCTTTAGAAGATATGCTTGGCATTTCACAGCAGCACAAGAGAGAGAACTTGACTCTTTTAACCTTAGCTGATAGTACTGGACTGATTTTAGATGGAAGAAAGCAAGCCTTACTGCCCTTAACCAACTTGTACAGTGATTACTGTGTGTGTGTGTGTGTGTGTGTGTGTGTGTGTGTGTGTGTGTGTGTGTGTGTGTGTGTGTGCGCGTGTGTGGTGAATCTCAAGCTGCAGTGCGTCTTGTCTCACCTTGTGTTTGATGCATACAGTGTCTTTAAACGATGCGGTCTGCCAGGTTCACCATGGCTTCTGTGCCCACTCTGTATTGTCTCGATAATAAAATGCACAGAGGGTCTCGGACGGAATTGTATTGTCTCCCCCTCTTTCCCTCCTTGACCATTATTCACACGCGCCCCCCCCCCCCCAGTATGACGTAAGAGCAACGGCTATTCCTTGATTCATCCCTTGTAACCCCATATCTTTCTATGTAAGGATAGAATAGCCTCATCACAGGAAATGTAAGGTTTCTTCGATAATAACGTTGATGAACCATTCCTCCTCATCCATCCACTCATCCCTCTATTTTTTTCCCCTCTTCCAGGGTATGGCCTTCACCTTACAGGAGCGACAGGTTTTGGGGATACAGGGGCTGTTGCCTCCCAAAGTGGAGACTCAGGACAACCAGGCCATGCGCTTCCAGAGAAACCTCAAGAAGATGGTGGACCCCCTAGAAAAGTAACAAAGTCATTTGGTCAAAGCTTGGTCATGATGGCTAGAACGCTGCAGCTGTTATTTACTGTTCATAATGAAGGATTTCATCTCCCTGCCTGCCTGATTCATACATAGCTGCTCGAGGTGTCGTGTACCAAAAATAGCATCTAAAAGATCACACGTGTTGTGAACTTGTAGATCAGCTATGCTTGGTGCGCAACACCTGCATGCAACTGAGTATAACTCAGGCTTTATTGTTCCACTAATCTTATAAATGGAAACAGTGACCTACTGCAAATGTTTGGTGTAGTATCCCTTTCATGCAACATTGATCTCCTCCCCTTGTGTGTGTGTGTGTCCCCCAACTATGTCCTTCATCCTCTTTTCATCTCTCCTTCCCGTCCTCCGTTTTACCCCCACCTCCTCTCTCTCTCTTCATAGGTATGTCTACCTGATGGGCATTCAGGAGAGGAATGAAAGGCTGTTCTATAGAGTGTTAATGGAAGACATAGAGGACCTGATGCCCATAGTCTACACTCCCACTGTAGGCCTAGCCTGCACACAGTATGGACACATCTTCAGGAGACCCAAGTAAGAATGCAGTTATGGTATAGTCATAGAATTTGTTGAAGTATTGTAAACGAAATTGTCTAATGCTAAAAACACTGAAGAAAAAAGAGACGTAAGGATATTTTCTATAGTATATTGTTTGTTTTTTCTCCAACCCTAGAACCTTCAAATGATACTAGCCACCATTTTTGTTTCTCTTGCCAGAGGCTTGTTCATCTCCATTCATGACAAAGGCCACGTCCGCTCCATCCTAGACAACTGGCCAGAGACTAATGTTGCAGTGAGTACCTGACAACTACGCTGTAGTAACACCAACTGGCTTATTTTATAGGTGTACCACCAAGGGGCATATTACAGAAATGGGAAATGGATTGCATTATGAAGTGCCTTTTATCCAAAGCGCATTATTTACAATGTATTTCACATCCACACACCTATGGTGGAGGGAAACATGCAAGGCACCAACCCTGCTCACCAGGAGCAGTTAGGGGTTAAGTGTCTTTCTTAAGGACACTTCGACACGCAGCTAGGAGGAGCCAGGGATCGAAACGTGAACCAGCTCCCTCTTTCATTCCAAGACGACAGATGTGGTTAAAATGTGCAAGGTTTTTGTCTATTTAAAAATGTCTCTCTGGCTAGCGGGTAAACCTCGACAGAGAGGAGCTATGGTGTCACACATGCCTGCACCCTCCATTGCTCCGCCCCTCTTTACCATATTGCAGACCACTGAAATCTGATCCAGACCCTGACTTTATGCCTGGCATATATACTTTGTTGAGTACTGTGTCACAAATGGCAGATCAAAGCGGAACAGCTGCCGGTCATCAAATGATTGGCTTAGGAATACAACAAAAACAAAAGAATATCCATGAATTCAAGTCTCCATGGGGTGACTAATCGATAGGAAAAAAGTTGTCAGTGATTGACATCCTATTACTGTTTACCCACTGATCGGGAAATTCACTAGAAATTGTGTGTGCCACAAAAAAGTGTGTGCCATGCACATATTCCCAAAGACGATCACAAGCAATCTCATGATGAAGTCAAGAATGATACTGAGGGCAGATGCCATTCCCTTGATGTATCACCCCAGAAATGCAGCTTTTTTAAACACATACAGTATCTACACCTTTTTGGACAAATAAGTACTTAATCGGAAGCGACCAGCTCTTGGTTTTTTGCACTGGAACATTTTGGACAGACAGACAGACAGACAGACAGACAGACAGACAGACAGACAGACAGACAGACTCACCTACCAACCAACAGTGTCTTATCTAACTGCATGGTCACAGCTGCATTAGGGATATACAGTGTAACAGTAATGCCAAGGAGTCATTATCAAGGAGCAAACGCGCCTTTAAGATAGAACTGACATGATCTTTCACAATTTCATATTACCAAAGCAAATCCTAGTTAGGATAGGAAAATGGACGTGGGAACAGTTCTGCAATGGGATACAAACTCAACCATGGTTAATTATTTACCAGATAAAATGGCATTATCAGATAAGACAGGAGTTATGATGTTTCTGTAATACGTACACCGGAGTACCAGTACCAATGTTACTTAGAAACGATCAGGACATCAATCCCACTTTATCCTAAAAGGCTAATGTACAGTTAGCCTTCTCAGTGAATCAGAAAGTCCCTTAAAGACAGTCTCCAACTATAAACCTATGAAGAGATGGAACACAGAATGAATCCCACAGGTGTGGTGGGCTTTCTACATTAGCCTGTGTGAGACCAATAATCACTGGGAACAAATTAAAACATGTGCCATTTTCCATGATCAGGTGCTATGGTGTCAACTTGTGTCTGTTCTCTATCTCTCTAGGCAGTGGTGGTAACTGACGGAGAGCGTATCTTAGGTTTAGGGGACCTGGGCGCGTTTGGAATGGGCATCCCTGTTGGAAAGTTGTGCCTGTACACGGCCTGTGCTGGAATCAGACCTGAGAGGTGTCTACCGGTGGTGATCGATGTTGGCACAGACAACGAGGTAGGGGGAGGTGTTCAGTGTGTATGTGAGTGAGCGAGCGAGCAGCTGTTTTTCTACACTAAACTGTCCTAGCAATCAATGCATCTCTCTGGTATGTCCATGCCCTTACCCCCAGACCCTCCTGAGGGATCCGTTATACATGGGTTTGTACCAGAAGCGTGACCGCTCTCAAGCGTATGACGACCTGATCGATGAGTTTATGGAGGCTGTGGTTGACAAATATGGCCAGGACACGCTGATCCAGTTTGAGGACTTTGGGAACCACAACGCCTTTCGCTTAATGCGGAAGTACAAGGAGAAATACTGCACTTTCAATGACGACATTCAAGGTGTGTGCTTACAAACTTGAACACAATGTAAATCATAATTTATGTTTAGATTCAAGGCTCTGACATACACTGGTAGCTGGCACCTGTGACATGTTTCAGTTTTTGAAATAGTGCATCTCATTCCCAAATCACGGCATACACAGTATTCTGCTTAGTTTTAACCTTTTGTGAATACATTTTTTTAATAACTGGGCTCTTCATTTGACTCTGAAGCCTGATTTATATTCGTCGTCGATCCTATGTGTCTACGTGCCGAAAATAGCCAATCTATAAGCTTACATTGCGTCATGGATGCAATTGAGTTGTGAGCTTATAGATCTGCAAGTTTTGGCACACAAATAAATGTGTGTGTGTGTGTGCACACGCGTATGTTTATCCTGTACATATGTTTAACAGGCACTGCAGCAGTAGCCCTGGCTGGACTGTTGGCAGCTCAGAGAGCTATTGGTAAACCAATCACTGAACACAGGGTGCTTTTCCTGGGAGCTGGAGAGGTAGGACATAATACTGTCATCCATCTGTCCATCTGAGGCATGGAGAGACCCACAGATAACATGAGGATACAAACGGATTTGTTCGTTGAACCTATGAACTTGAAGCTAAATGTGTAAGATGCTGTGTTGCAAGAGTATTCTTTTTCAAATGTAATGTCCCCATGGTAACTTTTCCCCACATTTATAAATCTTGTAGCTCCCCAGTACAACAACAGTTTTCTCTGTTTTGCCACTAAGCAGATCCAATTGAGCAATTGTGGTTTAAGGACCTTGCTCAAAGCAATCACAAGAATTGTTACTGATCAAAAACATCTACAGTATAGGTTTGCATTTTGTTTTTGACAGATGTTTACTTTGTTACATCATTCCTTTTGTACTGTTATTCTACTCTTTGACGGTTTTCATGCCCTGACTTGGAATATTTACATTTTCTCCTTTCACCATAGCTGTTGCTGCTCAGTGGCCAGTTGTAGAAGACTGGTTTCACTGGCTAATTCCTACTGTATGTGTGTGTACATCTGTTTTAGAATGGAGCAGGGCAAAACAAATAAACTGATTTTGCTTCAGACTTAAATGTCATAAATTGTCTAAATATAAGATATTGTGGTCTTGTCTGCAGGCTGCCCTGGGCATTGCCAACCTGATTGTGATGGCAATGATGGAAATGGGGATGACCCAGGCTGAGGCCAGGAAGAAAGTCTGGATGTTTGACAAACATGGACTACTAGTAAAAGTATGTTTGTACTGTGTATGTTATAAAAGGCATATTTAATGTTTGATATAAATGACTGTGTTGGTGGTTGCTTGTGTAGATCTTCAATGTCCTAGCCAATTAAAATAATGACTTCTGTAGTCCTTGGGGGGTAGATGCTAAGAGAAGAACAAGCAAGCATCTGTTAGTATTATTGTATGGTACAATAACAGTGGTGACTGGTGAACCCGAACCAGCCCATTTGCCTCACTTGCACACAACCACGCAAAGGCGAACAGCAAATCTGCACACTGCAACTGCAGAGTGATTCAGCAACCACCTGAGCCAATGTTGAAGGGACAAGATTTGGCACCACACCAGAAGGAAATACAATGTAGTTCAAATATTTATAATTTCATTTCCTACTACGTTGTATTGATTAACAATGCTTACCAAGTCGAAATGGGACGTTTATCGTTTTCAAGGTATTATGTCCGAGATAGGTCAGGAGACAACACATATCTCAAAGTGATGAGGTCTCTTTTAATCAAGCTGTGTTGACTGGTAGTGTGCTGTATGTGCGCCCTCTGCTGGCATACATGGTGTGACACCTTTGTGTCTCCTAGGTAGACCCCAGGAGGAAGACAATAAGCAATAATTTTTCTGCCCTCGAGTCTGTGTGTGTCTTGGACCTGGTAGTACAGTGTTTAGTGGTTGTAGTCATCTATATCTATAAATTCATTAATCCTGTGTCAGAGTGTGTGTGTCTGTCAGTCCTGGGCATAACTCGGGCACCATCGGACCGATTGACTTCAAACTTGTGGACACTGTATTGATATTGGTGTATACTGTTGATGTCGCAATGACACTGTGACTGTGTGTATTTGTTTAAGCTCAGTGCGGGATAATGCTATGACAATGTGATTGTGTGTATTATTTCCTTCTGCATAGTGCAGGATTGGGTGTATTAGTACTGTGGTAACACATACCGTACTGGGTACTCTTAACTTGTCTCAACATGTACAGTGAGTAGTACTCTCACCACGGGTACAACAGGTATTGCATAACCGGGTGGGGCATGCATTCCCAGCTTCGTTCCTGACTTGCGTGGTCCCAGAGTAAGCCAGTGCCCAAAGGGCACCGGTGTAGTATTAAACAACATGAACACTGTCTATTTGTATCCAGAACAGACCCCAGGAGACTGATGGAAACCAGGAAGCATTTGTCCATGACAGTCCAGGGGATGTTCAGAGCTTCCTAGATGCTGTCAACACAATCAAGCCCACCGCCATCATTGGTAAGAAATTCTGCAACTAATTTCTTACAAGAAATTAAATGGATCAGGTGTTTAAATGTGTTGGTTTATTATTACCTCTACTGCCTTAAACAATTAATGTATGCAACATTTATATTTACAGTAATTTTTCATCGCCTCATTCCAAAAGCAGGCTTATATGGTTGTATGTAAATATAGAAAACACCAGCTCATCAAGTAACCCAGTTCACTCTTCTCTCCTATAGGGGTGTCAGGAGCTGGACGACTCTTCACCCACGATGTCATCAAGGCCATGGGAAGCCTGAACGAAAAACCAATCATCTTTGCCCTCAGTAATCCCACCACCAAAGCTGAATGCACTGCAGAGGATGCCTACACACTCACTAACGTAAGACCTTTTCTGTCTTTCTCTCTCATGTCCCTTCTAGATATTGTATTCCCCCCCCCCCCCCTTGGGTACTTCGTACTTGTCCTATCAAACAACAGTTGTTTATCCCCTTCTCTGTCCCCTGCTGTGTTCTGTCCCTCTGTCCTCTGTGCCATCGTCTCCACAGGGTAGATGTCTGTTTGCCAGTGGCAGTCCGTTTGATCCAGTGACTTTGAGCGATGGTCGTGTCTTCACTCCTGGTCAAGGGAATAATGCATACATCTTTCCAGGTGAAAGTGAATTTATTTAACTGTATTGGAAAACAAATTAATGAAAGATTTATGACCTGCTGGACAAGAATTATGGTCATGGTTAAGAAATTAAACCAAACAATGTACAAGTAAAATATGACCATAGAATAAGATGAATATAATTCATGTGTGTGTGCGTGTGTGTTCGTGTGCACGCTCGTGCTCTACAGGTGTGGCCCTAGCCGTGATCCTGAGTGGAGTGAGACATATCCAGGACACTGTCTTCTTGGAGGCAGCAAAGGTCATTAATACAGATCCTTTTATTGTCCTTATTTCAGCTGCATATTTCCATTCAACTTACAATTAAATGTATTTCCATTAACATCACTTCTACATTAACATTATAATCCATCTGGCCCTTAAAGAGCTAATACATTAATGCTGTGTTTTGCTCTCCTATTCAGACATTGGCAGAGCAAGTGACAGATAAAGAACTTGCAGAAGGCAGACTCTACCCTCCTCTGTCCAACATCAGAGAGGTCTCACTCCAGATGGCAGTCACGGTGAGCTTCCTGAAAATAATTCTATGAAATTTCAACTAAATATTCACTACCACGGCACTTACCAATAAATAACTGCTGTTAAGCAAGACTAGGAATTGTCTTTCTTGATCTGTGCCAGGAAATCATGGCTTGTTGCCAATTTATTGATTAGGATGAATGTGAAACAAAATCTTTTGCCTGCAAGCCCAAAGTTCTTCTACTTCAACCACAACTTTAGCGTCCCTGGCTTCCTCTTTCTCGAACAGAGGTCACAATGTTTGACTATTCTGAACCTCCTTCTGATCTGCCCCTCTGACTTTTTGAACTGATGTATTTCAATGGTCATGGGCGCTACCCTGAGTCTATCAGTTCCCTTTTTGTCTCTGGCTTTTCTGTCACTATGTCTGGACATATGCTAACCATCTCTCTGTCTCTTCTTCTTACAGGTGGTGGAATATGTCTATGCCAACGGCATGGCATTCCGCTACCCTGAGCCTTTGGAAAAGGACAGCTTTGTGCGTTCTACTGTCTGGAGCACCAACTATGACTCTTTCCTTCCAGACATCTACGACTGGCCCGGCGTCGACTTCAACCCTAAAACCTAGACTGGAAATGGGAGAGTCTGTAGGTCCTGACTGTGTCACCCATTTCATTACTTTCAACAAGTCGGCACAAACGGCTTTGTAGGTCAATGGGCATACTGTCATTAGATCTGTGAAAGGTTGGAATAGGAATCAACAAAGGGCATTTAAAGGGGAAGATGCTTTGGAATGGGATTTCATACTTTGAAGCTTGATAGGAAGGAACATTAGGTCGTCCACACAAAATGTATACCACACTATGTGTGTTATATATTGCTTTTAATAAACCAGTAAAAAGGAAAAAGCTGAAACAAACTTTCACATCTGAATTTATGATTTATGAATCCCAATCCAACAAAGCTTTGGAGCTCCTAACCATTCAGCTCACCCCTAGAACCAACAAAGGCCTTGTGTAAGAAATATAGGGAGTCTATTTTAATTAGTCGACAGTTTTAAAAACCTGAAGGTACAGATGGTGCATTAAAGCAGAGGTGTAGAGATATGGGACCTTATACTGGGAGAGAAAGGGAGGGGACAATGTAATTCAGGGGTGGGCATTTTGAAGATGGACCTCTAGAGTTAGAAATTATTTAACACACACTAGGAAAACTAGAGCTGAGTTGAAACCAACATCTATTATTTTGTCTTGAAGAAGTTCTTGTATTTTATTTGTCTATTTTTGTATGGGCTTTTAAGATGTTTTGACATTGTGTTGCATTTTGTAATGACTCGCCCTCTTTCGCCTAAGAATTTGTTGAGTAGAGAAATATTGTATTATCCCTGCAGCCAACATATGACTGAGTCCCTAAAATAAATAACCTTAACATGAAAGAATATAAAACAATGAAGAGCCTCTGTGATAAAAGAACATCTACACCTTTAGTCACTTACACCCAGATGGAAGAAAGGAAATCTTAGGGTCCTACCCATAACTGAGCTCATTCATATTATAGCCAATGAGCACATTCTCAAAATGTTCCTTTAAATGTTCTCATTAAACAGGGCCACACCAAGCACTATAACTATATCATTCACCACTGTTATAGTTGTGATGTGTATTCTGCCATCCACTTGAGTTATAGTGCTTGGTGTGGACGACCCATTAGCTGAACCCACAAATAAAAATTAAGATAAGGAATGACAACATTTTGCTAATAAGCAAGTGCAAATGTGCCTGTATGCATTTAAAAGTAAATTACATTAAAAGCAACCAAACTTTGGTTAATACCGTCTAAGTGTTTCAAAATTAAGTTAAGGAGTGTGATGTTTCTTATTTGTTTCAAAACTGCAACTACAAACTTCAATGGAAAACCAACACTCCAAATTTGAGAAACTCCTCCTAATAATTAAATTGAACAGTGTGGCAAATAAATGTATCTTTAATCATACTTCAAATACAGATAAAATGCAATGGAAATACAAAAAAACATCAATTTTTAAGAAAAGTTCTTAAAGTGTTGCCATTATACTGTGTTTATACTGTATGTACTTGTGATGCAGGTGAAACTGTACTTGTAATTGAAAATATTTATAAAGTTGTATTACGTATGTATGTCTACAGTCTTGGGTGGATCTCAACTCATGAACTGGGCACCCCAACAGCTACAATTGTCCAACACTAATCTATTCCAGAAAATAACGTTCAGAACTTCAGACTCTACACCTTTTGAGATTATTGCACATCTCAAAATGCTACCTTTATGATACTATGCTTTTACATGTAGAATATTGCTTTCATCTTTGTTTGTTTGCAGGTCTAGGCCTCTGCAATGTATTCAAATCTATACATCTCTAGGCTTGGTGAGACATAGTTTTTTTTTTCTGTATAATTGCTAACCTCAGGATATTCTACTAGAAGCTTCTAGCCAATTGCCTGCTCAACACCAGACATCTTTGCATAGTGACACATTGACTCCATATATTAGCATAGCCAAAGAACATTTAAGTAGTCGTACTTAAATGTAACATACTAAAATAGAACAAATATCATTGTAATGTTAAGCTATTAAATAATCATGTAATTATATTCAGTTGGTTTTACTGTTTAAGGACACCATTTTATTCTATTGTGTTTTCTTTTTGAAGATTTTACTATTTATATGATGGTGATTGGATTGGATTCTGTTCATTTTCCATTTTTGAGTGGTATTGGCAGAGTGAGAAAGTCCTCAGCCAAAGTCACTTCTATTCCACTCCCCTGTAGAGCGTTCTCCGCCTGTATCCTGAGTTCTGTAATGTCATCATCATCCCCCTCCTTATGCAAAGCACACGGCTTGTACCGCTGACTAAAGTGGTACAGTACCAGTCTCCGTGCACAGCATGCCCGGGCCACCGCCGCAGCCATTTTAGGTGTACTGTGACCATGGTCCACTGCTTTCTCATGGTGCTCATCTCCCAGGGTAGCCTCGTGAACCAAAATGTCTGCTTTGTTGCACATCCGCAATGGTCCTTCTCCAGTGACTGAGCTACAATCCCCTAGAATGCAGACTTTTCTTCCCGGAATGGCCGCCTCCAATACCTCACTAGAGGACACCACACGTCCGCTCGCTAGCGTTACTGATTCGCCCGCTTTCAGGCGCCCATAAAGTGGTCCTGGGTTCAGACCTATGGGACATAAAAAATATGATCAGGCAAACCATCCATGTACTGTGAGTGACTGCTCTTTGAATCTGCCTGGCATTAAAGGTGCAACATCTTCTAACCACTAGATTGTGCTTGTGTTCACTTCCCATTTCTGTAGATAACTAACACCATGTATAAGCTGCACATTAGCATTATTCCACATTATCCAGTTATAAGTCTTACATTGCTTATTTATTTTCATTTTTAATCGTACAACCACTGGTGATTGACAACAAAAACAAATGACCGTCATAAGGCCATGGACTTGTCTTGGGCAAAAGCTAAACACCTGATAAAACGTTTAAAAGTCACACTAACACGTACTGCTTCTCATGTTTGAGTGGATTAAAAACAGGAAATTGTTATTTAGGACTTTATTAGATAAGACGCTTTACCAACCCTTTTGATTCACTAAAGATACACTGACTGAACTACATGGGAGTGTTTATTAACCTATTGTAACAAAATCACACATTTTATTGGGCTGGCAAACTTTTTTAGAACTGACTGATAAACTAGTAAAAATACTGGAAGTCATTATACCCAACTCCCGAAGCAGTGCAGTGTTGAGTCTCCCAGGCCGATCGTGCTCTTGAATGGAGAAGCCAAATGATGGGATACGGTGGAACAACCTGAAGGCCTTGACCACAAACCTCTTGTCCTCTAGGAGGTGGTAGCAGTCAGTGGAGGCATCGAGGGAAATGGTCCTCCCAGGACGCTCCTGAGGGTGGAGAGGACCACATTCTGCTGTCATCTAAAGATTAGGAAAAAGAAAGGAGACCAGATTAAATCAATCAATAAACAGAAGACAAAAACTAAAAACGTGGTATTCTATCACAATGCATGGAAGAATAAAATATGAATTATTTTGCACTAGTGCAAGCCTGTGCCCACATGTCTGTTTCGTCACGTGCTTGTGGGTGTGTGTGATGCTGCATGGCCCCAGAGTCGGACCCGTGTAGTTGTATTGGTATACAGAGATTTGTGGAATTTATAGCTAGATGTGAATAATACAAATTAATCAAATACCTACTTCAAGGCTGAGCTGCCCTTCTGGTGGACTCTGGTCTGGGGTCGGTTCCAGTTCATGCACTAAATTGTAGTTAAGTAAAATTAAAGAGAGTGGAGAGGAATAGAGCAGATCAGAGAAACAGAACATGAGACAGTTAAATGTAATTAGAAAAAGGAACATTAAATCCCCAGACTTGGGAGTAAATTATATAATTTAGTGCACATTTAGTTTGTAGTACTTTGCTTTCTATAACAGCATATCAATAGCTGAGTGGTAGTGAGCCTGCCAGCTAGCACTCCTGAAAGGGCAAAGCCTTGTTTTTAACATATCCAACTGGGTTAAAAATGTGTAGTGTGGATGTTGGAATTCAGCTTGGATATCAATGACCTGCCTGCATAAGGGAAGAGAAGTTGTGACCCCGTCAGACCAAGAGTCACCCTGAGGAAGTGCCTAAGGCCCCGGGGTCCATAAATATCCACGCAGGGTAGACACTCTGAGGGACTTGGGTTGGTGTTGAGACTCACAGTACATAGGAGTCCAGGCAGGCCAAAGAGGTGATCCCCATGCAAGTGGGAGATAAAAACTTTAGTGATACGACCTGTATGTAAAACATGGAAAATATTGCAGTAGTCAATACAGATGTAGCCAGGGATGTACAACAATGACGTGTTAACTATGTGACCCTTCCATAAAATTAATACACAAACACAACACAAACCTTCTTTCTTGATTGATTGATTGATTGATTGAATACTTTATTGGACAGAAATGCAAACAGCACAAGTACAGTCATTCATACACTTGGTCTAAAAGGAAAACCCCCAAAAGTCCTGAGGACTTGTTTCCATTGAGGTCCTATGTATACAATTCATCAACATAGGTGATAGCATAAAAAATAACACTAAATACCATATCATCAACAAATATAAAACAAAACTATATGTACAGAGTAGCCTAGGGAGAAAAAAAAGGGGGGGGGGTGAATGCCATCACCTTTCTATTCTTTGAGAGAAGTGAGTTTACCTCCCCTTTGCCTGAAGGTGGATTTTCAGGCCTGTTTTGAAGTGATACCATTTTTTAAGGGATTTTAAGGCATTCATTCCACGCTTGGCAATGCAGTAGAAAGAGAATGTACCCATGTTTGTTTTATAGGCAGGTGGGTGGGTGTTACCAGATCGTTGTGACGTCGCTACCGCAGCTAAATAAACAAACAACAATGGGTATTTGACATGTTTGAGAACCGCGCACACGTAGACCCTATTGTTCACTCACTCACCAGCTCTCAGCTGACTCTTCATGATCTGGGTCTGGGTTCCTTCGCCGCAGTCGAACAGCCAACAGTCCCCCTCGGTCCTGAGGACCAGCGCCGAGGCTCCGCGGTGCGGGGCCGGGTAGGCAGACCCGGTCCCCAGGAAGGTCAGATCCATGGTCATTTTATCCTGGAAAATAACCTTAGAACAACTCTTGACACGAACTGACCGGGGGAGCCACGTTCCACTTCCAGTTTGCAATGTAAACACAGGCTCACGGTGATGACGCACAACACAAGCGACGTATGTTTGTATTAAAGACCGTTATATTATACCTCTATGTTAAAGACCCACTCTGGTATTTTCCCTAAGATTCCTTTAATCTTGTAAAAAATAATGTAATAGCAGATAGTAGTGCCCACACAGCAGGAACAATATAACACCAATGTGCCTCAGGCTCATGGACACATATTTTTGTTTTTGTTTAACTCTTTAATTTATTGAGTCGCGCCATGTTCGCATTGCAGAAGGTGTGCAACATAAACAGAGAGAAAAATATTGAAGAAGGGAAAAAACACGTTGTAATTAAATGAATGATTAAATTCTCCTTTTCCTCTCTTCAGTACAGTAATTTATTTTGGTACAATTTGTTTAGTGCTTTTTTTTTTCCTCCCTTCCCTTCCACCCTTCCCAAGGTCTTTTCCTCCACCCGTAGGCATAGAATAATAGCACTAATATTCATGGCAATAATACCCACAGCACAGTACCAGCTCAAATAAAATAAAAAACAGACAACATGGACACATTGTTTAGTGTAATTAATGGTACATAACAGCGTTTGCACGGCAACGTGTTGCAATGATAAGAAAGAAGACCCTGCTTTTGCTCAAATGAAAGTTATAAAATAGAACAAATGTTTTTGGTTGCTCCACAGTGCCCTCTATGGAATCAATGGAATTTTTCTATTGACCAGATTTTTCCTTCCGGTGAAATATTTTATTTTCTGGCCAAAAAGTGTATTATACAGAGAAGGTGGGGTGCTGAGAGGCTTCCCACCTCCAAGAACAGACTTTCAACAACGCAAAACAGCCTTTGTTTAGGTGTGTAGCGAAATGGTTTTGTTTATTTTCACTACTGTTGGAGCCCTCGCAGGGCAGTGGAATTCCTTGTACAAGCGCAGAGCCCAGCGCCTGGCAGGGGGTCCCCAGCAAAATGTTATTATCAAATATGGCTCTCGCTCTTTTATTGCTACTTGTAACTTTTTAATGGATCCTATGTAAGTAAAGCCTGATAAGAGTGTCAAACTCCCAAAATCCACCAGAATACTGGAAATTACATCCACTCTGTTAAAAATTTCCTGGGGGGGGGACCCCCAGTGTGGTCAAGAGCCCCCCTCCCCCATGGGAAAAAAATCTCCTGTTATCGGACGGTCTGAGGTTGGCAGGTAATGTAATAGTGTTTCAGTTTCCATTATACTTTTAGTGAAACATGACAACCACCCTCTCTCCCTCTTCTCTTCAATCCTCCAATAGTTGACATAGGCCTGCTAAGCAGACTGCTCTTCATCTGGCTACATGACTTGAATCACTTGCCTCTCGTGTACATCTCGTGGACATTAGACATCTATTGGCTAAGAATGGTGTGCATGTGTGATGTGCTGACAGACTGTCTTTTTAGGTTTTATAGTCCAGCAGATTAAGTCAATATTTCAGAAGAATCGTTCACTTTGACATTTGCCATGAATAATTCCTAGGACCTACTTTTTTTAAACCCCAACGCAGGGCCAATGCAGGGCTAACAGTTCAGTTCTACCTCCTAACAATGACAAGCAGAAAGTGCATAATAAATGTGCCCCACTCAGAATGGGGTACTTTTAGAATGATTATGAGACAATAATTTTTAATAATAACCTAATAATGAGCATTTGTTTTATAGAAATGTAGTACATAGCTAGTTGTAGTAGTTATAATGTAATTATTAACACATGATATGGAACAGGCAGCAGATGTGAGTTTTTTTGCATGTTTATTTTATGATTCTTTCTTATTTCCCCATCATCTCGACAGCACTATTCATCACCATGGCGATAAACGTCAAAAACTGTCCATGCAAATTGTTTGCTTATTTCCCTTTTGTTTTTTCCTCCCTTTCGTGTTTTTCAGCCCCCCCCCCCCTTTACGCCTTCTGCATAAATTAGTCCCTTTTCTACTCTAATCCTATGTTACTTTCTTCCCTTCTCCTTTTAGGACACTGTGATGCCCCTTTATAGTGATTTCCTTAGCAGAGAATGCACGTACGTTCGGTTCACTCCTCTCTGTTGTACACAGGACTCATTACATCTCTCCTCCCCACATCTCCCACATGTCCTGACTCCCCTACAGACTGCAGCATACATGTCCATATGCCTGACAGCAGAAACAATCTGAGAGGACCTCGTCCTCTCTCAAATGGCCTGACCTTATATGTTACATAACATACATCCTTTCTGGCAGATCTCCTTGAAACATGATGCCTGACATGACTGGCTATCCTCTCTTCTGAAACCTTTCAATCTTTTAACTTTACTTACCAGGGCCCTATTTCACGAAAGCAGAATTAGGGGTAAGCCTGGATTTAACACCTATCCTGGCTTAATTTAGCCAGGATTTGCGATTAATCAGTTTCATGAAAGCTGAATTATCTTGCCAGATTAGTTTAGCCAGTTCACCCTGGCTAAGTTTATCCATGACTAGATTTCACGAAAGAAAATTGACGCAATCCTACCTTAGTTACCATGGCAATTTAGCTGTGAGGTTAGCCTGGTCCGGACCAGGTCGAGAAATGGGTCCAACTCCATTGAGAGTGGCACCCCACTTATCATGCCCATCCTATTTGATATTACCCCATGATCAAAACTCAACTCTGCAAGCATAAAAGTTTGTTATTTAAACATTGTATTCAACATCTGACTGACTTGCAATCTATCACTACTATTCCACTTCTAGCTATTCTAACCGATTTCACCACTCCTATTTTCTGCTAACACTGTGCCGATCCTTAAAATCCCATCTGCTTTTTTGACCACTCTTATTCCTGCTACATAACTGCCTTTCATCACTTGATGAGCCAGTTCCATTCCTCCTTTTATTTTAATTTCCCCTTGAGTCCTCCTGTTTGAATTTCACTCTCCATCTCAGCATGTTCCGCCATCACCTCAAAGAGGTTGAAATTACAGAACAGGATGCAGTTCCTGAAGATACAGAGAAAGTGTGCACTGCACCTCTAAATTACATAGGTTACACATAGAAATGATTACTATCAGAATATAGAGCTTTAATAACATAAAAGGAAAATGTTTTAGGGTATGATACTGAGTGTAGGGTATGATACTGACATGATACTGACCCTGACCATGATACTGACATACATCATGAATATGTCACGCTAAATACTCTGATACAAGTTAAAGTACAAAAGTATTGGTATCAAAATGTACTAAGAGTACCAAAAGTAAAAAGTACTCATTATGCAGAATATCTCTTTTCAAGTTTTCAAATGTATACAAATCTTTTGAAAATTGCAGATCTACAAGCTCATTGAAATTCAAGCATGTCATTGAAAACCATAAAAAAAAAAACATGTCATGGTCAGTATCAATCATGGTCAGTATCATGTCAGTAATACTGTATGCCTGCATACAGGAGCTGTCCATGCTGCTTTGACCGTATCTAACCACTCACTCAGTGATATTTTACTTCTAATATGCATTTGCTTTGGTAAGCCTGTTGCAATTCATTAAGCGCCCAACAATGTGATCAACAATTCTGGTATTGCAATACATGATGAATAAGTAAATAAGTAAGGGTCATGGTCATCTTTTCCAGAGCTTTATTTCTGGATCTGTACACAAGGTATTAAAGTACAACAGAAAATACAAAATAATGTTTAACAAAGGGGAAAAAACAACTCAATATTTATGTACAATTCTTATAAACAATAAAGATAGCTTCTTGAACATTTCTGATAGTGAATGTCTTGATTGTCTATATTTCTGGATATACATTTTTACGTTTTGTAGGTTTTTATTCACAAAGCCGTTTTCTTTTTCGTCAAAGGACTCGAGTTTAGTCTTAAAACCACAACTTCTATAATTATTTTTTCTTCCTTTTTTAAACTTCAAAACACAATACAAAATATAAAATAAAATTTGTTTAGTGCTTGCTTACACACACGTCTCATACCAGAGATATCAATAAAATATCACATTTTTGAGAGTTCACAGGGTGGTGAAAAACCTACTTCTACTACTTAGTCAATGGCCTTTACATTCTGACAGTTTTGCTGAGTCTTTGTACAAACCACAGGTGAAATAAATATCACTGCACTGCTAAAGCTAGAAGAGCTCGGAGGACCTACTGCACAATGCACATCGCATTTGGAAGAGAATCTAGCTCTCCACATACTTAAGAGCAGCAGCCATCCCTTTACCATCAAGACAAACAATATAGACGAGATTGTGTAAAAGCTTTTACACGTACAACTTTTAGCTTTTTTGGAGAAAGAAAAAAAAAGAGAAAATAAGCATCTTTTACACATTACTGCAAGATTCGAATGCAAAATGCAACATTGAGTAATATCGATACGTCTTCGGTAAAGCCGTTTTTCAGTGGTACTTTTAATGAACAAATACAGCTGGCATGCGTGGTTCAGCTGTCCACTGGTGTCGGGGTATGTCTTTCCAAAAGAAAAACAAAAGATCAAATAAGATCACAAAAGTCAAATCGGTAAAATGTAATGTCTGTACATATCTACAAATTATTGCCTTTTGACAAGGAATCAAATTAAATCCTTTGTATCAACACAGATTCACAAGTGTAAGAGGTCAGTTGATAGACTTTTTAAAGGCTATTTGCTAAGTATTTACAAGAAACGCAGAAGTGAATGTCTCCTCTAATGATGGCCTTATAAATTGAACAGACTCTAGCAATGGTTCATATGAAAGAATCTGTACACAGAATTGTGGATTACTGGATCTATGGACATGACAGTCATTCATTACAATGTACCCCTGAAAAAAACAAAAACTACGTATTCATATCACAATGCATAGATAAATTAAGTAAACACTACTACTGCATCCATTCAACTGACAATGACCTGCCAAACACTTTACAGCTCACAATTATGTAATTCAGTCAAGAGAACAGCTCAATTTAAGCTACTAAACCCCAACTGGACATGAAATTCTGAACCAGATACAAGGCATAATCTTATCAGTACAAAAATTAAAACAAAGCAAACAGAGTGGCTTTAAATAAAGAAATAATACTGCTAGCAGGTTTAGGCAATTTTTTTTAAGTGGTCTGAAAATGCTGCTACTTGTTTGGGGGGATACACACAATGTTTTAACTTTAACACACAACTCACAAATCTGTGGGCCAAACAAAGTTTTTCATTGTATTATAAGAAAGGACAACTGGATTAACTTAATAGTTTTTCTGCACAATTGTTTGTGTTCAAGTGGTGAATTGTATGTTAGTGCCTTATAAGCCCACATGGGCTGGACACCTTCGGCACAAGACACTATAATAGAATCAATGTTTCGCAATTCAATATTGCTGGTTCACTACTAGTCTGTAAAGTGATTCTGAACCACCAACCATGATAATTAGTTTCAAAGTGTGACAGAAATAAACTGTATAGAGGATCATAATCAGGAGTGACTGTGAAGTATTCTCAGACATTTAAATGATACATTTTGGCCACTTTGGACTGTTAAGTAAACATTGGGACTAACACTAAATAAGCTTCCACAGGAGAGAACAAAACCAAAAGAAACATCAACCACTCAAACGGAACACGCGTCTACTGTAAGTGCTGCTTGCCCCGACGTTCCTCGTCTCCATGCTAGCGAGTGTTGACTTTCACACAATATCTAGTCAGGCTTGTTGTGGGACATTTTTAACCATCTGCTTCAGCCCGTGAAGTACCTGTAAACCAAAGACTGATTCAGATTTTAAAGTACCACTTAAAAAAAAAAAAAGAAGCGACTACATACAAACAATAGAGGCAGACAATGAAGCTGTTTTGGCAGCTTAACAGAATGGCAGGATAGCTCTGAAGATGTTGTGCAGATGTGAGGAAAGGAGGAAGATACACAACTCTTCTACTGCAGCCTCTGGGCTCCACTGTACAAGGACCTTAAACATCTCAACACCACAAAACAAAAAGTCAAATGGCTATATAAACTCTTGAGAGAAATCAAGATTTTAGTTCTATATGATAGACATCACTGATGTCATATTACACATAAAATGAAAACAAAAACAATATAATAATAGAATTAAAGAAATCAGATTCTCCAGTGAGTCTTATGTACAAGCAGGATGGGGGTGGGGATTTAAAAGAGGGAGAAAAAAAAAAAGAGGATCACTCTGACTGGAGTGCTGCGGTGTGCTGTGTGTGGTGCCGTGCATGTCCACCCAGAAACCCGTTGGGCTCACCGCTACCAGCCAAGCTCCCAAAGTCTGTGACGGACACGGCCATTTTGGCGCCGGTGATTCGGTGGTGGTGAGGTGGCCCGGTCCGCCGCCCCTCATAGTCCACACCACCGATGTTGCCTACGGAGACATCGCTAATAAAGGAGTCGGTCATCTTGAGTCTCTTAGAAGGACGCTCACAGTCTTTACTGACACACACCCCTCCAAGCTGGCCCAGGTCCGAGTGGTAGAAGCCGGCGTCGAGCATGTTGAGGCAGTCGGGATCTCCTCCGTTGGTGGGGAAGCCCATGGGCTCTTCGTGGTTCAATGGTCCGCGGTGGAGGCCGTCCAGCGGTGGGAAGCTGTAGGAATCCAAACAACCGACCTCTGCAGGGCTGCACACTGTGGCCACACTGTTACTCAAAGCTGTATGGAGAAAGGATAAAGACATTAAAGCTGGGGTTTCAGGAGATTATTTAAGCAGATGTTTTTACTGTCTGTATGACAGGGGGTGTGTGTCTGTCTATAGCGAATCTCACGAACCGCTGGACCGATAAGCGCCAAACGTTGTATGGGCACTGTCTGTAGGCCATTGACGCAACTCCACTAATTCTTTGTCACATGGCTTTTACCTTTTTTTTTATATTTAACTTTGGAATGGAAGTCAATGTGGCTGCGATTGCCCTTGCTAACATTTGGACTCATACGTCAGGGGCAGTACGACAAAGGCTGTCTTACAGAGGCGACTTACATAATGGTCGTGAATATTACATACAAGATAAATGACTTATTTTCCTGCAGACTGGCATTGCGGACAACCAGCAAAACGTCTGGGCCACAAAAGGGTCGGCGGACCCCAAGTTGGGGACCCCTGTCATACGTCAGATACGTCACAGATGACCGACATCACAGGCTGGTCACATGAAGCCACACCGTTTCTATGTGGATCCCGAGGTCCACATAATTGTGTGAATGTGGATCGGATGAACAAACACGTTAAGGAAATGTGTTACTCAAACTACTCAGATAGAACATTCTAATAACTTCAGATAAAACTTTAAGACCTGGAAAAGACTATTTAAGCTGTATCACAATATGCCCAAAACCATGCCCCATCAACAGCACCATGTTCTCAGCTACACTGAGAACACACTGTCAAGAAATCTCAGTAGGATTACACAAATTTAATTTGCCAGGCGGTTACTTGTTGACAGGAAAGTTAATTTATAAAAATTAAAGTGTTGATTAAATGCTATAATTATCTCATCATCTTTGTTGGCAAGTCTTCTTCTTTCGGCTATTTCCCATCGGATCACCACAGCGGATCATCTGATTCCATCTGCTTCTGTTCTCTGCCTCTGTTACCCCAGCCGCCTGCATGTCCACTCCCTGAATCCATAAACCTCCTCTTTGGCCTTCCTCTTGTCCTCTTGCCTGGCAGCTCCATCTTCAGCATCGTTTTCCCAATGTACCCCTTATCTCTCCTCTGCACATGTCCAAACCATCTCAACCTCGCCTCTTATATTATCCCCAAACTTTCTAACCTGGGCTGATCCTCTAATGTAGTCATTTCTGATCCGGTCAATCCTTGTCACTCCTAAGGAGAATCGTAGCAACCTCAATTCTGCCACTGCACTCTTCTTACACACGCCTTGTTACTTTGGATAGTTGACCCTAGGTATTAAAACTCCTTCACCTTCTCCACCTCTACTCCTTGCATCCTCACAGTTCCACTGTCCTCTTTCTCGTTCAGACACATATTCTGTCTTACTCCTGCTGACTTTCATTCCTCTTCTCTCTAGTGCATGCCTACTACATATCACAATGTACTCCCGATTTCCTCATTCAATACCATACTTCCTCTCTTGGAACCCTATCATATGCTTTTTCTAGGTCCACATATAAGTAATAAGCAAATTATTGCCCATCGATTGTTGCTCTCGTTGGGAGACGTGACCACCAAGACGTTTTTTACCTGAGAGCAGCATACGTTTCAAATCGATTACAACGGGAGCGCTGAGTTTTTGGAAACTCAGCAGCATGACGAGGCGATGAGCGCCTTGCACGTTTTCACCCGGGGGAAAAAAGCACCTTGGTGGAAACGGCCCCATACCATATATGAGGACCAGCATTTATGAGCCCGAGTTGTACGCTCTGGCCAAGGGCTGGACCATCTTGATCAACAAAATAGTGTGAGCCCAGACACAAAAATAAAATATATAATTGTGCCATTTCCTGCAACGTGATACAAAGCATAATGTTAAAATATATGTGGTTTCTACATATTTTCCAGAAGCACAAGAACCCCAATGATACCGACCTGTGAGGTCACTGGCAGTAATGGAATTGAGCAGGCTGAGCTGCTGGTCCGTGGTGGGCTCCATCCTCCCTCCTCCACCTCCTCCTGAGCACACAGAGGAGGTGCTGTCCACTGCCAGCCCCTCAGCCTCATCCACCAGCCTGTCCATCAGGTCACTAGGGTAACGGGAAGGAAAATAGAAACATGACTTGCCAAAATTCCTGTATTACTTAATAAAGGATTCACGAATAACATAGGCCCATGTGTATAAGAATGCCCTTTCCGCCACTCACGTTACGCCAGGATAGCTGCTGTACTTTTTCTTCCCAAAACGATTCTGCTGAACAAAGAAGTCAAACCGCTCCGACTTTTTCCACATGTAGTAAAAAGCCACACATTCTGCTACCGTCCGTGTTGTAACCTGACAAAGGAGGTGATAACAAATTAGTAGACGTTGTTCCTGTGCAAAGACAACACTGCGTTCATACATCCTCATCGCATCAAGGCAACAAAAAAGAAGCCTCACCTTGTGTTTCTGTATGAGGTGGAAGTTCTTGTCATACATCTGTAGTGCGTGCTCAAAGTTCCTACATTCATCTTCTGACCATGGAGGCGATTCTTCTGTAATGAAAGATTCAGAATTTCCTTATCGATCATGTTAAATACATTGGGAGAGGTGAGGTGACAAAGGAAAAAAGCACCAACACCAACATAGTGACATAGGAAGGCAACGAGCCACCAGAACAGCCTCAAAGTGTGAGGAGGAGGGGGGGGGGGGGTTCTTTTGAAAAATATATTGCTTTATCAAACTCAGGAGAGCCTCAGTAGATATGTTTTTATTTACAGAGACCTTTTCCTCTAAGGGGACAAGTGGCCTCAAACCAAATCAGGACAATTGCCGGCACAGCATTACAGAGCCGCTGTTCCACATCTCTATAGACTACCGGTGATGATTTTTACACCAGCAAACACTCAAATGTGCATTTGTATTTGTAATGAGGGGTTTATGCCCTGCTAAACTACTATAACTACTAAGCTCGCTCGGCGAGCTTACTAGTCCCCTTCAGATCCCACGCCTCGGTCAGTGCCGAAAAATGAGTGCACCTTTTTCAATTCGACTAGTTTTCCAATCATACTGTAGCATATACACACACACACACAGCTGTATTGCTTTATTAACTCCAGCATGACAAAGTGATACGACCCAGAAACACTTGTGGTTTAATTCCATTTCAACTTACCTTTTGAGGACTTTGCATGATTGCAGTATCTCTCCAGAGCTTCACGAGTGTTGTAGTTGCACTTCAACAGCTCATACAAAGCCTATTAGCATTTAGACAAGAGAATTGGTCAGAAATACAGGCGCATACAAAACTTCTTGCAGCAACTCAAGTTCATAGGGGAGATTTAAGAAATTTGTACACCGGAAGAACAGTGGCTTTCATGTGATTTACTCATCTATACATTTTCATGACTATATTTTCTTTGCAACAGAGTCAAATTCTATCCTGTGCTATCAAACTAAAAGCTTGCATATGCAACCAATTTGCCCACAGTGAGCACTGCCATGAGAATTATGACAAGATGGATTAAAGTTACTTGTTCATGGATGATTGAATTTATGACTCTGACCTGTTCGTTGTCTCTGACGTGTGACCCTGCTTTGTCACATCCTGTCTTCTCATCCGTGGTCCGCGACAAGACATCTGACAGGAAACCCCTAACCTTGTTTTCTGGCAACGAGCCGGGGGTCCATAGTAACTGGTCATCATCTTCATATACTGCACAACAACAAACCCAATGTTAATATTTCTCATCTCTTTATCTCCATGGACAGCCTTGGTGCAGGGACGCTCGTTCAATAATACATATATACATACATATTAGGCCTGTCCCCGACTAAGGATTTGTTTAGTCGACTCTAATTGGCGACTAATTGCCAATAGTCGACTGGCAGTCGACTAATAAATAAAAAAAAACTTTTTTTTTTTTTTGGGGGGCCAAAATACATTTTATTTCAAAGGGCCAAGTCTACACAGTTTGTTTTGTCTCCAGCAGAGTTTCTAGTGTCTCTCTCTCTCTCTGGAAGAGGTTGCACATGAACTCTGCAGCCGCACTGAGGCGCTCCAACACAAACAATACCAATACAAAGACGAGGAATAAGAAGAATAAAGTGGAAGTTACGTGTGGTTGCAGGCGTAGACTTGGCCAAAAAACAATTTAAAACAATACATATATACATACATATTAGGCCTGTCCCCGACTAAGGATTTGTTTAGTCGACTCTAGTTGGCGACTAATTGCCAATAGTCGACTGGCAGTCGACTAATAAAAAAAAAATTTAAAACATTTTTGGCCCTTAAAAAAAAAAAAAAAAGTTTTTTTCCCCGACTAGAGTCGACTAAGAGACACTTAGTCGACTCGGACCCCCCGCGACTAACCAGTCGACTAGTCGACTTAGTCGAGGTCAGGCCTAATACATATAAAACAAAATGCATTTTTCATTTTGGTCATTTACAACAGGTTATAAAATGCGGCATTCACCTTTCTCTCCATCTTTGTAGTGACAAATGCAAGACGGGACCTCTGCTTGATACTGTGCTCCCACCATTATTTCCTGTGGTAAACACAAAAAACAACCAACAGCGTAAGAAAGTAGCCACATTTATTCATCAAGTGTTTTACGCCATCTATCCACTGATAGTGCTACTGATGAAACCCATCAAAGATGTATTTTTTTTATTTGGATATACTTTACATAATTTTGTACCTTTCTCGAATCCTCTGGGCTCGGGCCATCATCATCACACTCCGACTCCTTATCACCATCAGAAATATGGTTGGCTGAAAAGGGAATGGCAAACAACAGGTAAGCATTTTGAAAGCCTTGATTACAATGACACTTCCTGACTCTCAATTTATTATGTGTGAGGCTGAAGCATATGGGGATATGCGATCAAAAGCACAGACATGACTGCTTGGAGTGCATCAACCCACCCAAAAACCAGAGTTAACCAAAAGGAGGGACATTTCTTGTTAACTAGCTTGTTATCTATTGAAGTTGCAGTTACTCACATCTAAGTGTTCTGGGGAAGAAGTCAGTGGCCTCATGAGAAGTCACTGATGGGGTCAGATCATCAGCTGAGGACTGGGTCTCCTCCTCATAGTCCCCAGACAGCAGGTCCTTAGCTATCTCCTCCTAGAGAACAAAAACAGAATTACACTACTTGAACAAGGGACAAAGTTGAAGAATGTACAAACTAGGGATGAGCACAGCTAGTCGACTCATTAGTCCATTAAACAGTGCCGCCTGTTTTGAACATTTACAAATACTAGTCGTTTACACTATTATTCTAAAAATGGTATATATATTTGTTTTATTGAGACATCACATTTCTTTTGTTTTACACACTTTGATTTTGCACCCAAATTACTGTCAATAAAATGTTAAATTTAAATTATAAGAAGCACAAATAAGTATTATTAACAACTAAGTTCACACATCACACATCATCCGAATGACTGGAGTAAATTAAGCATTCTGGTATCATCAAAACTTGCCCCAAATTATTTAGTAGACTTATCCAGAGCGATTTACAAGTGCAAAATCAAAGTAAATGGCATGAACCCTTGTCATCAAACGACAGGGTATATAGTCATACTACGCGGCCATCACATCTATGTCGCACAGCCAATCTGACAAATATTGCTGAGTCAGTGTCGAGGGCTTTATCCGAGTACCCATTGTGTCCCTTCTGTGCCCATATATGGAGATCTCTGTATGCGTCTGTCTACCTGTGTCCTTTATGCCCATATATGGAGATCTTTGTGTCTGTCAGTCCTTGTCCCTTTTATGCCCATGATGTCATTGGTATATGGCCATTACCTTGTATATTGGCATGCCGATCTATGGGCAATGGGCATTGCGGTCGGACCTGTGGCTCTTGACAACCGGGTCATAGGGACATGCCTATATATGGGCGTTATCGTGTTTGTTTATGGTTATGTCCGAGTGACGTGGTCGCGGTCCTGCCTATAAATGGGCGCATCGGGTTTGTTTATGGTTATGTCAGAATGACATGGCGTGGTCCGCCCGCCGGCCAGCCCGCACTACCATTAGCTAATTTTAAGATAGGATAAGTAGAGTGCAAAGAAACTTTTGTGCATATTTAAGGCTCATCTTTAGGATTAAAACTTCACTTTTTAATCAAGCTTTCCTTGGACCAGCCCTTAAGTTATGCTGCTATAGGTTTATACTGCCGGAGGATTCCCATGATTCACTGAGCTCCTCTACTTCTCCATCTGTAGATGCATTCATTTTCCATCGATGCATGTTATTAACTTCACTCCTCCCCCAGTTTTTGTGCTCTCTCATCTCTCAGACTTCCATGGATCGTGATTACCAACCCCCCAGCCAGCTGATCGAGGATTTCCATGGACTATGGCTGTGGACAGTTATTATTGTTATAGTTATTATTGTTGCTGCTGCTGTGCGTCTGTCTCTTTGTCTCTCGATATTTCTCTCTGAACTAAACCGGTCAAGGGAGGTGGCCGCTCACCTAGAGCAACGTTCTGCTTGAGGGTTCTTCCCGCTAAAAGGGCGTTTTCCTTGCCACCATTGTGTTTGCCCATGGTGGAATCATAGGGTCTCTGTAAATTAGAAATTATGGTCTTGACCTGCTCTATGAGTTAAGTGTCATGAGATCACTTTTAATGGGATTTGGCGCTATAAAGAAAATACCATACCAATTTTCACCAAAAAGGGAACAGATGGATTTCAGATGGATTTCAACTGTCACAAGTAGAGTGCTATGTTTCCACACATCAAAAAGTTGTTGTTTGTGTGAGATTATGCAAACAAATGTCCACTTGTGGCCAAATTAGGGACGCAGGACAGCTTGGGACATGTATCCAGATAGAAAGTGATAGCGAAATTGAGAGAAAACCTAACACAAGCTGCAGCAGACCAGCATAATTCACTCGAAGCCGAAAAAGGTTGTGCAATATAGATTCTCATGTAGAGTGTAGACTGCATTAACTCTTTGACTGCCAGAGTATTTTTTATAAAGTACTCCCCCAGCGCCAGCGATTTTCGTGTTTTTTTGTTTTGTTATTTAATTTTCATATAGTTTGTCTAGCTGCGGTTTTAAACACATGCGACAGATCTACCAGCAGAGCGCAGCAAATAGACACCTCGATCACTCACTCACTCGCTTGACCCCCCCCAACAGGCTCAAACAGTCTATACGTCATAACCGGATGTGACGTTTTCGCAGATTGCCAATCGGCCTAAAGTACGATATGATACACGACGGCGATGACTGTTCGTCACCCAGACTATAGAAAATAGAAGTGGAGCTCTCTGTTCGTATTTATACCGTGTGAAAAAAACGTCTTTTTCCCTATTCTGGCCGAAAATGACCGGGGAAAAAAATATGAGAACCGGAAACGGAATCTGCGTCATGAAACCGGAACCCAGTGAGTCTGAAGGAATCAGAAAGTGAAACTTATGATGAAAAATAAACAGAACAGCTCGATCACAGATTAAACAATGAAAAAGCTAAACGCGTGTCTAACGCGTCGACGGCCATCTGGACAAACTAGCAAATGACGCGTTATCGAGTCAACGGAAGTCAAAGATCAAAAGCAGACACAGGTGTCTAAAGGACATTGAGAACAAAGGGATTCTACTGTTGCGCCTCAGCCTTAAACGGCCAGTCCGGTGCGTCACAAGGGTAGGGACAATAGATGCATAAGAGAAGAACGCTGGAGCAGCACGGACAATTTAAGCCTTTTATTGTAAAAGGCTAAAATTGTCCGTGCTGCTCCAGCGTTCTTCTCTTAGGTGTCTAAAGGACACTTGGAGCAAAAGATGCTTTTTATTATGCCTTTCTATGTTGCTGTTCTAATTCATAACATATGACAATACTGTACTGTATTTTAGTGTACATACAGTCCGAGTGCCAAGGACCAGTCACATTTTTCTGTAGTACACCTGCTCCTTTCCTAATACCAGTCCGTTGATGAGCCCTACGTATAATAAAATAAATGTGTGTGTAATATTTGTATTTATGTGGCAAAAATTCACCTTGTCCAGGGTCATGTCTGGCAGTTCGTCGGTCAGATCTCCAGAGGAGCTATCTATACTGGAACCTGCTGAGGCCTCGTAGCGGTAGATGGCCAGCAGCTCCTCTAGAGGCATATTTCCCTCCTGGTCAAACAAGAGGAAGAAGGGCACATTAATACTGCAGGTATTAAACAAGGGAGTTATTTTATTGACTTCTGGATTATCAACCCATTTAGACCTGAGGCTCATAACGTACGTCCAAAACTGTTACTTTTCAGGATTCAAATTCAAAAACAGCAAAAGTAGCAGATCTACAAGCTCGAAACGCGCCCCGAAGAGAGCTTGTGGATCTGCTACTTTTGATGCTTTTGTGTAACAACGAAGTATGATCAAGTATCGGACGTTTTGAATATGGAGATAAGAGGTTTCTGCCAGAAGGGGGAAAAAAAGCCTTCTAAATCCTAACAGGAATTGTTATCAGTGAATGGCAACTATCAACATCCTCCCATTCATAAAACCTAAAGAAACTATGTTCTAAATAAGTGATCAAGAGATCAAAATAAGCCATTGTCATGAATAATTAGTAGCAGATAAGATTTTATGGATTCAAAGAATTTAAATAAAAATAAAAATGATATCTTATGTAGTACAAAAGATGTAAATTATGTATTTAGCATCAATTGAGTTTCAACATTTCTTGCTTTGTGACAAAAAAGAAAGAAAAGGAAATACTATTCTGTCAGGATGATGTATTGGCTTACCTTTTCCAGATCAGCTATTTCAGATCTGAAATTCCTCTCTCCCTCCAAAGACTCTTCCTCCTCCAACGTCCTCTCGTCGTCGAACTCATGTACTAACATTTCTGCTGTTGGGTCAAAGTCATGGTCCTCTGACGATAAAGAGCCAACTGAGGAAGTAGGAAAAAATAACAGAAACTATGTATTAATATTGTTGACCTATTTTAATTTATCTTTCACACTTAGGACCCTACAGCATCTCAAATAGATATGGTCATTTTAAGTGTATTTTTAATATAAATACATGCAACTGCACATTTTCTTAGTCTTGGCTCAAGACTATCATAGATGTATTCTATCGATTTTGACATTTGCATGTCTATGAACTATGATCAAAAAAGTAAAAGTCAGACTCGATAAAATACAGTCTTGATGCAAAGCTAGCATTTTTTCATCATCAGTGGAGTTAATGTGCAATTATGCTTGTTACTCTGTAGCTAAATTAAGATATAAATGTTACATTTACAACAATTAAAAACGTTGTTTATGACATAAAAACAAATTTGGTCCAAATTATTTGCAGCAGGTTGTCTTACCTGGACTCGAACTCCCAAAGGAAGCCTGCAGAAAAACGACACCAGAGTATTAGAACCATTTGACAAGCTGTTAACATGACTCTTACAAAGTTCTATCCAGACGTATAAATAAAATGTATACTAAATCAATATCACTGTCTATGGCAGTGGTTCTCAAAATGGGGTCCAGGGACCATCTGGGTTCCAAATGGACCCTTACAGATCTGTAACTCTGAGAGTGTACATATGGAACCAAATGGACCCTTACAACAGATCTGTAACTCTGAGAGTGTACAAATGGAACCAAATGGACCCTTACAACAGATCTGTAACTCTGAGAGTGTACAAATGGAACCAAATGGACCCTTACAACAGATCTGTAACTCTGAGAGTGTACAAATGGAACCAAATGGACCCTTACTTACAGATCTGTAACTCTGAGTGTACAAATGGAGCCAAATGGACCCTTACAGATCTGTAACTCTGAGTGTACAAATGGAACCAAATGGACCCTTACAGATCTGTAACTCTGAGAGTGTACAAATGGAACCAAGTGGACCCTTACAGTGCTATAACTCTGAGAGTGTACAAATGGAACCAAGTGGACCCTTACAGATCCTTAACTCTGAGAGTGTACAAATGGAACCACATGGACCCTTACAGTACTGTAACTCTGAGAGTGTACAAATGGAACCTTACAGATCTGTAACTCTGAGTGTACGAATGCAGCCATAAGGGTCCATTTGTACACTCTCAGAGTTATGGCGGTCCTTGAAATTAAAAGGTTTGAGTCTAAGGTCTATGTTCCCTATGATGCCCGCCAGTAACAGTTGTAGCGCAAACTACTGCATTTACAGCTAACGTTATACCTGCAATAGGTAGCCAGAATGTAGCTTGTAGCTACTGGTGAATGCTGTAAATGGAGCTCTCGGTATTAACAGGTTATCGTATATTTACAATGAAACCATCATAAGAGTGTCGCTTGTATTTATGAGGTTCGTAGCCCAAAAGAAAGATGTTGTTCTGTCGGCTTTCCATGAATTAGCAAAGCGAGCAGGCCAGTGTTGCCATATCGTGTGAGAGAAATAAGCAACCAGGTCTAGGAAAACAAGCCAAAAAGCAGCAACTATGAGGCTACACGAGCACTTTAAACCTACAGTGTATATACATTGAGCTATTTGAAAATAGCCTATCAACAAGGATGCGAGGCGTATTGAGCTTGTAGATCTGCTATTTTCAAAAAGAAAATTGAAATAAAATGTGGAATATTTGGAAGATGTTTTGAAACACTTTAACACAAATCTGGTTATAATAATAATTAATTTGGGGGTTCTTGACATGATGAAAATATGTGAGAACCACTGGGTTTGAATAACAATTAAAACATTTTTGGAAACAAGCACAAAATGACAACTTCACTTTAGAAACAAGCCCCAAAAAACCGCAACCACTAACATTTACAGGTAACTTTACAGAAAAAGAAGCCCAAAGTCGCTTAAAATAAGCGAGCTTGTAGATCTGCTATTTCAAAATCTTTTGCAAGAAAGTGGAATATTTTGAATATTATTTTTGAAACATTGTAACACAAATGCTTAAAACATTTAAGAAAATATTTTAGAACCACTGGTTTAAATAATCTAAAGCAAGCCTAAATCAGCAACTACGCTTTAGAAACAAGCCCCAAAAAACCGCAACCCACCACTTTTTACAAGCAACTTTACAGAAAAAGGAGCCCAAAGTCGTTTATAATAAGCCAACATGGCAACACTGGAGCAGGCTAATGCTATGCTTGGAGAAAATGTAAACACTCCGGTTCGTTTGCGCAGAACTTTTAGCCTCAGTGTTCATCGGCTTTAACGGTTTCCGTGTAATGAAATGACTCTATATAGGACATTTTAATTGCCATTCATTGCTAATACGATACGCTCTGATTTGCTTTTAGCAGCTAAATTGACGTATCAATTTACCACACGGCCGCTTTTTTACCCCAAAGCAGCTGAGAGAGCAGTGTTGCCAGATTCTGCGAGAGAAATAAGCAACCTGGGTCTATGAAGACGAGCCCAAAAGAAGCGACTCGGGTAGGCTATTTGAAAATAGCCAATATACAAGCTCAAAACGCGTCGCATCTCTGCTATTTTCAAAATAAGAACTATCCAAAAATAAAAAAGGTTATTTTGGAATATTTCTAAAACATTTTTAACAACACAAATCTTTATGGGAGGGGGGTCCCTGGCATAAACTATTATCAGATGGCGGCGCCCACGGACAAATACATATCTGAGGAGGGGGTGTCCTTGACATGAAAATGTAGAATCATTAGGAAACAAGCCCCCCGAAAAACGCAACCCGCAATTACCAATATTTGCAAGCGACTTCACAGAAAAACAAGCCCAAAGTCGCTTATAATAAGCAGACCTGGCAACACTGCTGAGAGGAGAGCGAAGGAGGCGCAGCGGCCTGGTAGTGAAGGATCACTCTGAACATTCAAACATATTTTAGACCTCTAAACACCACTATTTGTGACACAAAGCACGCGATATACGAGTAAAAAAACAACATGTATCCAATCGATAGCATAGAAAGCGAGAAATAACGCTAAAATCGTCAAAAGTATCGATTTGAAAAGGGACGCTTCTTCCCTGTTTTCCCTCTTACCTCCGCCATATTGGTACCTATGGCTGCTGCTAGGTTGGAGCGCAGTTACCCGGATGAGGGCTGTCAGCCAATCACAGCTCCAGGTAACACGGATGAACTCTCCCAGCCAATCACAGCAGCAGGTAACAGAGCTCTGGTCGTGACGGCTTTCAAAGTGAGCATTTAGCAAAGAGGGGACCTAATTTATAAATCAGTCAGAATCCTCAAAATGTTACCAATTATGTGGTATAGAGCTGTAGTTCTCAAACTTTAAAATGCCAAGGGCCTCCCTTAACTCTCACAGTGTACAAATGGAACCAAATGGACCCGTTAGGGTTAATTTGGTTCCATTTGTACACTGTCAGAGTTACAGTACTTCATGGCAACTTCATGTCAATTTCATAGAGGTCAATTTAAAATTAAAAACTAACGGAACCCTGAGAGTCCCTGGACCCCACTTTGTATAGGTTGTCTAGTTTTCATAATATTCCACGCTTTAATTGATTTTGGGATTTCATGATAACATGGTAATTCATCGGAGACAAATGTGCTGGAGGGTTTACGTCTATAATGTACAATGTAAGCATGCCACAAAAAAGAATAAATGACATCCATTTATTCTTGTAAAAGGTTTTACATCCATTGCAAAAATGCAGAATGTAGGCTATATGGCCAGCAGAGGGCAATCTATTCACTGTCAACACTGACCTCGTCTCTCCCTAGTCCCTACCCTATGGTCCTTACTTATCCAACTGAGAACAGTGATGGAAGAAGTATACAAGTAAAAGTTTGGTATTCAAATTTGTATTGAGTAAAAGTACAATGGCATCTAAATGTACTTACAGTACCAAAAGTAAAAGTACTCATTATGCAGAAATGTCCTATTTCAAGTTTTCAAAAAGCATAATCTTTTGAAAATAGCCGATCTACAAGCTCACAACACGTAGCGATGCAACGCGTTGTGAGCTTGTAGATTTGCTATTTTCAAATAGCCGTAGTATATAGTAGATATAGGGCTGAAGTAGCTAATGTAGGTTTAGTAATAATAATCAAAATCAAAATCCAAAAAGTAACTAGTAACTACATTTTTCAAATAATTGTAGTAGAGTAAAAGTACAATATTTGCCTCTGAGGTGTAGTGGAGTAGAAGTAAAGTACTGAAATTTGGAAATACTCCAGTAAAGTAAAAATACCTCAAAATTGTACTTAAGTACAGTACTTGAGTAAAAGTAATTATTTACTTTCCACCACTGACTGAGACGTCCTCTCAAAAGCAGAATCGAGTCATATCTAAGTCTAACAATCACAAGTTCAATCTCATTGTAATATGTGGGCAGAGACAGCAATGCATCAGGATGGATGTGTCTGTCGTTGCCCCCTCCCTGAGTCCCTGTCCCCTTTCTCTCTCTTTCATTTGATTGATGCTTGGACACAGACACAGACACACACACACACACACACACACACACACACACACACACACACACACACACACACACACACACACACACACACACACACACACACACACACACACACACACACACACACACACACACACACACACACACACTCACACACACACACATTACTGTACCCTATTAGTGCCCACCATAGAGAACACATACAGTAGGGCAGGCTACATTTCTCTTGAAGTTTCCCCTGGAGTCTAGTTCAAACTTAACAGAATGTTCACAACCTTGTTTACGTATTGGCCTCATCTATTTATTACCACTGCAGTCATGTGTTTTACAAACAAAGGGCCACAGGCAAAAAATAAGGCATTATTTATGAGCAGGCGGGCAGCATGGGAACCAGTAAGTACAGTCCAGCCTGTGACTAACCATCTACAAACCGAGCATCTCCTGTGAACATCATAGAATGGCTGAAATCATCACCAGCTTTAGCTAATGAATAGTTTCATATAATTAATATAATATATTAAAATGAGATGATATAATAAATCATTATTATTGAATTAGCTTTTTGTAATTTATTGTGATTCTAAGGACTGAGCATGGCTTCAGCAGTCTTAATAAGTTATGAATGAAGTGCCACCACCTCTTCCAAACCAATGTTTTGGAGACTCCCTATATCAAGATCCCCATCATTTGCTAGTAATTGTGAAATGTGGTCAGGAAGACGTGGGTTGACTTATAAGTTCTGACGTTGTCAGGTCAACAAGTTATCCTGTGACGTGGGTTATGGAGTGAGGGGGGCGATGGAGGGTAAGAATGTATTGTTGCACGACAAAGGGGATGCCTCTGACTCACAGTGGCTCACACCTACTCTGTTTACATTTCTAATGAAAATAACCGCCCGATATTCACATTCACAATGTCACATGTCAATAGTAGGCTACACATCTGCTTAATTATTATTATTATCATCATCATTTTCAAGTATGCCAGTATTTCAACACTGAGGTTGATGATGTCAGAACAAAGCCAAAAAGAGAATGCATTCTTCTTATTTCCTATTAAGGACCTGAAGACTAACATCGGAGGAACTTTTGAAAAAACATATAGTATTTAATCATAATGCTGATGAGCAGGATGCTGACAAAGATGTACAGACTTTTCAACAAAATGTCAGAGAAAAATTTTGAACTTTTTTAAAGCTTCTTAATTACCATAAATGGTGATTTATGTTGCCTTTGTATTAATTGAATTTGCTTTTATTATTATTTTAAATTGTAACAAAATAATAATCTAGAGGCTTGCTTTGAAACCATGAAATTATATTTTCACAAGGTGATGCTCGTTTTAAACATCCATGTGCTAATTTCACATTGCTGCATGTTATACATAACATGACATAACAGAACCTTTTTTTAGGTCTCTATATCTGCAGGCCAGGGGTATTTGACTACCATTTCCATTCACTGTCAACCACCCCAGTTAAATGTGGTAGATAGATCCATAGTTATGTAAAAACAGCACATACAATATTGACCTTAGCAGCTGGTGTAAGATGTTTTTTCTTCCAATAAACTGAATCTGTGTCATTTTGTCAGAACCAAAACAGCATTCTGTTACAGATTTGTACTAGCAGTTGCAATTCAAATGTATGAGCCACCAGGTGGCAGTGTATAACAGCTATTCATTCTATATGACTCATTCAGCAGCACCCTGTCCTTTCCCATCTCCATTTGCCTTTTGTAAAAACTGTAAACTGTCCCCAGTTAGGCTATGATGTCTGCATGAACAGTGCCGTCCTGTGTTGATATTCTAGTGTGAATCATGTTATGGTCAAACTTTAATAACGTAGTGTGTGCTTACAAGTTGATCACTGATGCTCACATGTACACACATGAGCTAAACAGACAGCAAGGTCAGCAGCTGTAGAACAGGTGCTCTTTTGTCAACAAACCATTGCAATGACATGATGTTTATCGGAGTTCACATTGTTATGGTTGAGCAACATCAACAAGCTTCTTTACTGAATATTGGATGATGACATTTTCGGTAAATGCTGCAGAGATGCTGAAACGCATCCAAATGTTTGTTTATTTTCCCCAGTCAATGGACCAGGGAGAACACAGTGGCTGTGCAATAAGTCAATATTTGGTTTGGTTTAGGAAGAAACCAGACAAGACAGTAAAACCATGTGAACAGTATTCTGACACTACTACTACTGCTATTATTATTATTATTATAATTGTTAATGTATCTATTTGTAACTCTGAGAGTGTACAAACATAACCAGAATGGTCTACTATTACAGGTCCATTTGGTTACATTTATATACCCTCAGGTTAAATGAACACTCGGGATTGTACTGTGGCTTGGAAGATAGAACACCAAAAGCTCACTTCAAGCAGCAGCAATTATGAGTGGGCACAGGCACAGCCATTTCCTCTTTTTCTTCAGCACAAGCACTTTCTTCTTGTGTGGGTGTTTGTAAATATATATATCTATAACCTGCGTCATAGTAGACACACACACTGAACTTTGGATGTGGTATAACTTACAGTATTAATGACACTCTTCCATCTGCAGCAGTGGAAATGTAAAACAAAAAATTTGACAGTTTATAGATGCCATATTCCACTACAAAATTATATGAATCTACTATCAATATTTTTCTCTTGATGTGAATACGTCCTCATGAACTAAATAATCAGTGGACCATTAATGTGAGGCTTCATCTCTTGTTTCATCTTGATTCATTATCAGGGTATTGTAATCACTCCTGTCTTTCTGACAGTGGTATAATGAATAACCACTATAACTTAAACAACACTTCGCATTTCAACAAAGGAGGGATGGAATTTAAGTGTTATCAGATTAGATTAGATGCTTATGGCAGCTTAGATATTGTAATAGTTCAAAGAAATTGATTTGTTAAAGTATTGCTCAACAGATGTCACTCTATGTTTCTGTACAGTGCAAAACGTGTTGAAACTGGACATTAAGTTTATCCCAAAGACGCTGCATGTGAACACGCCTTGATGTAGACCATGTTGACTCAATCCTAGATTCTTTTATTTGAAATACATAACTCTTAACCTAACCCTAAACCATTGCATTGCATTGACATGCCACATGTCAACATTGACACGCAACATTTCACTCTGGCGATTGGGTTGGATGGGAAGAAAAAATAACACCCAGTGTGAAGTGGGTGGTGTGGTCATCACAGTGGTCATCATAGTGATGGAAGCTCACTTCCAAAAAAAAACAGATTTTTGGAAGTGCATAATCCTATTTATAGGTTATTAATGTCATCATGTGTCTCGCTAGCCAATCACAGTGCTGAATAGAGTCAGCCAATAGAGTCAGCCAATCACAGTACAGGAAAGTGGGCCAAGTGGGCCAATCACAGTGCAGGAAACTAATACTAATGAGGTGTCCCAACCCCACTTATAGGGGCGGCTACACCGCCCAAAAATATGTGAGTATCAGAAATACTGTATATTTAAAAAATCTAATTGGATGTGGATCTCGGGATCCACAATGGAACGGTGTGGTTCCCACATGGATCTTTGGCTTCATGTGGTCAGCTTGTGACATCAGTCATCTATGAGGTCAGTCGTCTCGTCTATGATGAAAGAATCCAAATTTGATTCCCATTGACTTCCATAATAAAATTAAAGTTAATGTGAATTTCTATTTATTTACTGTACATGTTAAACATACTCTGCAAATAAACAGAAACGTTTGTACATGTTGTTATTGTTGTATCTTATTGTAAGTCGCTTGACTGTAATGTAATGTAATGTTACATGTAACAGAGACAATGATCTATTTATTTTTCCAGCTTGTTAGATGTGACTAATGTTCATACAATATGTTGTGTTTCACAAGATACGTTTCCACTTGAAAATATGGCTTTTTCAAGGATTTTAAAGATTGAGTTTAGGATACTTATTGCTATTGGTATATAATTCTCAACCTACAGTATGTCCTACTCTTCTTATAGTGGCTTTACTTACTGTATAATCTAGTACAGTGTTACAACTTATTGATAAGTTCATCAAGTGTGTAGATCTTTAAACTTAATCTAGGCGTGATTTACATTATTTATTAAAATATCTGTTTAGTTAATTAATTGCAACTTGAGTACAGAGGGTGAGGAAGGGATCACTTGTTGTTAAAGTGCCTGATTGACATATCCTGCGTGTTACATGTCTAAGCCAGTGTATATCAACCCTGGCAAACGTCCCAATTTTGGGCCGGGGCTACTGCTGAGGTGTGCCGCGCCGTTTGAAGAAGGTTTGAAAAAATATAATTAAAAAAAAAATAAAAAAAAAAAAAGTTTTTTTCTTTCTTTTTTTAAACAATAATAATAATCAGGCATGCAAACAGCCCCGAGGTGAAAAGGGTGACAACATGCTGTTTTTTTCGGGTCAGGTGTCACACTATTGCCCTATTTGGATTAAAAACGGCTAGTGGAAGCTGAAAGTTTGCATGTCTGAATAATGGAAAAACTGAAATATTTGTTTGCATTTGCTTTTTTTCTATATATATTTATACCGTATATCTAGGTGTGCCCTGGGATTTTTTGGCTATGCCAGGTGTGCCTTGGCACAAAAAAGGTTGATAGACACTGGTCTAAGCAACTCTGGCTTACAAAACTATTGTGCAAAGAAAGAAGACCACGCACTCTTACCATTTGTAAGTTAACTGATAATACTTCATGAATCCCTCCAACATGTAAGGACATTACCAGTTAAATTCTGATTGAGTTGGCACTTGGCTGATGAAAACATACTAGTTAACAAAATACCCCATGATGTGAAAAAGTCCTCCATTCCAATTTCACACAATACTCAAGAAAAAGTCACAGGGTGGTTAGTTGTGACCCATGTCACCCACGGATTTTCGGTCAAGTTATATGAATATACTGTCGTTTTGACAGAGACAGCTTTGCAAGTGCCTATCATGTGCAGAGGTGTGTTGATTTTCACAGATAAACATGCACAGTTGAAGTGATGCAAGATTATTATGGCAGAAACAAAACCCAATTGCTCTTTGTGTTGGATGATCTAGTGTGCAGTACTTTAAAAAAGAGACGGTAGTGGATGATGCCTCTATAGTTTTTTTGTCCATCTGCTGCTCTGGGAGGAAAACGTGTGAAGTAACCCACAACCTTCAATCAGATAAGAGAACATTATGTTCTCTGTTTGAAGGCTGTGGGTTACAAGCTGTGCCACACTTCAACCCCCTAACTGCTGTATTGTCTATCTGATTTTTCATCCCTTTCCAAGTGCATTAACCCTCCCCATGCCTAACTACCTGCACTTATACTTTTGTAGTGCCTGCGTTTTAGGTTTGAGCCTCTCAAGTGATTGCATACTGTATATGCAATCACAGTTCCACAGTCCCAGGCTTTATTTTAGCCTGGCTGTTGTTGATAATGGGATTTTGATGGGAAGAAACATTGGCTCATTTGCATATATGAATCTCTGTCTAGGCTATGAATTGCAAAGCTGTCAAATGAGCCTGATGGAATTTAATGACAGCAAAACTGGTATGCTTCACAGTATGTAGTGATATTAGTCTGACAACACAGAAGGTATATCTACTTTAATGAAGTGCCATTTGTCTAAATGATTGTTTAAATATAAATCAATGTTTTGACAATGATGGATTACAATGATCATACCAAAATGTGAAGAAACACCAGAGTATGCTTGATTAACACTTTTCACATACAATTATAATGTCAGCCAGCTAAGACAGCTGAAATAATTCAGAATATCAGAAAGATTGAACCATCTGTTGGGTGAGGTAAAGGGTTTGAGAAGGTGGCTGCAACTATTGACTCACCTAGAAAATGTGATCCTTGGTGCTTCCGAACCAAAAGATAATATATCTGTTTCTACTTATATTTTAACCACATGAACCCTAGCGTCCCTATTCTGATGTGCACATCAGCGAAAATAGCCGATTTCAAGCTCACAACACATCGCAATGCAAAGAGAATTGGTGTAGAGGGAAATACAAGAACTAGAGGATCTAGTTCTTGAGGATCTAGTTCAAGCTGATAAAGCAGCACAGTTTTCTGCTTGCATGTAGTAAAGCTGTTGCTTTGTTGAGACTGTGTCAGGATTTTGTAATTCATCTGGGTCAAGCCTCGATGCTTTTCCTGTCCATCTGCTGTTCTGGAAGGAAATGCATAATATGTGAAGTAATCCACAGCCTTCAGACAGAGGGTTTCCAAACTTCAAGCCCCTGTCTGCTGTCTTGTTTATTTGCTTTTTCATCTCTTTCCAATCGCATTAACCCATTGCCTGCCTACTGATACCTGCCCATGTACTGTTATAGTTGCCTGGCTGTCTTAGGTTGGAGCCTCTCAACTGATTGAGCATACTGTGTAGTGTCCTGTATGTACAATGTGTGTTTGTGTGTGAATGATTGTTAATTGTAAAGCCTAATTGATTGTGAATGATTGTGAATTGAAAGCCTGTGATGTGACAATAAAGTTGTAAATTCAGATTCTGAATGTGTGTGCCAGTGTGTAGGCCTACATTATAGCCATTTCAAGTGTTCATACAGTAGAGCTGTAGGAGAGAAGGTGTGTGGTGAATGAAAATAGCAGCAACACAAAACACTAGATAATTGAGTGATTATGAATATAACACTTTGGTTAATTAACAAACTGTACTGGAAATCTGCCTAGAACCTTTGAGTGCTTTTTAACGGTCTACAATTACAGTAATTGTAGACAATTACATTAATGTCACAGAAAACTGCCAAAGATAACTAGTACAAAAATCAAGTTACAATTGCACCCCATGAACGCTATGGTATGTTTCACAATAGCAAATACACAGTAGGGTCCATCAAAATGCAATACAAAAATGTAATGTCAAAATATCAAAATGTCTGGGTTTGCATTTTGTTCCAATGTCCATAAAAGTTTTGGGAAAATTCATTCAGATTTAGAGGAAATTCACCCTTTTGGGTGCTTTTCTTGCCATGCCATGGCAATTTCTAAAAAATGCAACAAATAGTTTTTTTTTAAATAAATGTGTTTATCAAGAAGCAAAATGTGTTTATTAAGAAGAAAGATTTTCAGAACAACATTGAAATTGTCATTGAACATCACAAAGAAATGGTCTTCTTGAGTTTTATTCCTACGTTGTGTTGCGCTTGCAGCAGCGACAATTCGGCTGTTCACAGCAGTCATGCTCAACTGCCTGCAATTCCGCAGGTGCTCACTCACTTTACCTGCTGCCACGAAGTTGGTTGTGAGTTTGACACCATGCTTGGCGCTGTCAGTCACAGCGTTGATGGCACATACATTCACCACACCTACCTGGAATGCTGCACTGGTAGCCCAATCCTTTACATCGAGTGAGAGAAATGCTGGATCGATGCACAACTGATGCATGCAAAAACAGCAGTCTGGGTTGCGAGGTTCGCCAACCTGGAGATTCGCGAGAAGACTGGAAAACTTTGGCTTGACAAAGCCAGTGCTAAAGTGTAGCTGTGGGGCTTGTATGGGTAGATCAGCTTGTGCTACAAAATGACATTTGCAAGTGCTAGGGGAAGCATCTCACCCGTTCAGGTACCGGAGGTATCTACAGCGGCATCTACAGCTTCTTGCAAGTCAGTAGATGTTGAGTAGATGTGTATTATTATTATATTATTATGCTGCTACGTCAAAGCCAGCTTGATAGTGTAGAGCAGCTTGACCATCCATTGCGCCTTTTGCTGCGCTCCCGGCCATTGGAAAGTTACTGGAGACTGTGCTGCATCATCTGCAACCAGATACATAAGACAGAGCTCAAACTCGTGGTAGTCGCCTCGCTTGTAGTCAATCACTTCTGCAGTGTACACAGTGAGTTCAGCACATAACATGCCCAGGAACGGTTGTTCGGCGTTGGCAGGAATGTAGCGGGACAATGGATCACGATATTTGTGTGGCAGCAGGTTTCAGTTGTCCTGCAGACACGTTAACAAGGTGAGCCTGGCGTCTCAACCATAAGGTCAGTGAAAATGCGGCTGAGGAGGCACCTCACCAATGTGATGCCAGCACACCGACCAGAGCAGTGGTCAACCAAGTAACAACTGGATGTGAGATGGCCGGAGTTTGATGCAGTGGTCTCAAATGCCATGTTGACAACCTGGTCTGTGCAGCACCACTCCTTCAGTAGCTTGCATGTCAGCTGCGATGAACTCTCCGGACACCTTGTTATTCCCCTTCGTATCCACAGAGCATTTTGTGCCGATCCACGTTTCCAACCACCACTGTCAAACGCTTCACCAACTTGCTGTCCCAGTGCAGGGTTCAAATGGTAGATGGTGTCCACTGCTTGTGGTGTTCTTTACTGATGGCCTCCAGCACTTAGCATTGGTCTGCTGTCGCATAGGAGGCTGAGATATTTGCACATGTGATGATGATGAGTAATATTAAATTAGAAAACAAATAGGAAATAAACAAAATTAAGGTCAAAATGTATGTACTGTATGCTTGCAAAAAAAAAGCTTGCACCTAAATCACCACGTATTGCAAACATATTTTGCATGTGTTAACAATATGGAATGGAACACCTTTATCACCCAGACACATCAGTAGGCTACAAATGTATATTTTGATGCACCCCTAATACACAGTGATACTAGTCTGACAATACAGAAGGTCTACTACGTTTTAAGTGCAATATTTGTCTTTTTAGCAATTCTAAATTATTGTTTTATCTATTCCTTCTTTTTGACAATGATTGATTACATCGATGGAACCAATATGTGAAAATAAAACACCAGCAGTACCCTATGCTTCAAAGACCTAAAAAAAAAGAAGGAAAAAATGTAATTTTGACACAGTTATGACAGCCAGCTAACGCCTTCAATAAATTCAGAAATAATTCAGAATATCAGAAAGATCAAACCATCTGTCGGGTGAGATAAGGGGATGAGAATGTGGCTGCAACTGACTCATCTAGAAAATGTGATCCTTGGTGCTTCCGAACCAAAAGACAATCTCTTAATTTCTACTTATATTTTACCGTGCAGTTTCTCACAATCACCCAAGCTGAGATGTCTCCTACAGTTTAGTGATCTGCATCAGATTCCCACACATTTGAAAATACAATTTTGCTGAATGACTTGGAGTCCCCCTATTGACAGAGATTGAAGTTATATCGTGTCACACCTTTACAGGTAAATTTTTACAATCAGGCCTTTAGTATGTAGTTTGGAGCACTCCCACAGAGTTTTCCAACCCTGCCCCTGTAGTTGGTTACGTCCCGCCTATTCTGAGACCTTTATCAGGACATGGTGGGTGTGCAGCTTAGAAATGGAAAATGACTGAACGAAATCCCTGGGGAGTAGTTCTGCACATTGGGTACATTACGTAATGGTTCCGTTTTCTGGGGTCCACGAGCTGGGTTTCCACCGGCAAGTCCCCACACCACACCACACCGCACCACACCGCACCACCTACTTGTGCTGTGTGAGCTCAGTGGGGCCGAAGAGGGCTGAAAAGTGTAATGCTGCTACTGATTGGTCGTGGTCATGATGTTTCGGTAGATTAAAGTGAGGACTGTTTTCGCTCTCCCCAGGACTTCAGAACATGTATATTGTTTGCTGAGATTTTTGTTTTTATTTGTATATATATTTTGCACGGGATTTGCTGTGATTTGCACTCAATTTGTTGTGATTTGCACTGGTGCTGTGATTTGTTTACATTTGTTGTCAATAAACTGTTTTATTAACAATCCATTTAGTTAAATTTGTACACTCTGAGTTTACAGACCTGTAAGGGTCCATTTGGTTCTTACCGATAGCTAGAGTACTCCTGCACAGGTGATTTTCATTTGTAGGACATTTGGCCACTTGTCTACATTACATTGTTAGGCAAGACATTTGACCTCCACCAATGTACTTACATTACAAAGGAGTGTCAATGACCGGAGTCTGCTACGTATACCTGTTGAGGGGGCACTACTGTGCTATGGAAACAGGAGATATTTTGGGTCCTGGGCCATGCGTGCAAGGCCATAGGTGGGTGCGGTGTGGTGCTGGGCTGTGAAACCCAGTCTAGGCTTTCCGCCTAATGCCTAATTTATATGCCATATGACATTGTTGCTTGCCGACAAGAACTTATTTACAAGCCAACAACGTGTCAGTTTGCAACGGTTCCGTTTCCTAGGGGAGTCCACTAACTAGGCCTGCATAATTCCTCCTTTATTCGTTGTAGTATGACAGTCTCATTTCCAGACAAGAACTGATTTGCTAACAACACATTGTTGTAAGCTTGTAAATCACCTCTTGTTGGCAAACAACACCATTGTGCTTAAGTATAAATTAAGCTGAATGTTTCCATTAGTCAGCATTCTCCACTGCCTTCGCCCATTCCTCAGACTATCTGATGTACCTGTACGAATTCCATTCCAGTCCCCTTACATTGTGTGATACTGAGGCTCTGATCAGATGAAAATGGCAGGTGGAGGAGCACTGATAAATTCTGAAAAAACGTGAGTGGATGACTCATACAGTTGTTTGTTTGTATCTCCCTCTCTCTTCTTCTGTGTAAGAATGTGTGTGAGAGACAGTGAGGCCTACAAATGTGTGTGAGAAAGACACAAACCAAGCTCTGAACCAAACAGGTCATGAGGACAACACAAACTGTTGTATTGTGACTGTGTTGGACTAAATATAGAGACAGAGCAGCATCCTACAAACAAGGAAGGATCTGTATCTACTTCCACCATCGCTGCTATTCTAATCAGTGAATGGAGTTTTGAAACGTGAGAATGCTCATGATGACAAAAGGCTCTTTGGCACAGGATTTGTATTCCAAATATCCATAGCATTGTGACAGGATGTTGCCAGCCAACACATCTTGTTTAATGACTGTTTTGTTTCTCTTCCAACTGCCATGCATACACCAGAAATGTGTGCCCTTTGAAAATCTGCCAGGAGCCTTGTTTCGCTTTAATCACATTAAAAATATATATATTACTATTATTATTATTATATTTGAAACAGACACAATTTGTTTGTACTGAGCTGCAATATCACCTATTCAAAGCATTGCAATCATTTGATTGGGCCTGCCTAATTTCCAGTTAACAATGTATGATTCATCCGTATAGTTTACGTTTTCATGGATACCAGCCATGAAATGATCGAATGCAGGAATGTTCTGAACGCAACACAAAGGTTAAAGGAGGCAAGGTGTTCCAATATGCGGTTCTTATGGCAATGGTGGGACGTGCTTGGCTCAGCTCTCTCCCCTTGATTCACAAGCACCTCTCCCCCTGACCTGGGTGGTGGCCCATTTTCACAGCATTGTTCCAGACCTCCCGTACCTCGCCATTTTGTTTCCTGTGTAGAAGAGGAAGTCCTGCCTGAAGCTGTTCCCAGCGCTGTAGGCCACTGACCGTGTGTGCGACACACACGCACGCACGCGCACACACACACACACACACACACACACACACACACACACACACACACACACACACACACACACACACACACACACACACACACACACACAGTACACACACAGTACACACACACACACACACACACACACACACACACACACACACACACACACACACACACACACACACACACACACACACACACACACACACACACACACACCTTCTTCCCCCCTGGCTTCCTCTCAGCTCAAGTTCAGGATCCCTCCCTCTCTGAAGATGAGCCCCAGGGGTGATGCGATGAAGGCCGAAGCACGTCTGCTTACCTCCAACGGATAGATCACCTCCCTGGATGCCACAGAGCGCTGTAGGGCAGGAAGTAGTATTCTTGAAAGAATGTCTGTCAAGAAATTAGAGGATACATTTTATGCCATAATGACAAATATATATATATTTGGACATAACCAGTACATGCCAAAACAATTAGCACATTAAAACCAGACCAATGCCATGATTGTCATTGTATTGTATTTGTCAAATAACCTGCTTTTCAGATTCCTTTGATTTATGCAGCAGTTTATTTTCACTCATTCATCACTGCTGTATGTTTTCATGCTACTTGACCTCTTGTCGTTCCCATGCTCGCCTAATGTGAAAGGCTAACCCAGGCATCCCCTGGTATTACTATAAACAAAGGCTAGGTGATAAAGCAGTGTGGAAATCAGTATCAGCTCACTGCATGTGGTATCTAGGGTAACAATAGCTGATAATACAAAAAAAAGAAGGATGGATGCATGCATGCACTCATGTACAGTCCACTACTTCTAGGCGTGGGAAACCTAATGACCGACTCCTTACTGTGGCTCTGATGCCCTGATGTCTGGCCTCGTAAAAAGCTCCTCATAATTATTGTTGCATGTTGATATTAGTTGGCTAAGCAAGTCAAGGATAAGTAGTCACCCTACATGTTGCTGAAATGTGCATGCTATTGTTTCAGAGAAGCCATCCTATGATAGTGATACCCACATGAAATTACTAATAACTGTGAGCCATTTTTAAGCACTTGATGGGCAGTTTATGTAGGTCACATACTCTGCCGATGAATTAATGTAGCCCATATTATCAGTCTATTACATAAAATCAGGCAATTACAAATGTTACTTTCATTAAAATATAATGAAATTGTAAAATACCAACGATCGGTAGCAACATCAACCATTTTGTCTCATTGCCGAGAAGTTGAAACAATAAATAATGCGTATGAAATGTAAGGGCAGGTTATTTGTTGGGAATGAACAATATTACTTCATGTAGAGCAATGGGCAACATGTTATGGGACGGGACTGTTATCTCTTAGAGTTTTACGCCCCTGTCCAGACTCTGTTTTCCAAAAGCTCTCGTATCCCTGTGACTAAAATAGAAAGCAACACAGAAGGAAAAAGCAGTGTCTCATTATCTTGTTCTCTTGTTTCTTCAGATTACGTATCTAAACAATAACAAAGCTATACTTTGCTGAGCAGTACATGAAAAAGATTGAAGAAAGAAAATGTGGGTCAGTCAATGTAGGCGAGCACAATGATCATTTGATCACCTTGCTTTTCTGTTACACCTAATTGCATTACATTACAGTCATTTAGCAGACTCTTCTATCCAAAGCGACTTACAATAAGTGCATTCAACATAGGTAGGCAAGGAAACTACTAATCACCAGAAGTCTTAAGTGCATTCTCTTTTAAAACAAGCAACTAAGAGTACACCTAGCTAATGTACCGGTATACCTAATGTAACAGAACAAATGGCAAAAGTGTTGTGTCTAAGATGCTCATTTTCCCCCGAGGGCATAATCAATCACTCACAAGCCTGGAAAGGTTCAATTAAACTTCCTTTTCAGATCCCTTGCCTTGTGCTCTGGAGGAGATGGTTTCCTCTCTACCTTCGTCCATATGCTTCCTTTAAGGAAGGATGCCTTCACACCTCCTCCACATGTTGTAGATGGTTGGTTCCACCCTTTCCTTACTTAAGACCTGACCTGTGAAGTTCAACAGTGATATCCGGGCGGGTGTGTCGTGTGTTGGTACTAATGGGCTGGGTGGATTCATAGCCCTGCAACACAGGAGTACAGTGATGCGTGTGTGTGTGTGTGTGTGTGTGTGTGTGTGTGTGTGTGTGTGTGTGTGTGTGTGTGTGTGTGTGTGTGTGTGTGTGTGTGTGTGTGTGTGTGTGTGTGTGTGTGTGTGTGTGTGTGTGTGTGTGTGTGTTTGTGTTTGCACGCACGTGCAGTGCGCTTATGTGTGTGTGTGTGTGTGTATGTGTATGTGTATGTGTATGTGTATGTGTATGTATGTGTGTGTGTGTGTGTGTGTGTGTGTGTGTGTGTGTGTGTGTGTGTGTGTGTGTGTGTGTGAGAGAAGTGGCTGTTTCTGTGTGGCAGCATGCACCATGTGTAAGTGATACCAAGCTCACTGACCATTACATAGACAGATGAAGTTAAACTCTGGAACGCTGGAACTGTGTGTCCCCAACATAATAATGTAAATCTCCCCAGTGAACATGCTCTTATGAAACAATAAAGTATAATTTGAAGGGCACAGTTCGAGGATGCACTGATTATAAACCAAACCCTTCACTTGAAGAGAACAGGACATTTTGTGCAAGCGGAAACCGATTCCTTATGGAGGTGGGTGAATCTGGGAAGTAAATTGCGTAATAATTCCAACTCTAAACTGCAAAAAGAACATCGTCCTGTGTCGACATGGGAACTGCTGCCACAGGAACTGAGCAGCATCAATTCAAAGTTCAAATAGCTGGACATTCACACAGTTGATGGAAAATTAGGACAGTGCGGGGGAGCTTCCTCTTTTGATATTAGCTACAGGAGGCTGGATCAACACCTCACAGCTGCAGTAGTGGCGGTTGAGCATAGGGGGCACTCTCCTCCCACACAGGCCAGCTATATCTGTGGATGTGTTTATGACTCAGCGTTGAAAAGCGACGGCTCCGTGAGTAAGAGGAGGAGGAGGAGGAGTGTGAAATGTCGTTGGGCCCTGATTGGAGTGCATCACTTGCTCAAGAGCAGGCGAGCTGCTCCATGAATCACTGCTGGGATCCCGCGAACACACAGATTGGCAAAAGACTCCCCCTTCACAGCTCTAGAGGAAGGAAGTCTCTCCTACAGGGAGGGTGACAGACGGGGAGCCTCTTCCTGCGAGGAATACTCACCACCACCATAAGAAATAGTTCATAATCCTTCAAGGCATGGTTTCAAACCTGCTAGAGTTGGATTCTGCTTAGCATTGGAAGCATTAGAACCATCTCTGAAAGGCTCAGGGCGCACATGGGCGATATACGGCCCGAGGGCCAGACCCGGCCCCCAACCGGCCCTCCTTCCTCATAGGAAAACAAAACGACCCCCCCAAAAAATCTAAACAATAAAAGGCAGCAGATTTTGATTTAAAATGTATTCATTATACATTGATTTGATTCGGTGCTTGTACTTGTATGAGTGAGTGACAAATGGGCTACCATTCTTGGTTCTTGGTAGTTGATTGGTGTCCTGGTAGGCTACCTTATGGAATAACATTTTCAGGTGTCACAGGTTATATGCTGAATAACTTTATCGTCAGAGAAGGGAAGTCACCACTGCATGGAAATAGTGGAAAGAATGGAATGGATCAAATGCTGTTACCAGCACTCTTAAAGCTGCAGGAATGTGGTGAAGCCTCCTTTAACACTAGGCCGACTGACCTCTCTAATATCCTTTAACCACATGAACCCTATAGCGTCCCTATTCTGGGATGAACATTCCGTGAAAATAGCAGATCTACAAGCTCACAGCGTATCACAACATGCGTTATGAGCTTTAAATCAGCTATTTTCGGTGAAGAGATCTGGTGTAGAGGGGGAAAAAGGAGGGGGCCTATATAGACCCCTGGGGGTCAATGACGTATGTAGCGTTCAAGTTGTTAAAGGTTTCGGTCAGGACCATGTTGAACACACGTCACTGCTCATGATTCAAGATGGTGAACACTAGCTGTGGCTGAAATACAAATCACTCTGTCACGTCCACTTACGACTGGCTGCAAGCCAGTATGCAAGCCACTACTGTTATGAAAGCATTATACAAACAGGATGAAGTCATGTTGAATAGTCTTTCCAGTGGGCCAGCAATTCCTCATCATGACATTAGGTTATGGGCTTTTCATGAACGCTACTGTGGAAATTAAACATGCAACCACCTAAATCAGATGTTACAGTAAAAATTGTATTAGGCTGGGTAATCTTTTATCCAATTCACAATCAATTTCTGATACATTTTAACCTTCTATTCTTCATTTTTTTGTATCTCTTCATACATAAGCACAATCTGAGTTAAGATGGTTTTCACAATGCATATTTTTCTGAGCCAGATCCAACAAATAAAACAGTTTTTTCTCCCTTTTTACAGCTGTCAATATTTGTTGACAGACTGTTAGGGAGGAAAACAATGAATGAGGTAATTCTTCAAGGCTAAAATTGCTTTTCTTCTTGGGATGTTTTGAAAATGGAGGAAGGAGAGGGGAGGGCCTCTCAGGCCTTGGTTCCCACTGACTGTGTGCAGCTGGGGAGATAAACAATAATGTGAAGCAAACAAGGTCTTTTCCCTGTGACGGGCATAAGCATGACCACTCCCACAGGAAAACTCATGTCATACCTGCAAATTAAATCCTGATTTTTACTTCATCATTTTCGGTCGGTATCACCGTTGTATGATGGATGAATTAAGCATCATGTAGAGACTTGGGTTTTTACTGAAACAATTATTTGTGAGTCAAAAACCATACAAGAAATCAGAGATCTATAGAGATATCTGTATATATATATGTATCAGTTTGGTACAAAACTCTTGTGAGATTTAATTTAAAACTGACAGTCAACAATCTCACCTGCTGGTCCTAAACATATTAAACAATGTTTGCACATTGTCTAGGTCAGGATACAGCAATTTATGTTATGGTTTGTTGTTAGATGATATAAAGATAATAATGCACTTGCGTATGCTTATGGGCAACACGCCAAGGAAACTTTTAACGGATTCTTTGGAACTGCGAAAGAACAATTACACAACAGGTTTCGACTCAAGAGAGTACAGAACAGTAGGATAGCACCAATCAAATCTGGTTGGAAAATCGCCAGGAGCTATAAGGTTAAGATTCCTTAACTGCCTCTGCAGATTCAACAATGTTACTCAGTTGAGCCTCCGGTGTACCCTGACTCATAAGGGATGGTTAAATCATAATCAGACAACTGATTGGCCATAGAGAGAAAAAGGATTATTATGTTCTTGGCAACCAACCAGCATTGTACTGTAGCTAAATTCATTTAATTGCTCAATTCAGTATACCTTGCTTAGTCATAGCCTATCTCTCTTTCCCCATTTCCTGTCAGTCTACTTTAGCCTACTCTATCAAATAAAGGCAGAAAAAGCCAAACAAATCTCTTAAAATAATAAATTAAAAAACTGTGCATTATTAAACGCACACGCACGCACACACACACACACACACACACATATACACACGTGCACCCGCGCACTCTCACATACACACACACAGACAGACAGACACACACCTCACATTAGGTTTCTGTTAACTGGTCGTTTTAGAACTCGTCAAACATAAAAGAGAATGCATTAATGTTGATTATTATAAAATTCGAAACTCATCAAGCTAGTGCAGCTTGATAAATTTGTGTCTCTCGCTGTTGCGAACAACCTGCTTTCCTGCTTGCTTACCCTTGCGCTAAGAGAGTCACCTCTGTACGGTAAGCTTGTTGTCAGCCTTCTGTCTATATTTACCAAGCCATGCATGCATGTCCTCATTAAAACATAGAGTGCAGCTGGCCAGACAACACACAGGGACTTGTTATGGTGAACTCTGTTGTTAGTGGAGGAAGGTTCACTGAAATGAAAAGTCCCTCATTCAATGACAGATCCGACCCACCTCCGACCCACCTCACATTACAAACAAGGAAACATAGTAGGAAGCTCTTTCAACAGATGTTTTCTATCGTTGATGACAACAACGAAACAACTGCAACAGCAAAGAATTGCATCATTCAGTTGAGCTCTAGTACTGGATACACAGAATTTAACATTATATTTATGCTTTAAAAACGAATGCATAAATGATAAGGGAAGAACACATGTGTGGAGTGAAGGGAGGAAATCAATAGAGGGAAACGTCCTAACACAGTGGTTCTCAAAGTGGGGTCCGGAGACCCCCAGGGGTCCTTGAAGGGGTTCCAGGGAGTCCAGCATATAAGTTAAAATATAGCGTAAAAATCTGTTTAACCTCGATATACATTGGATATACATCATGAAACAAGTCCATATTTATGGAACATTTTAACATCACAAATCTTGTATTGTGGTCCCTGGCACAAAATATTTGGGGTTCAAATATTAATTTGGGTGTCCTTGTGTCACAGCCCCTTGGCCTGGCCTGCAGGGCCTGTGTTGTCTGTGTATGGTCCAAGACAAAAATAGCAAGACATGCCATCTCCGGTTTACTTCCCGTATCTGCGTGGAGTAGGAGGCCACCTTTTTAGGAGACTGGAAGAAACAGGTTGGAGTCTATTATTTCGAATGGAGGAGTGAACGTGAACACAGCTTCTGAACCGTTCTTTAGCCCCATGGTCACTGAACGAAATATTGGACCCAATCGCCACAAGCCACACATACTTCCCAAAAATCTACTTTTGTATCGACCTTTCTCTGTTCCAGCAACACACTCTCGTGGGATCTAGTACCAGTAAACATAGAACGTTCGCAAGATTTTTTTTGTGTACCATTCCGCCTCTAGTGACTCCAATTGGGATGGTGTATCTTCCTAAATTAACCATCTTTGGTATGGTGGACTCCATAGATATAGAAAACTACTGTAGATACCTCATTGGCCGCTGCAGTTCATTGGAGCGAACTGTATCGCGGCCGTCATATTAGAGGGGGCACGCTTCCTGACTCCTGGCCAATCACAGCGCGTCTTTTCCAGGACTTGTCAGAATGTAGTTGTATAAAAATATCCTGTTGTATTTTTATACAACTAGATTCGGCCAAGTCTCAGAAAAGACGCGCTGTGATTGGCCAGTAGTCAGGAAGCGTGCCCCCGTCTATTATGGCGGCCGCGATACAGACGCCCCAGAGTCGGAGGAGGTGTCTACCTTTATAGGACATAGCAGTGGCGGCCATTTTCTGGTTCCACTCCAAAATAGTCAATGCATTTTTTCCCATTGACGTTTCCAAAGATATTTATATAAATTATTTTAAGCCTAGAATCAAGCTATCCAGGGTCCTGGTGAATCATGACCATATAACAATTGTAATTATATGATATACTATAAATACCCTTTGTTTTGCCGTTTTCAAAAAAGTTTTTTCACAGAATCAAACGTTTTATGGTCATGATTCACCAGGACCCTGGGTGGCTTGATTCTAGGCTTAAAATAATTGATATAAATATTTTTGGAAATGTCAATGGGAAAAATGCATTGATTATTTTGAAGTGGAACCAGAAAATGGCCGCCACTGCTATGCCCTATATGTCTGTGGTGTACTCCCCTGTGTGTGTATTTCTCTCACATATCCTGTAGGCTCGTGGGGTTCCCAATTAGGTGCATTGGGAGCACCTGGCCAGCTCCCTGGAGCCCTATAAAAAAGTGGGTGCCAGCCATTCCAGGTGTCCCTCTCCGGATGACAGCACCCTTTTTCTTGTCTCCCTTTAGTTCCTTGTGATTGAGTTTACACACTCTGCAACACCCCCCACTACATTGATCACACATCCATACATTGCTGACATTACTGATCATACTGAATTGCACACCTCACACCTTTATTATTTAAGTTATTTAAGTTACTTCGGTTAATAAATTGTTAATTTTAGCACTACCACCGTGTCCTCCTCAATTTGTCATGGCCCCATGGGCCGGGTTGTGACACTTGACATGAAAACGTTTGAGAACCTTTGTCCTTACTTAACAGACAGAGATTGAGGAGCAGTGCAGCAGAATTTTCAAGCGCCCCGAAGAGCCAGAGAGGATTCTGGATGACTTTAATAACAAGTCCTGATTACGTGATGTCACTCTGTGTGTGTGTGTGTGTGTGTGTGTGTGTGTGTGTGTGTGTGTGTGTGTGTGTGTGTGTGTGTGTGTGTGTGTGTGTGTGTGTGTGTGTGTGTGTGTGTGTGTGTGTGTGTGTGTGTGTGTGTGCGTGTGTGTGTGTGTGTGTGCACGTGAGAGAGAGAAGGAGAGTGTGGATTTGTATACATTACAACATGGATCTGTGTACGTTTATTTATGTGCATGTGGGAGTGTGTGTACACGTGTTGTATCCAAATGTTGATTCAGACTTTTCTCAGACCATAAGTTTTATCTGTGAGTCATTTCAGTGGGGGAGGCTGGAAATGGCAGAGGTGGATTTAATAACAACAACTAAATACATGCAGAGAAAATGAACTGCGATGGAGTTCACCGACAGTGATACAACCTTCACAACGTGGCTTGATACGATTTCACAGCATTACTCAAAGACACTTTTAATAATAAAATACATTCATAGGGAGTCATCTTCAGAAAGCCCAATGATATTGTTGCAAATTGGAAGTGGCCGCCGTGGCAAGAGAGAGAGGCTCACTGAATGTTAATGACTCTGTCCATGATGGAGAATCTACTAGCTAATGTTATTTGTAATAAACTGTAATAACTACACTACATGTGTGTGTGTGTGTGTGTATATATGTATAGATAGATAGATCGATAGATCAATCGATAGATAGAGAGAGAGCCTGGAGTGATTTTCTGAATTTCCAGAGTGCATGCACTTCAGGCAAAACCATGCTGTTTAGTTCAGCTTTAACCATCACTCTCTATTATAATCCCTCTGATAGCTAAGTGCAGAATCTGTTTCATGCATTAGACTTACAAATGGACACAGAAACACAGACAGATACAGAAACACACACGCACACACACGCACACGCACACACACACACACACACACACACACACACACACACACACACACACACACACACACACACACACACACACACACACACACACAGCTTTATTTGATAGTCAAGCAGTGGTCTTACATGGAAATGCTTTATGAATATTTAAAAAGAAACGGAAGTTCCCTCTATTACAAATGCCATCCGCTATTGGAGAGATTAATAATTAAAGCTCTGGGGTCTGAGCTTGTAGTTCAAGGGATTGAATTTGTTAACATGAATTTGAATTTCAAAGCTTCAGTTGGATCTTGGGCAGGACTGTCCTTGAACGAAACAGATTACTGGCAGACACAAACGTTCTTTATTTATTGAAAATGTCCTTGTTTTTGCCAGACCCAAAGGGTCGGGCTTACATGAGGCTTTGTACCTGTTTCGTCCATACATGGGCAGGGGCCAAAAGTTCGTGACGTCCCCTTTCGTCACGAACTATTCATGACATCATGAACTTCAGTTATAAAGTGGTTTGTAGGTGTGTTACATACTAGGACTTCATTCTGGGTCTGGCAGAACCAGGTCTCCTGGTCTTGTTTTATTTATTTATTTAAGTGATCCTTTGGGGCTGCAATGTATGATACAATAATGTAACCTGGGGGTTACTAACACCCGAATAAGTTGTTACATAACAAAAGGCAATTGTCTTTGACAGCAGAGTATAATGGATACATCCAGCAGTAAATTATATATTGTCATTGAAAAGTTGATCAATGACGGCACTGGGTAATAAAAGTGCAATAATGACTCCTCCTACGCCTTCCAAATGCCATGTGATGCATGTGAACACACCGTACAAGCATGGTGGGAATGTTTGGAATTGCAAAACGGAAACAGATCTTTTGGAGCATTGAGAGAATGTGGTTCAAGATGACATACTATAGCAGTGAACGTGGAACTTACAGAATATTCTGAAGAATGCATGGTATGTTAAGCGTTCAGTGAGCTAACGTGTTTGAAGCATGTCCTGTTCGTTATCTTCCCTGCTTCTGTCTCACTTCACGTGACGTATCCAGTTCTTTTGTTCACAACTCAAAATATACTATGCACACTGCTGTGCAGTTATATAGGGACATTATCTATGGCAGTGGTTTTCAAACTTTTTGTGCCCAAAGCACACCCATGGGCAAGTAAAACTTTCAAGGAACGCCTGTATTAGATTAGATTAGATGTCATTTATTATCCACAAGGGAAAATCATTTTGCTCGGGTCAATACAGACAAAAGACACCACCACAGTTAAAAGACATCACAGTAAATGACAATAATAACAAGAGGTAACTATAAAACATAATGTCACATTTTAAAGGGTTTTTAAAAGAAAAGCTATGTCGTCTCCATGCTTGGAATGTGCATAGTGTCTGTGTGCGTGGATCTGAAAGCAGGTGCTCAGGTTGTGAGTTGAGTCTCTCAAGATTTGTTCCTGCTTTCTTCACTGCTCTCTGGTCGCAGAGGGTGGAGCACTGCTCCCTGCAGAGCTTGGGACCCCCAAGGTGCTCATCCTCCATACCTTGGCCTTGCTGGTCTCTGAGAAGTCTGCGGAGGCTGGTAGGGGCAATATACAGTACATAATATGTCTCAGCCTCTGTAGGAGGTACAGTGGGTCCACTGCTGGCACTTTGCTAAGATGGCCTGTGTTGTCATTGAAGGTCAGGGCCCCTGCCGAAGATGGTCCCAAGGTAGCTCTGCTAACCCTTTCCACAACCTCTCCTTCAAGTGTCAGCTGCGCGGGACAGAGTCAGGGTCAGCCTACCTCCGGGGGCCTTTACGTTCATCCGGAGAAAGTGCTCCTCACACCACTAGTGAAGCTTCATGTGCATCCTCCTCAAAGTGGGCGGGGCTGATGGATGTGTTGACCAGTGCAGTGTCATCTGAAAAAAACACTTCACGGCCATGCTCACATGCTCATGCTGTCCGAGCCCCTCAGGTTGTTGGTGTATAGCAAAAACAGGACCGGGGAGCACTGGTAGATGTGAGCATGACATGACATGTTAAGCTTAACAAACGGCTCCCTTCTGATGAGGAAATCCGTTATCCAAAGGATCATGTGGGGAATCCCCTGGAGCTCTTTCAGTTTAGCACAGAGGGTGTGGGGCATAGGCTAATCTACGAGCTCACAACGTGTTGCTATTTATTCTCCGCAATTTTTGAAAAGTGTTGAAAATGGTAATATTTAAAAAATATATAGTAATTAAAATGTCACCTGAGGCCTTACATTTCGACCAAAATATGAAAGGTGAAGATAACTGCCTATTGGGAAATTAGGAAAGATTATGTATAATTCTTTGTATATTGCAACAATAATGTATCACAAAATCTTGTGTCACTTAATAAAGCACCATTAGTTCCTCCAATCCTTTTTCTTTGATACTTTTGACCTTGTTATTACACTTGTTACTTAGCTCCATGCTCTATATTAGAGCATATGTAGCTCTATATTGTACATCAATGACATTTTTTTTCTTTCTGTTATTCCGTCCTCTAAAGGGCGCTGTGCCCTTTAGTCGTTTTTCTTTTTTGGGGGTTTTCACCATGCCTGCTCTCTACTCCCTTTCATTTATTTCCCTCTCCAGTATATTTCTCCTCCTACCCTCCGTCTTTCTATCTACCGTCTCCAACTCCAGTGTGCATTAGTATTCTGTTCATTCACAGTCTGTCTGAGTCGGGGGCCTGTGGCTTGTCTGCCTCTTCGGCTTAGCCGCTGGAGCGGAGCGCTGCAGCAGAATACTTTATTCATCAAGGTATAATTACACACACACACACACACTCGCACACACACACACACACACGCACACGCACACGCACACGCACACGCACACGCGCACACGCACACACGCACACGCACACGCACACACACACACACGCGTGCCAAGAGACACACAAACGCAGACACATAGACTGACAGAAATAGACACACAACAGCACATCTATCGCTGTATCCCATCTTTTTCTCTCCCATTCTCCCGCCCTCTGTCTCTCCCTCTCTTGGGGTGGGGTCTCAGTGGTGCTGCTATACACTCTAAATTGTCCATGAGTGCAGTCAGAGCTGACAGATTTCATTATGGCCGTAATGCAGCCTGTCGCACTGTCTGCTCTGATAAGCCCTTCAGTACACCGTTGAACCCAGCCATCATGATGATGGCATAGCATGCATGGTGGAGCACAACGCAACATGACTAAGCAAGGATGAGTGAATCAAGGCAAACCACTATGCAAAATGATAATGCAGAACACTACATAAATAACACCACGCGTCACGATCGAAGGACACGAAGACGCAGCGAACGCTGACCGCCGCCTTAAAATGATATGAAATTAACAACTTGTCAATTTGTTGTGACAATCTGCGGTAAGGTTTACTCATGCCTTGCCCAATTCACTATGGTAGTAGGCAGACGAATGGCATCAACCATTTACAATAGCCTGTCTAGACATCCTGACATAGTGGAGGATTGGGCTGCAATGTATTACTGCTTTTTTCCACCCCAGAACCTGTTGTAGCTTAACCACTTAAACTTAAACCCTATGTACTTTGTTGACTGTGGTCCCCGTCCCCAATGGTCTATACTTTGTCCACAACTTTTTCCCCCGGTAGACCTCTAATCTCTTTGCCAAAAATAGGCAATCTACAGTATAAGCTCATAACGCGTCACGATGCGTCGTGAACTTGCAGATTGGCTATTTTCACCAGATGTTCACCTATTATGATACGCCCCGACTTGGGTCACTAGGGTTCACGTCATGTGGATAACCCAGATGGCAGTTGTAAAGACATTCAAATCTTCAGTAGGGCAGGAAATGCTAATTCTGACTTTGATGGCAGCTCGAGTCTTGCAGGAGCTTGTTGACAGACCTATGATTCTTGAGCCGACGATGGGAGTCCATGTTATCTTACTGTCAACTCCTGCAGACACACCATGTACTGCACTGTGTGCCTTGTGATCTCATAAAGAGAAAGGAAAGTGACTGACATCAGCGCCATCGGCCATTCCTGCATGGTGTGTGAGAACATCAGAGGGTTTGGTGACATCACCGAGGCAAGTTAGGATAAGACATGATGACTTGCCACACACACGCACGCACGCACGCACGCACGCACGCACGCACGCACGCACGCACGCACGCACGCACGCACGCACGCACGCACGCACGCACGCACGCACGCACGCACGCACGCACGCACGCACGTATGGTCCAACATGTATTCCTAGCCCTTGGCAAGATTCTCTCAATATCAGATCTGTCCTCACACAAGCCAGTGATCGCTCTGACCCAAAAACCCATGGCTTTGAACATCATGTACAGTATATCAACTGAGCAACGTTCACATGATCAGATTTTTTTTACTGAAATGACAGAATTTGATCCATATACCCGAATAATGGTTTTGTTTTCATCCACTCATGTGAAGCTACAGCAGATGTCTTTGTAACGATATATCCATAACATCACTGTATGTGCTTTGCTCCGGGCCCTCTCATAGTCACTTTCTAACCACACCCAGTTGAAAATAAAAAAGATCACAAGATTCAGAGGTCTGGAAAGGTTTTCCTGCGCTATTCATGTCAGATGGGCAGAGGAGCGAATGTGAGGAGACCACATTTTACCATTCATGCACACTCTAAAGCCTGATTTATACTTGGTTGTGCGCCGTATCGTGCACCAAATATAGCCGATCTATAAGCTTGCAACATGTTGCACTGACGTGTGAGCTTGATCGGTTATTTCTGGTGCGAGACATCCCCCTTTAGTAGATGTGTGATGCTACAATAAGTATTTTCTAATGAAACTAAATAAAGTAAGATTTATTATAAGGGGTTTTTCTTATGTCCATGTTTCCAACATTTTAATAAAAGTACAAAGGAGAGAGAAAAAAGAGAGCCAGGTGACAGTACTCACATGTGCAAGTGAAGAGCACTGCATCATGTACAACTTGCCGCATAAAAGCTTTTCAAAATGAGAGGGATAGGCTAATGGACCATGGGTGAGCACGGAGCATGCCATGGAGCTGTATTCATGCCTCCCTTCTCCCATCTCCCACGTTCTCGTGTCTCTTTCTTCTCTTTTTGATGTTGTGCGCTCGCTCACCTCCCCTAAGGGACAAGTGTTTCTGGCTGTTCCAGCAACAAATACAAGTTAACTGAGGTCACACAGGCCATAAGCAATGAGGGATTTAGCAAGGAAGAGATTCATATATAATGCATGAATAAGGAGCACATATGCTATAACTGCATTATGGTTACAGTATAAAATGGTTAAGCTCTCCCTGTACCGCAGGGAGTATCTACAGTATACTGTATATATATATATATATTTTTTTTCATTTTGTACTTTCTGTCATGGAATATGGGTGTATTATATAATTTTCATATCCATAACCTACAGCACCATGCCCATTAATGATGCCTACTGTATATTTAGTCCCTCCAACTCCTGAACCTTGTTGCTCCATAGGATTTTTCTGTATCAAATGCCTTCATTGTCTCTCCGTTGAAGGTAGTACTAGTGAGTAAGCATCAAATGAATCAGCATTGTAGCCTACTACTGTGAAAGTAGTTGTTTTCTATCCACTAACATTTCCAATTCCCTCTATTTCATCTTGCTAGTGGATATTCAACCATTGGACGCTCAAGCTCTATGCTATATAGCTTGCAACTGGTATACTGTAGTTTAGGCATGGGTTTGTTGTAGTTCAATTAATTAATTTGAGCTAAACTTAGGCACTGTTCTTGTGGCTACATTACATTTACAGTGGGGGGGGGGGGGGGGGGGGGGGGGGGGGGGGGCGTTTTTCTGATCATGGAGGCACTTTCTGATCATGAGGTAAAAAAAAGAAAAGGTAAAAAAAAGGAAAATGTCATAGCTAATGAGACATGGTAAGTATGATTAAAATGAAAATGTTAGTAATGACAAATGACAATAACATTAGCAACATTCTGCCTCCACTTCCCCCCGAAGTGTCAAGTACCACGAGTCTGACAGAAGGATGAAGTGGTTTACTGAAAGTGAACTGCAGTCGAACATGGTGCAGCATACAAACAAGTGTCTACTGACTACGGCTGCTTGTTTAAGCTCCGCTCTAGGAGGGTGCATGCACACAGAAGCAAGCTGAGAAAACTATAGGTCAAAACCTAATGTATGGCTAGACCAAGTATTAATGCTGTCATTATACCAATCGTGACATTCTTTTACCTGATATTAGTGCGTTCCTTAGATTTAAAAACAAGTGCATTCGTGAAGTGCCTGCAAGTAGCACACACACACACACACACACACACACACACACACACACACACACACACACACACACACACACACACACACACACACACACACACACACACACACACACACACACACACACACACACACACACACACACACACACACACACACACACACACACACACACACACACACACACACACACATTCTCTAAATACTTTGGCATTTAGTTGAGTTAAAGAAGATGCTCCTTCTCTAGAGACGTCATAGCATTCAATAGCATATATTATTAACAGCTTCATCATCATCGTTCTTATCCTTGTTAAGGTCCTTACACACTGGGAGTGTCACGAATAAACAAAACGGCCTTCCAAAGATTGCAGGAGTGGCCCGTTTTGAACAAAATGCCTCAAATCATGAAGGCAGCGTCCGATTGCCGTGAAACATTGCTGGCCCACTATTATACCTGCCCTGGCGAAGACCTGTGCTCAGTGTGCTCCTCAGAGCAAATTTTTCTACTTCATACTGATATTATGATGGCGCGATAGATATATTATCTCTTTCAGCTAGTAAGAAAGAAAAGAAAAACAAATGGATTAACTGAAAGCGCAAACAGCCTGTTACACAAGAGTAAATGTGTTGCTTAGAATGACCATCTCTTTGTTAGTTCTGTAGATCTACACAGATCTACACAAACTCTGCAAACTCATACTTTCCTCCTCAAAAACACATACTGAACAGAATTGCATTGACTTCTATGTTCACATCCTATCTGTTCTGTACTACCTGAATCTTTCCTGTAACCACTTTTACTCTCTCAACTTGGCTTGGTATCAAGTAGGTAATCAAGCTCCTTTTATCACCTTTTCTTTCATGGCCTACCACTCACCCACATCAAAGTCATGGTGTCACAATACCCTTGCCAGCACCATAGGAAAGTCATTTGACATAAGCCCGATGGCATTTTACGACACATTGTTCCCCAAGACGGCTTTGTAGGAATAATATGTTATGGTAATCCACTAGTGTTTTGTGAGATATTATTTTATCTCGCCGAAGATATGGCCGAGACTATGTTTTCGCCCCTGTCCGTCAGTGTCTGTGTGTGTGTGCGTGTCTGTGTCTGTGTCTGCGTGTGCGTGTGTGTGTGTGTGTGTGTGTGTGTCCATCCGTCCATCCATGTCCGTGTCCGTGTCCGTGTCCGTGTCCGTGTCTGTGTGTCCGTTGCCTCCCTGGAGGCCAGAGTTATAGCGCCACCAGGAGGCCGATTTTTGTAAAACACATTTTCTGATATTACACATTATATTACACATTATCTCTGGGATCATGAGATCAAGACGTCTTTGCGGGCCCTGGGTAGGCAACCCGGCCTGGCGGAGACCTGTGCTCCGAGGAGCACAGGTCCCCAGGCGGAGACCGCAGGCTGGGGTCCTTTAGTTTGTATTTATTTGATAGACTTTTCATGTGTCTTTACTAATGATAATTTAAAAATGACATTTAATTAAAATTCCCAGGCTTATTTTAGTTTCCAGTCTGCCCCTGGCCTGGAAGGGAATTCACATTGCAAAAGACAGAATGTTCAGCTTTCTCGATCTAATTTAGACGATATATTAGCTCTAATGAGTCTTGACTTTAAGCCAGTTATCATAAATGTGGGAACTAAAACTACCAATAAAATGGGTAAAATTGGAACTAACTGCTGGGATGAGAAGAACTCAGAAACCTACAATCAACTCAGTACAGATATTGCAGAAACTGTAAAGACGGCATAGAGGAAACAAGTTCAAGTTGGTATTCAGTAACACCACCAGCCTAACACGGTAAGAAACAAAATGGATTGTCGGGTGGCATGTCCCATTATAAACCACTAGTGGCTTTGAATGAAGGCGTATAGTGAACACAATGTTACTGGTCTCAACAAGTTTGATGCGGTGAAATAAGTCAGCACGCCCTACCTTTCTTTGTCTCTAATCAGAGTTATAACGTCCAGTCAGTCGAGGCCAAGGTTTCTAGCTATAGCACATTAATTAGGTATACCACTATAGAGATACTGTACAAAATAAATAGACTCTACAAAGTAATTACACACTTAATCCATTAACTCTGAGTAGCTGCCCCCCCCCCCCCCTCTTCTTTCTATGGAAACTAACGTTGCGATGGGAACGATGTACAAAAACGAATTTCACCCACTTTTTTACCTTGTAAACCTGTGATGTGACAATAAAACTGATTCTGATTCTGATTCTGATTCTGAATGATGTCACTCATGTATGATATGCACCAACTTGGGGGAGAATGGGGATCTCTATAATGGGCATAAATGGACCCAGACAGACAAATATTCCTGGATTTATAGATATAGATGGAGTTAGAAGTAGTGTGTTGTAATAGGCTAAATCAGATTTGAAGAATATGGATTATCATTCACAATAATACAAAAACAAACCTGTGCTGTAGGGCCAGTGATTGAAAAGACATGCCCAAATGCTGAGCCTTCTGATAGACAGCTGTGGAATGTGCTTTCATTCTTTCGTTCTGCATTTCAGACATGCCTGGGCAGTTTCTGCAGCAGGAGAACTACAATATGCCTAGTCGTGTATTCAACCTACCGGTATCTTGTTTCCACTAGCTTAATCTATTGGAACAAACAACAAGCTGTACAATGATGTTAGCTATATCATGTTGCTGACTATACCTGACCTACACAGTACGCTTACCGAAGACACACAAACAAACATCATCTACAAACCCTATTGTCCAGTGAGTTCTGTGTGTGTATATTGGTCTCTAGTCTAGTTCAGGTTCGGTCACTGTGATGGATACTTTTGTCACCATTGATTTTTCCAGTTGCATTACTCACTGCTTAAACCAGCTTACAGGAGACTACAGGGAGACATATGTATGAAATGCTATGTGTGTATGCTCATAAAATGGGCATAGCTGTTGTGCATAATATGCTGTACCCAAAGGTAGTGTTTACGTTTTATATTAGGAAAAGAGTAATAGGCTACATGTTCCATTATGTTTCATAACAATTTGCAACATGGAGCACCTAGATATGTCTGCAAAAGGCATTGTCTAATCTGAGTAAAAAGTAATATGTTTGTAAATGTTTGCATACATAGTAGGCCTATAACTCTTTTTACCGTGTCCCAATAACATCTACTCTAATCATGTGAAGAAATATAGATAAGACACTGCATTGTTTTTGTTATTTTACCCCTAGGCCCTACGTAAGTGCACCTGTCGAGGAAAGCAGAGACAATGGGTTGAAATCACTAGATCCATCAAACCCTGTAACCCTGTCCCAGCTCTCTTCCCCCGCTCTATTTCCTGTTGTGCAGGAAGCTAAGCTAAACCTGCTCCACCCACTGGTCAGAGGGTAAACATTGTGTGGGACAGAGTGCAAGAGAGTGAGTGAGAGCGTTAACGAGAGTGCTTAATTTGTACTGGTCGTATGACCGTCTCGCTTGCTGACAAATTTGCAGCGAGTGATATGGTCGTTTGACAAAGTATAAATTAGGCTGAAGAGAGCGAATGAAGGGAAAAATGGGTAAATAATAATGGAATAATCTAATCTTGGTGGAAAGTTGATTTGTCTCTGAATTCTTATTTAAATGTATAATCAAAAACATCTGCTGCACCAAATGAGCAATTTACCGGACAAAGCACACAAAGAACAGTGGAGCATTAACTCAGGAAACAGCCTGGCAGGAAGGGAATGTGGTGTTAATTTAGGCCAAAGGAAGCCCAGTGCTTAGACAACCATCCCTTATCCTGTAGGAAGGAAAGGTGTGATCCCTCACCCACTTACAATGATCTGCAGCTGCAGAGCCTCTCGTGTACCACCTACAAGAAACTCAGTGCACAGTGCAAGTGGTTTGATCACTTTCAACGTCATTGTGTAAAGTATATTTTGCATTGTGACGCATGTACTAATGGGTAAGCTGTCCATTCTGTTCTCACCACACTCCTTGGCAAATCTAAACCATCCAATATTTATATAGTGGAAGAAGAAAAAACCTTGCTGGTGAAGCTGTGAAGATTGTTGCACTTGCCATCGCTGAATAGTGAGCAGTTATTTCTGCTGACGGCTGCAGAACTCAGAGGAACACTTGTCAAAAAGCTGTTAGAAGATGTTCAGGACATGACTGTGTCACTAAAATCTATCTCCTTCTTTAGTGTATTATTAATGATGCTCATTCTGGCTTTGCTATGTGATGGGTGCCTCTGCACTGAAGATTTGGCAAGCAAATAACAGCTCTCCTGGCATTTGGTTGTATTTACCTATAAGTAATGATTGTCACAGCATAGCACTAGTCAGGCAGTGCGGGCCAAGTGCAGTGTAATATTGTGACTGATGGTAACAAAGATACAGTAGCTCAGCCATCATTCTCATTACTAAAGTGGTACTATGTCATAATAATACAGTAGCACCTTACCTTCCCTGCATGCACAAGTGGCAGGGTATTGTAATGTGACAGTGCGTGTCTGTGTTTCTGTGAACAAAATAACTAGATTTTCATGAAACTTGTCGGAAATAACCAATAGGCTAACTGAATACATGATGTTGGGTCAAAAAGGTCAAAGGTTAGGGTCAGATCAATGTCAAAATCTGCCAAATCTCAGGAATGGAGCAATGCAAAATAAGAGATGGTACCAAGGGCACCCCAGGTGCGTTTGTAGTTACATGTCTTAGTGTAGTATTGCAACTAATGTCTGGCAGTATTGAGAACCAAATTTGTCTCACAACATCTAAGATTCCTACTCATACCGTATTTACCTCGGATTCCTTTCTATCTAGGGGTATGATTTGTGAAACTTACACCCAATCAACCATAGGGGTCTGTGACCGAAGTCAGGCTCTCATGCACACACACACACATACGCATGCTGAATACACGAGGAGGAAAACAGCCTCCCACGTTATCATGCCAATCAAACAAAAGCATGGCTTTCTGACACAGCAGGGGAGATGAGGTCATAACGTATAGTCACAGGCTATAACAAGCACAAGTGTACCCAAGTAATTCAGTGTTTTCAGTAAAATCCTGAGTGTTCATTTAACTCTGAAAGTTAAAAATGGATAAATGATTTGACTGTGTACTCGCTCAAAATGTCATGAATTCTGAACGCTCGCTTCTATCAGTGATCAGCCTCTAGCACAACAACATTCCTGCCATTATATATTGAAACAAATCCTTGGTTTTCAGTGATGGTTAGTGTGAGAAGGACCCTATAGTAATGAATACTGCCATTTAATTGATCAGATGTGCTACTGTAAAACGCTCTGAGGTCATATCCGTTGTGTTGTCTGTTGTCAGTGCAGTGTAGCATTACTGCTTGTAGGCATAAACTGTGGTAGAATACAATAAATAAGGAGAGAATGTCTCTGTGTTGCGTAATCTTAGAGGAGTAATAAGGATAATGTGATTTTAAAGACGTTAGGCTCCCGGCACTAAAGAGTCTCACTGAGGCTGTCACTGTGGTCCTGAGTCTCAGTCTGACAGCCTTGTCTGGACGATGCGTCACAATGAATAGTGAGACAGCGAGAGAGAGACAGAGACAGAGAGAGAGAGAGAGAGAGAGAGAGAGAGAGAGAGAGAGAGAGAGAGAGAGAGAGACCAAGCTTTTAAATAAACAAGCATGCACTTAAATGGCAGGTTTCAGTGTAACTACCACCTTGGACCTCTGTTCCCGTCTGTGTCTTGCGGCTGATTGGATGGTTTACTGATTGGCTGGGACATTATCCCTTCCATCTTGTCTGTGGTTGAACAGCTACAGCAGTGACCTCATAAATGTGGCGTCATCCTCTGAAACAACTATAACAGTAAAATCCAGAGTGTTAATTATAGCCCACTCTGAAAGTGTAAAAATGGACCGTTGAATATCCATTTTTCTTTAAATCTAAGGGTTAAATTATGTTTTACCGTGCAATACTCTAACTTCTAAAATCAGTCCCGTCAGATAACTCGCATAGACTGGAAAACATGGTTTATAAGAGTGAACATTGTATTTGATGTTGGTGTTCAGGCTCTGCTACGTGTATTCCTGCTGAGCACAATAAGAAGGCAACCATTTAAGAACAGTGAGATATTACATTTCAAATCCCCTCAGGGGAAAACAAAACCCCACAGAGAGGAAAGCAGAGCCTACAGGTGCTAGGGCCGTGATGGGTTCATACTCGGTACAATCATTAGTGGGATTTTTTGTTTGTTTGTTTTACTCTAAAGGCGGCTTTCCATATACATGGACTTACCTAGCCCCACCCCACACCGCCCACCACAGCGACGGTTTCCACTACAATGAAGTGGGTAGAGTGGTGTGTAAGTGGTACTAAACTGGTGCCTAAAAAGTACCCAGTCTTGGGTAGGTCTGAGCTGGGCTAAGCGGGGCTAAAGCTGTGATAAAGCTGATTGGTCGGCTCACAGCTGTGTCTGTCCACTCAGGTGTCTGTAAAATGTAAACACTACGGTAGCAGTGTTGCCATGTCCACTTATTATAAGCAACATTGGAATTATTTTTCTGTAAAGTTGCTTGTAAATATTGGTAGTACTTTTACTCCACTACAATTATCTGAAAACGTATTAGTTACTAGTTACTAGTTACTTTTCAGATATAAATGATTACATTATAAAACATACATTAAGCCCTATTTTATACCTAGGCTATTTGAAAATAGCCGATCTACAAGCTCACAACGCATCGCATCATTGTAGATCTGCTATTTTCAAACATTTTAGTACTTACTTTTGGTACCTTAAGTACATTTTGATACCAATAGTTTTTGTACTTTTACTCAAGTAATTCCAGACTTTCACTTGTAGAGTGCTTCTACATTGCAGTATTGATACTTTTACTTAAGTAAAACATTTGAGTACTTTTTCCACCACTGCTTGTTTCTAAAATGTAGTTGATTATTTGGGGCTTGTTTCATATGTTGTTGAAACCAGTGGTTCTTAAACATTTTCATGTCAAGGACCCCCAAATTAATATGTATTTGTCAACATTATATATGTATATATTTTTTTTAAATAGCAGATGCACACACTCACAATGCGTCGCATCGCTACGTGTTGTGAGTTTGTAGATCTGCTATTTTCAAATAGCCGTAGATAGTCGCTTCTTTTGGGATTGTTTTCATAGACCTGATTGCTTATTTTTTTCTGCTAAACCTGGCAACAATGAATGTGCGACGATACACGCTAATAATGTTTTTTATATAAGTGATGGCAACGTGTTTAAACACCACACAGGTCTTCCCAACAATAGCGAAGATTAAAGTCAGGGTGAACATGGCCAAATAATAACTTAAGAGCCAAACTAGCTCTGAGGAAGCACGCTAGCATTTAGGCTAACCCTGTAGCCTGAGGCTAAGTTGGTGTGTTAAAGAAAGGGGCGTTGATTTCCTTCGGGAGGGGAGGGGAGGGTGGGGATTTTGCGAGTGGGGACTTTTGTGCAATGGAAACGCAAGACATTTTGAAGCGGTGCGGTGCGGTTCTGGACTGTACTGGACAGTGTCGTGCTTATGCTGTGATGGAAAAGCGGTTTAAGAGTGTACTAATGGAACCAAATAGACCCGTACACTATCAGAGATACAAATGGATAAATCAACACTTTTACTGTGTACAAAATCTGCAGTGCTCTGTGACAGCAGGAAGAGCAACATTGGGCGACATTGGGTGAGCTTAAATTGGTCAGCTGGTTGACATGTCACAATTATTATATAACCCACAGAGTGCCGCACGAGCATGTGACCCATTCAAGTATATCCGCCAGAAGTAGCTCGCAAGCTACGCACAATAAAGGAACGGATGATTAAAATAAAGCACAACCTGATAGAAGCTTTTTGTGGAGATGAACATGCAGCGTGGGCTTCTATGACAGCTTTCATGTCAGGATGTTGAATCAGAGACGTGCGTCCCCGCGCATCATCTGCCTCCTTTTTTTAGCAGCATCCGCCTAAAATAACCTTCCATTCCCAGAGCCCAAGATTACAATCCGAGAAAGCGATAAAAGAAAAATCTGTGGAAATGATTAATGTATTACGTTGAAGGCCTTTGTGGACTATGGAAATGCTTTTCAACCTTTAGGAATAAAATGATGTTATGTTAAGTGTGTGCCATGTGCATTATTTACACTTGAAATTAAATTGAAATGAAAATTGTCCATTTAACCCATCCTAACCATTATAAGCAGTTTACATTTTAGTGTATACATACAGCAAAATCCTAGTGCAAGTGTAACTCTGAGAGTGTAAATGGCCTTATGAGGGTCCAAGTGTTACATTAACACTCGAGATTTTTGCTGGTTGGGGTTCAATAGTCAGTTCCATTTTCAGACTGGTTCTGAGTAGGCGAATTATTCTGATTCGATCAGCTTTAAGGCAAACTAATCTCTTATTGAATCTTTTCACCACAAATCTGAAGTCTGCTTCATGTTTTAATTTTAAAATTGAATTAATTCCTGTTTTAGGCTTGAGCCACATGATCCCTCAATTCTGGGCATGTAGGAAAACATTTGGTGAAAATAGCATTTAGCACTTAATTTGCAATTAGTGAAGAGATTTGGTGTAGAAAAAGGGGGGCCAAGTACAGACCCCTGGGGGACCTCAGTCAACGAAAGAGGTCAACCTGACAGATAGCCTATCAAATCCGCTGCATGTCTCAGGTAAAATAGCTGGCGCCCACCGGCCCACCCTCTGAATTCAGACAGACACATCTCCACACAGCATCTGAGTGTCGTTATCTTCTCTTGGCATTGGACAATGGATCCTCTCACCCATCCACACGAGGAACAATGAACAACAACTCCATTTCAGAGGAAAGTAAATACAGTGGAATGCACAGGGAGTACATTACTGGCATATAAAGACAGAGGGATATCTATGTTGTATGCGAGCTATACAAGGTGTTGACTTTGAGCCATGTCTGAGCTTGTTCAAAGCCAAGGTAGAATCGAGAGCTGTTTTTCTTTACTGCCAGTACTGATAACTGGCAATTCTTGGCTCTTGAGGGAGCCAACATTTTTGCTGCATGGTATTCTGTATTGCTCTCAAGGGTATGTTTGTGTCCCAGAATTCCAGAGATGATTACACAGGCTGATGGGTAACATGTTCCTGCAAACCCCTACTCATATGACACTGCAGATATACTACTGTGAAACTGTGACTCAGTCTTTAAAGAGGGTCTGCAGGTGGGTTAGAAGCACGCACACACACACACACACACACACACAAACTTGAACGAACACACACACACACACACACACACACACACACACACACACACACACACACACACACACACACACACACACACACACACACACACACACACACACACACACACACACACACTATAATTTACAAATTAGGTATTTAGCAGACGCTCTTAATCCAGAGCGATTTACAGTACGCAAGGAAAACACGAGGTAATACATCAAATGCATAGAAATAGTAATCTAGGATCATAGGCAAACCAAGAACCTATCATCAGTCTTAACAGTATTATATCAAAAAAGCAATGAGCCTGCACTCACACAGGTGTGCACGCGCGCACGCACGCACGCACACACACACACCCACACACACCACACACACCACACACACCACACACCACACACACACCCCCCATCACTGTGGTCTAATGGTGGGTGAGTAACACTGTTTGTCTCAGTGACGCCTCCCCCCACACATCAATCTGTCACTGGGGTTGTGGGGAGCAAAGAAATGTTTACACATACACACGCACACAGGTGCACAGGTGAGGGCATCACGTTAAGACAGCTGCTCCACAGCACGGAAGGTAAGGTCATTAGTGAGGGAAATATGTAACAAAAAAAGGCTCAGTTGTTCACTTCCGGCAGAAAGTGTGAAAATTTGCATATGGCATGTTTGAAGTATGCCGATTTCAAATTTTGCCGGATCCAAGCACTTTTCCCATGGGATCTGGTCGTAAAATGAGAATTAAAGATGGCCGCCAACGTTTTTGGTTCAATTAGGTTTTGTATTCCAATCTTTGACACCTCATCACTTTTGAATGTGAAACAAGTTTGTTTTGATGAAATCCAAATTGTAATGCAGCAATACTTTGACATTTTCAGTTTCTGTAGATTAATTTAGCAGATTACGTTCTGTTTTTATGGCAAATTTGATTGAAACCAGTGTTACTCCAAAGTGCTTCATCTGAGCCTCATGATGTTGGTGTCTCTACCTATGTTTTCAGGGGTATTCTTTCACATGAGATCATATTACTGGGTTCACACTTATTTAATATTTTTGTAGCAAAACTCATTCTTCAAAAATAGCATATTAGATGGTTGACAGTGCATGTAACGGACCTTCAGGAACTTCCAAATGATTCCCCAGATACCCATCGTGAATTTGTCAAGGGGAACTTTGTCATTGCACAAGTTCTCTGCTTTGGCACACGATCAGATGCATGAACAGCAGAACGCTATTGTGAAAGGTGATGGCGGAATTGTTGTAATTACTGAGAACTAGACCATACCCGGTGAAGGTTATTGCGCGGTCCCCCCGCGGGTCCCCCCGCGGCACCCCCCGCGGTCACCCCTCCCCACGGGCACCCCCCCCCCCCCCCCACGGGCAACCCCCCACACACCCCCCCGTCGCGGAACCCCCCGGGTCCCGTCGCAAACACACACACACACACACACACACACACGCAACGTTTAGCGCGAGTCGTCTCGTGCGCGCACACACAGAGCCAGCGTGTGCGCACACACACGGGCACATGCGACGCATGCGCAGTTCGTACTGTACTGTACTGTACTGTACTGTACGTACTGTACTGTACTGTACTGTACTGTACTGTACTGTACTGTACTGTACGTACTGTACTGTACTGTACTGTACTGTACTGTACGGTCTGTACTGTACGTACTGTACTGTAATGTACTGTACTGTACGGTCTGGACTGTACGGTACTGTACTCTACTGTACGGTACTGTACTCTACTGTACTGTACTGTACTGTACTCAGACATGCAAAAGTGTCACTTTTCAGCTACAGTCACCTTTTTGAACCCAAATAGGGCAATTGTGTGACACCTGACCCGAAAGAAAACAACATGTTGTCACCTTTTTCACCTCGGGGCTGTTTGCATGCCTGTGTACTGTACGGTCTGTACTGTACTGTACTGTACGGTACTGTACGGTACTGTACGGTACTGTACGGTCTGTACTGTACTGTACTGTACTGTACTGTACTGTACTCTACCGTACTGTACGTACTGTACTGTACTGTACTGTACTGTACGTACTGTACTGTACTGTACTGTACTGTACTGTACTGTACCGTACCGTACCGTACGTACCGTAGACGTTCCTTGCAACACACAAACAGTTCCTTCCGTACATTGCACGAAAGTTGAATGAGGAGTCTGTGATGCGTGTTGATGTGGTGTGGGACACGTACAGAACGGATAGTCTCAAGGAACTCTGAAGAAAGTGAACGAGGCACGCAAGCAGCTATTTGCTCATGGAAATCGCAAAGTGGAAAATATTCCACCCACAAAGGAGGCACTTCGTCAACATGTGAAGAGAGCAGTATTTCAAGCTGGTCACATCTGGGGACAGTCCCAAATTGCCAACCCAGAGATTCCTTCACCTGCAGATTGGGGATGGGTGAAAAGTTAGGACGATGGCTGGTGTCCATTTTGGACGGTGATGGCAGAGGTGGCGTCTAAAGGGTGTCGAGAGCTGATCAAATGCATGTGTAAAAAACGGTGTGCTGGAAAATGCAAATGTTTTGCGGCTAATCTACCATGCACAGAACTATGTGTTTCTGTTCAGGACAATGCTTCCAAGAAGAACAGAGTAGGACAGATTAAATAAACAAGTTAATGAGAAATAAATGTAACGTCCTCCCGGTGGGGGCTCCTCACTGGCAGGTGAGTCAGTAGAATACAACAGCAGTGACAACACACTGTGTGTGGAGAGGAATCAATTGGCATAATGATATATATAACAATTCGATAAAAGGGTGTACCAAACTTTTCTCAGTTGATTCTTATGTGTTTTTTCCCGTAGAATCCATTTCTGCCATGTACATTTTTGTATTGTGCATAATTAATTAGATAATTAGCATATTTGCAGCAAATATGCTAATTATCTAATTAATAAGTCAGACGCTTTGGTCTGACTTCTTGGATCCGGCAATTTTTGAATTCAGCGCCCAAAAATACCCCTAGGTGCAAAATTTCACACTTTCTGCCGGAAGTGAACAACTTTTTCACATATTTCTCCCACTACATCTGCTTTGCATAATGGAAGCCCCCCACAGGACATCATTAAGCTGACTAAAGACCATCTAAGGACATCCAAAGAGCTCAGCAAACAATATCATACCGTTTTTCTTTTATGTATAGTGATCTAAACTTTTAATAAGAAAAAGTATTAAAAAAAGAGTATTCCTTGAGTTGTAATTTAATGGCAACACTTTCTAATGGGGTTGATATCTCTTTGATATATTTGGGAATTAAACTCTGCAGTCTGCATAAAGTTTCAGTTCAAACACTCATATGAATAAAGCAACGCATTGCACTTTCTTGCATGGTAAAAACTATTTTTTTTCTTTTTTGCCGGAATAGTCTGCATAAGGCAGAAAGATTAACCACTTAAGCCCTATTTCATACCATGGCTATTTGAAAATAGCTAATCTACAAGCTCACAACACGCATCATGACGCATTGTTGAATGTAGATCTGCTATTTGGAAACATTGTTTAAAAAAGTGTGAAATATTTTGACAATGTTCACATAATGACATTGCCAAAGATGCCTGATATAGCAGTGGTTCTCAATTTGTTTAATGTCAAGAACCCCCTAGTATTTGGCCACAGACGACAGACTTCCATCTGAAAATATCTTTGGGAGGCACCCCCATACAAGATTTGTCTTGTTCAAAATGTTTTAAAATTCTTCAAATTCTTTCAAGATTTCTTGCAAATAGCTGCTCACAACGCGTTGCGATGCGACACGTGAGCTTGTAAATCTGCAATTTTCAAATAGCCGATGTATATAGGGTCAAAGGGGTTGAGCTGATTTTGATGTTATATTAACTAATTTGGCTGGGGACCCTCTGGGACCCCCTCAAGGATCCCCTGGGGGTCCCTGAACCCCACTTTGAGCACCACTGTGACGTGGGACTTCTTCCGCCATGGTTACAACTGTATTCAGTGAGCTGCTGCGTGACATCAACGAGGACACCTGCATCTACAAAGTCAACCACATCGTCTCCTGGCAACAAGGTCTTCCTGGATCCTTTAAGAGACTTCCTCCCCAACCCCCCGCCCCCTCCCGCCCCTAACATCTCTCGGGTCTATTGTTCCCATCTCATCCGCCAGGCCTAACAGAGGATATCCAGTAGGATGTGTCGCTGTGCTCCCGCCTCCTTGTGACTTAAAGTACACACACTGATGATAACAGCCATTGTCTAGTCACGTGTGACGTTCTGTCAGCAATTATTGCACCACATTTGGCTATCACTTGAGGGAGGGTTTATTCATACTGATGTGGCAAGCGTCTCAGCCAGTTGTTTATCAAGCGTCTGTCTGTATCAGAGCAGAGCAGGAATCTACATCCCCTTGGCTTTTTTGGGTCGCAGAGCAGACATACACCAGTAGTTCACTGCTGAATAATAGTAAAAAGCACTAAAGTGGATAACAATACATGTAACCGAGGAATGATTCAAATATTCTACCATGGGAATTAATATTAGAATCCTGGTGTCTAATAACCCGTAGTGTGGCCTGTATATGACGTATCTATAATGATTAGAATCCTGTAGAAAGTGAATTCCTCCCTGGAGTTTAGGTCATGCTGGTATAATAGGTATGTTGCCTCACAGGGACAGAATATAAAACAGCCTGGAATACATGCTGCACAGAGGGGATGGAGGAAGTCGTATTTTTCTTCAAATTATGTGAACAGGAAGGTTGATTGAGGCAGTAGGCGCACAACGCAGGATGACTAATGCCTGATTTATACTTGGTTGCCATACAGTGTCATGCACCAAAAGTAGCCAATCTACAAGCTCACGACCTGTTGCAGCGCAACGATTTGTGAGCTTGTACATCTGCTATTTTCAGTGTGCGAGATCGGCGCGGCAGCTAAGTATAAATCAGGCTTAACTGAGAGCAGTCAAATGAATTGCAGCTGGGTGTCTACGTGCAGGCGAGGGCGAGAAAACAAGTTGCCATGGAAACAGTAGTGTGTCTCCAACTCCACTCAATAGCGGAGTAAGTGGAGACCGCCGGCCTATTATGAGAGATGATGTATTGATTGGTTCATTGATGGGGCTGTCAGACCCCCCCCCCCCCTCCCCCTCCACAGGAAGCGTTGCGCTTGACCATATACCAACCTCCATGCCAGAAAAAGCATTGCCCAGATTGAACTGTGATTACCCCTTTCCATCAACAGAAGGTAACATTCAAAGCTGCCATAAAGCAGCAGAGGATGGAACGGTGGAGGAGCCCATATATAGAGCACACGAGGTTAGAAACAATATCACTTGGGATCTGAGTATATATGACATGTGAGAGGAAATACTATTTCACTGAACATTGGATTGACTGTGGTGTAATTTGAAAATATGTCAAACCTGTACAAATGTCAGCTTGTCCCTACTCCTCTCTGTGCTGTTTGTTTGGTAACAGAGGACAAAGGACATGTTTGTTTTTCGTGTAAAAGCTTGGGTACATTTGGGATCAAGTTATTACCCAGCTGAAAGTGGAATTTACGGTGAAATGGTCAAATATCATATTGAGACAGGATGTCAGTTTTAGACTTTCAATGGATCTTAGGGTTGATGAGGTCAGAGGTTATGCAACGATGGCAAAATATTTTGTGGCTATCCTATATTAAAATTGGCTACTGGGAGGGGACCACTGCCACATCAGTATGACTAGTCTCGTGTAGCCTAATCTCTCAAGACATGGAATCTGTCGGGAGCTCCTTTTACAACGTGTATAGACCAATTATTTGTTTACCAACATTGAGACTGGACGCACAGATGACTGTCATGTAATCAATTCCCAACAGATCCCCAAACCTGTTGTTTTGGGGAGCACTGGTTTCAGTTCATCCAACTTACTCTTGTGTGTTGGCTAGTGGGGTGCGCCCTAGCGAGACATATACGTCATCGGGCAACGGTATTGCTATAGCTGACATACAAGCTCACAACCGCGTCGCGGATGCAACCGTTGTGAGCTTGGAAGTCTGCTATTCTCAGCGCGTTCTCTGCGCGCGACATCTTCGCGGGACGGAGCATAAATTAGGCTTGACGGGCTACAGCAGCGCGAGCCAAGCAGGCTCTGCTGCCCTGTTCTTATCAGTGTGATGTTGTCTGATAAGGGGTCTATTGTTAGGAATGTTAGGAATGTAAACAAAGACACATGGACCGGAAGTGGAGGGCTGACCTAACGGCCAACATCCTGTTATCCACATTCTATTGGGAAGTCCCCCTAGAGTCAAATTCAAAGGAAAAAAACAGCAGAGGGCGCTGTTTTTAAAATTCTTTTGACTAAAAGGTTCCCACATTGCGTGCAGCCAGACAGCTATTCCACAATCTCCGAATGCTATATAGAGTCTGGAACTACACCTCCCGAAATCCGTGGTAAGAAGCTGGCATCTGTTCGTCATTTCCGTTCACAGAAATATATTTTAAAATATCTTTACATAAACTTTTTTCAATTTCCATTTCTGCTAAGCAGCAAGCTATATATGCTTAGATGATTTTGATTTATATTAGGATAAATTTGCGCAACTGCGTTTGATTTGATTTATTTGAAAAGCAAAACCACATGGTTACAGCAGTTCGAGGATTACACAAGAAAGTCCTGAGAGTTATTTCCGTTGAGGTTGGTTCTGTTGAGCAGGATCGGGACTGGGAGGTCCTCTCCGTACTTTTTTTTCTTCAAAGATATTTGGGCTTTTTGCCTTTATTGATAGATTACAGTAGGCGGACAGGAAATGGGAGAGAGAGATGGGGGATGACACGCAGCAAAGGTCGTCGGGATCGGGAGTTGAACCCGCGACACGCTGTCAGGCTGGCATTGCAGCCTAGGGTGCCTGGATCGTCACGCTGCGACCCAGGCCACCCTCTCCGTACTTGAACAGGAGCTTGCTGTGGTTGTGGTCGACAGACCAAAGGGGGGGCAGGTGGCGGGGCTTCATGGTGGTGAGAAAATGTTGTCTCCATCGACACTCCAGCTCCATCAGGCCTCGCAGGCCAGTCTCTGCGTTGGTACGCACCACCTTCAGCCCATGGGGCACATAGGCCTCGTTGAAAATTCTGCACTCAAGGCCTGAAGCTGTCTGCAGTGCCTCTGGACTAAGCGGCTCCTCACTCTGCACACCTTCTGCCTCCGACTCAACATCGCTATAAAACCCTCTAACGACAGCCTCCAGCTCCTCGCGTCGGTTCTCCGGCAGGCTGTCCCTGGCAGTGAGAAGGGCCCGAGCAGCCGAGCGCACATGCTGCAGGTCCAAGTTCTCCAGCATGCGCACTCCCTTCTCGTTCCCGTGGGGGGCGCCGTACTCATCAGCCAGCTGCTGCTTGAGCATGTCGTCGTGGACGTTGGAGGCGGCCTGGCAGGCGGTGCACAGCAGCAGGATGTCATGGGAGTTGTGTTCCTTCATCTCTGTGGGGAAATGACGCCTGTACTCACGTGGCACAATGTTTTTCCTAACGTACGAATCAGCTTTGCCACACACAACGCAGAGATTCTCCTTGACTGTGAGATAGTAATTCTGATCAGGACGAGGATCAGGTCGTCCCGATGGTTCAAACAGCAATCGAACTATGAAAGGGTCTTCACTCCGGCGCTCTCCTTTTCCTTTGGACAGGTACCACGTGGCCCTCTTTTTGCCAATGGTACACAGGGGCTGGCCGTCTGGGGCATGAAGGAAGCAGTTGTCATACAGAGGAGATTTCCTGGCAGTATAGCCCACACCCAGTGGCTTTCTCTTACATTTACGAAGGTCTGGGACTTGCTGATCTCCAGACTCTGGGCTATCACTTATGGTTTTTCGGAGTCTCCGTCTCCTCTCTCCAGCTGCGATTTTCTCCTCTCCGTCTAAAGCCATCCGGTGTCTGAAGGGCACATCCATCAGGCCCTGGCAGCGGGCAGCCAGCTCAGAGTAGGTACTCCCAGTAGTTGTTGGGGAGCCGACTTCAGGATCAAGGCCCAGGAGATTGAAGAAAAGGGCGATGGAGACCTGGGCATCTCTGGCTGCATATGTCATCTGCTCCAGGGTCAGCTGGTCAGCCTCCCAGTCACTGCATCGCAACTTCAGGGATTTGTCCAGAGACACATTCAACACATCTGCAGCCAGTGACTGCAGACTGAGGCCATTATTCAATGCAACTTGCCTCTGTCTTAAGGCAAGGTAGCGCAGGTCGACCGTGCACCCCAAAGACATGCCGTAGTCCTGGGTCAGACACTTCCCGTCTTCGTAGCAGCCCACACCAACCTTCAGGATATGGGGGTCGCGGAGTACTTCAATCAGGCTGAGTGGGAAGGACTGCTGGCCACCACGAAAGGACACTAGCCTCACCAGTACACACAGCCCTGAGTAGGTCGCAATCTGCAGCAGGGAGACTGCAGAGATTTTGCCGTTTACTGAAACCCATTCACAGTCGAGGCCGAGGACTGGGAAGAGTGACAGCTCCTTTTGCAGCGAGGGCCACAGCTGGTCCCACTGTTCTTCAGAGCACACCATCACTGGCTTCACCCCCAGCAGCTGCTCAGGAGACGGCAGCCGAACAGAAGGGAACAGTTGTGCAGTTGTAGTTTGACAATTAACAGCTTCAATCTCCTTTTCAATGCAATGTAGTGTTTGCGTAGGCTGACACTCCAAGGCCTTAACTTCTTTTTTGATAGGACTTGATGAAGACACAGGTTGAACTTCTATTTGTGTAGACTGACACTCCACAAAATAAACGTCTTCTTTGACAGGACACGACACAAGTTGATCTACCTCCTGAACGGGTGGCAGCTTCTTTCTCGTCCGAAACACCCGCCATAATACGAGCCCTCCCAAAGAGGCTCCTAGCATTGAGGTTAGAATGGTGGTTAGGGATCCTTGTAGTGTCATCACAGCTTTTAGTGGTATTCGTCTTCTTGAGCAGGATGGAAAATTGCAAACCTTTTGCCTTTTTTCGCTTCTGTATCTTTGTAACACTTATAATCGGCTGATTGTTTAGAACCGGGCTCAAGAGCCACTGAAAGGCCTAGCTGGTTTGTACGGCCAGCCAGTTGTCCTGGTACTCTGTATAGGGTCAATATGTTCCTCGAGCGTCACTGATTACACTGGATTGTCTGATGAGCTATTCCTGATTGGGTCTATGTTGTTCACTCTGGAAGTGTTAAGACTGGGTCTAATGCCGATGATGAGAGTAGTTCAACCCTGACATACGGCTTGTTTTATACCACTGAGGGTGGCTCCTGACATCACGGCGGTGATGTCAGGTGGTGTCAGGCATTCCCACATATGGAGCTGGCTATGTCTGTCATGCCCAAACCGGGGACTATGATGTCAGTCCTGGATGGTTCCGGTTATCTCCGTATATGGGGTTTCTAGAAGGAATGTTCTGATGTCAGAGCTAGGTATGTTTTAGGAATCTCCTTTTCTAGCTATTCTATACTGTCAGGCTTTGTCTCCATTTATGGGGATAGGCGAGTATGGGTGAGTATGCCCTGAATGTTCGTAACAGCTGCCCCACGGATTTCCCGTGGAAATACGTAAAAAAATCCATATAATACGTCCAAAGTCAGAGAACATTTCCTCGCCTATGCCTGTGTCTCCGTCTTTGTCTGTTTTGACCCATCATACATTACTTGAGGTAGTGATGAGCCCGCTGCCCCATGAGGACATTTAGATGAGGTTTATTTATGTAGTAGTGATGAGCCCGCTGCCCCATGAGGACAGTTGGATGAGGTTCCTTCCCGGAGGTTGGATTATATTCTTGATAATGCTTTCCATGTTCTCAAGGTCGTTGTACATGGGGTTGGTCCCTGCCGCTGCCCCGTGAGGCTCTCAAGTTTTAAGATTCACGTGTCTAGCTGTGGGCTTTCCTTTGGCCTCCATGGTGTGGGCTTCAGTTAGAACTTAACTTCACTCCCTCAGTGCAAGGCAAGTTATGCCTACTGCAGCTCTCCACCAAAGCTGGACGGCATATACTCTGCCGCCCCGTCAGAGGCGTATTTCTGGACATTGGGTCTGGAACTGCAGTATCCTAGCGTTTGCTATTCATCCGTTATTCAGAACAATTTGGCCTTGCACTTGCCTCCGAGCCTGTGCAGGGTTTGAGGTTGTAGTATTCATCATTATGTTCACTGGTCTCCTATACGGCTGGGTAGCTCTCCCCTGGAGGGTCATACCTTCGATCAACTGTGGGTCTCTGTTCCTGGTGACCACCTATCTGTGCTCCTTTACATCTCATCCTCATTTCAAACAAGAGCCATTCTGCCAGGTCCGGCAGGAAGGGGGTCCGAATCCGGTTCTTGTTGGCGGACCTTTGGAATATTACCCTTAAATCATACGGCAGCCGAGCTAAGAGTTGCATGACATAGGTTGCACATCTCAGCTCCGCTCTTCCTTCTCTCCCGGATTTTGATAACAGAGCCACCAGGCCTCGGACTTTCAGAGTAAATGTTCGGAATGCCTCTATGTCTCCATTCCGAATGGTGGGTCCCTGTATGAGCTCAGCGATGCCCTGCATTGCCACTTGGTGAGGCTGCCCGAACTGTTCCGCGAGGGCTGCCATAGTCTCTGAGTAGGGGTGTGATGAGTCTGCGTGAGCCTCCGCCACTAAGTAAGCGTCTTCAAGCTTCAGATGGTCGCATAAAATGCGGAACTTGAATTGTTCTGATGTGTGGGGAGGGAAGGCATCCTTCAATGCCCCCTTTAATCTTGCGAACTCTCTAGGGTTCGGCGAGGCGAACACCGGTATGATGGGTACCGGTCCCCGATAGAGAGTCTCCCCTGGAAGGCCATGTCGCCGCTCAACTGGGGTTCTCGACCGGTGCCTCCTTGCCGAACCCCGATTGGTCGAAGAAGAACTTTGCCTGGAACGGGTCGCCCTATGGAGACGGCGCTCCAGACCTGAACGGCGGTCCCGCCCGGCGACCCAATCCAGACAGAGGTCATCCTCAACCGACCAGGAGCCGGCACACAGGAGACGAAGTTCCAGGCCCAGGCGACGGTCCCATCGGTCGACCCGGAGGCACCAACGGCAATCACTGCAGTCCCATTGGAGGGCAAGGGGCCACCAGTCGAGACCCACAGTTGATCGAAGGTGTGACCCTCCAGGGGAGACCCTCTATCGGGGACCAGTACCTATCATCCCAGTGCTCGCCGCTCCGAATCCTAGAGAGTTCGCAAGATTAAAGGGGGCATTGAAGGACGCCTTCCCTCCCAACACATCAGAACAATTCAAGTTCTGCATTTTATGCAACCATCTGAAGCTTGAAGACGCTTACTTAGTGGCGGAGGCTCACGCAGACTCATCACACCCCTACTCAGAGACTATGGCAGCCCTCGCGGAACAGTTCGGGCAGCCTCATCAAGTGGCAATGCAGGGCATCGCTGAGCTCATACAGGGACCCACCATTCGGAATGGAGACATAGAGGCATTCCGAACATTTACTCTGAAAGTCCGAGGCCTGGTGGCTATGTTAGCGAAATCCGGGAGAGAGGGAAGAGCGGAGCTGAGATGTGCAACCTATGTCATTCAACTCTTAGCTCGGCTGCCGTATGATTTAAGGGTAATATTCCAAAAGTCTGCCAACAAGAACCGGATTCGGACCCCCTTACTGCCGGACCTGGCAGAATGGCTCTTGTATGAAATGAGGATGAGATGTAAAGGAGCACAGATAGGTGGTCACCAGGAACAGAGCCCACAGCGCGACCGGCACAGGACGCCGCGCGTCCCTAGCCCCCGACGGGCCGTTCGGCAACCGGAGGTACGCAGTCCACGCAACACTGCTCGGACACATAGGATCCAAAGTCCACGGAGAGCTACCCAGCCGTATAGGAGACCAGTAAACATAATGATGAATACCACAACCTCAAACCCTGCACAGGCTCGGAGGCAAGTGCAAGCCAAATTGTTCTGAATAACGGATGAATAGCAATCGCTAGGATACTGCAGTTCCAGACCCAATGTCCAGAAATACGCCTCTGACGGGGCGGCAGAGTATATGCCGTCCAGCTTTGGTGGAGAGCGGCAGTAGGCATAACTTGCCCTGCACTGAGGGAGTGAAGTCAAGTTCTAACTGAAGCCCACACCATGGAGGCCAAAGGAAAGCCCACAGCTAGACACGTGAATCTTAAAACTTGAGAGCCTCACGGGGCAGCGGCAGTGACCAACCCCATGTACAACGACCTTGAGAACATGGAAAGCATTATCAAGAATATAATCCAATCTCCGTGAAGGAACCTCATCCAACTGTCCTCATGGGGCAGCGGGATCATCACTACCTCAAGTAATGTATGATGGGTCAAAACAGACAAAGACGGACATAGCCAGCTCCATATATGGGAATGCCTGACACCACCTGACATCACCGCCGTGATGTCAGGAGCCACCCCCAGTGGTATAAAACAAGCCGGATGTGAGGGTTGAGCGACTCTCATCATCGGCATTAGACCCAGTCTTAACCCTTCCAAAGTAACCAACATAGACCCAATCAGGATTAGCTCATCAGACAACCCAGTGTAATCAGCGACGCTCAAAGAACATCTTGACCCTATACAGAGTACCAGGATGACTGGCCCTTTGTGTTTCACACCTGCAGCACAGCGCCGATGTCACCCACATGCACGTTAGTGTCTGAATGTCTGACTGCCTGTCCTGTCAATATATAGGAATATATGGAGATCCAGTTGTCCAGAGCCACAGATCCGGCCGCTATGCCCATATTTGGGACCGACTGACTTCAAACTCTGCGCGCACATCGGCAAGGACTCAAGGGAGAGCGGATGAGCGGTTGTCCAGAACTGCCGATCCGACCGATATGCCTATATTATGGGTATGCCAATATATGGGCATATGCTGATGACATGGACTGACATATACAGATATCTCAATATATGGGCACAAAGGGACACAGACATACGGGTACAACTGTTACTCTGACAAAGCCCCCGAAACTATGACTCAGACATATCGGTGGGATCGGTGGTGTGACGTAGGTGTGAGGGCCACATAGCGGCCCAAACTCTAGATCAATCAATACATTAAGCTTTATTTATACAGCACAATTCAATGCAGTTCAATGTGCTTCACAGGGGGGGAAAAGTTTTAAAATAATGAACTTTAAAAAAAGCTGAGATGCATACAAATAGGCATAAAAAAAGATAAGAAAGAACAAGTAAAGCAGGAAGAAAAATGCAGCAATCTAAGTAAAAGTGATGCTAAAAAGATGTGTCTTAATATTTACTTTAAAAATGTCCACAGATTCAGAGACCTGCAGATTCCCTGGCAGGCTGTTCCAAAGCTTGGTACCATAATAGCTAAAAGCTGCCTCTCCATACTTTTTTGTACTAGTCTCTGGAACAGTTAGAAGATCAGCGCCAGAGGTCTCATATGTGCCCAGGCACGTACTTAGGAGGCATTACAGAGAAGTAGGCAGGTGCATTTCCATTTAATGATTTAAAAACCAGTAAAAGGATCTTAAAATGTATTCTAAAACTGACAGGCAACCAATGCAAGGACTTTAAAATAGGCGTTTTTAATAGTGCTCTCCGTTTGGTCTTTGTCAACACACGTGCTGCTGCATTCTGGACAAGTTGTAACCGACCGGTTTCTTTTATGGTAGACCAGACAGGAGAGCATTGCAGTAATCAAGCCTGCTAGTGATAAAACAATGTATACATTCTCAGTGTCAGCCTGGTAGAGAAATGGTCGGACTTTGGCAATGTTGCCTCACATGTTCAAATGTGAGGGCCGCGTAGCGGGCTTAACCTCTAGTTTAATTAAAATACCCAAATAATTATTCTAATATTATGAATAGAGATTATTTTACTTTTTTTATATGCATATATTTTCTTCCTTTTTGTGCTGGGCTGTCCACATGACCCTGTGCAGTGGGTTTGTGGTTGGGGGCAGTGCAATTCCTATGCCAGGCAGTGATGCATCCAGGGGGCTCAGGACATAACCCTGAGTGGCTCCTGTGTTGAGGGACAGGGGGCAGCTGGCAGGAGAATGTATGTGACATAACAGACTGATGGCTAAACAGTGGCTTCTTTTCGTGCCCTAAATGAATAGCTATTCTACCTGCAACAACTTGTGATAACCAGTTAGGAAGAAAAATAGGTCTTTACAGCAGTGGGTCTGTATTATTTTTTTTTTTCTTCCTCTGGTAGACTTTTATTGCTAATGTCCATGAAGCCCTTAGGCAGTGTCTGTGGCTGAAGACATGCTCTAGTTGTTAACTGGTTCTTTTGAAAGTACACATGTGTGTCTATGCTCATGTGTGTTGTTTGTGAGCATGGATTTCTGCATCTGAAATAACAGTTTAAAGGGTGGGCCTGTGGAGACTCAATATTTCCTGGTAGACATCATGCAGGTACATCTGCATCTGAAATGCCAGTTTAAAGGGTTGGACTGTGGAGACTCTTTCCTGGTAGACATCATGCAGGTCGATACTCTCAGCCCATAGCAGAACATTAATTCACCCAACCTTGCTGTGGGAACCACAAATGACCAACATTCTTCTTGAGACTTCTGAGAACTAGGCCTGTGCCTACGGGTCGGAAGAAATGCCAAAGGTGCATGCATGGGCTCATTTGTCTTTGTTTAAAGAAAAAACTATTACGATTGTTCGATAATGTATACATTTGGCTTTATACAGTATATTGCTGTCTTTACTATATAGGGTGGGGCTAACAACTGCTTACAGCGATTTCTTTGCCTTGTGAAAACAGCATAATGGTGTTGTCAAGCTGCAGTGGTATTGTAGGAAATAGGTGTGATACTCTACCAGGAGGTAAGTTTCACGTAAGATTAGAATGCGTACAGGAAATGTCTTCTTTGCACTGACTGAATCAAACACTTCATTTTGTATCCATGTACACTTACGCTATATTCTCACAATTATTCATGTGAATTTTATATTAGAACAATGGAACGTTAAGTTCCAGTATGAGCGCAGAGAGGAGTATCAGCATTCAACTCACGCATTCAACTAACCCTAACCCTCACTGAACAGAAGAGGCCATCCTAAACCCAAGGGGGGATGAGGTGTGTGGAGGAAGGATTAGTCTAGTCCTTCAAACTCAGCAGTGAGTCATAGGATAGAAATGTTACTCAGAAGACTTTGCTGTATCCTCCTCCCTCCACAAAACCAGGCTATAGTATTTAAGAACTCACCACACTTCACACATCTTTGTGAAATGGCTTGCTTTCCACAATTAGCCGCTGCACTACTAGCAGTATTCTGCTAGAATTCTGCTTAAATGGTTTGCCTGATAGGGACACATGCTCTTCAATCTGTACTGTACATGTTCCCACTTTGTATTATCATAAAGAAACACACTATACCATTCACATGTCAATGACACACAGTTGTATTTCACTTTTCTCTCATGATCTCAGTTCTGTTAACAAACTAGTTAACTGTAAAGATTAATTAATTGCTGGATGTCCGGAATTATTATTATTACAGCTGAATACAGACAAGACTGGGATACTCACAGTATACTGTACACACTGAGACAGTCCTAACAGTCAGAGACAATGTATTCACCCTCGCCATCGCTGTCTCTTAAATACTGTAGGTTCATAGGTTCAGGATTTGTAGTGCGCCCCCCATCCAGTTATTACACTGGCCCGGGGCGCAGTCCGCAGAAAGAGAAAAGAAAGAAAGAGCCTTCATATACAACTGACTGTCAGATCTGAGTGACCTGTTGCTGGGAGATAGGTCTAAAAGTTTTCACAATATAGGGAGGTGCAACAATGAGCAAGTCAGAAACCTTGGCATATCAACTCTGCCCAGGCTGGCAGACCGGGAGGCGGAGAGGATGTTTTTGCCCCTGTCTGTGTGTCTGTGTGTCTATGGCTAATCTTGGACACTGCTGGACTGATCGGCGTCAGACTTTGCATGCGCACTTCCAGTAGGGCACGTTTTGGCCTATAACTCTTGAACATAGGTCTTACTATAAATCTTTCCAATCCTGGGGCCGCTACTCCACATTTTCTTCAAAACACACTTGTTGGTACTGCTCCAATTGATTTTGTCCAAAACTCACATGAACCGGTACATTATCTCGTGTGATAAACATGTATCATTCAGATTTTTCATATTCCATTTGGATTGAGGGAGGGGCATTAAAATGACAAAAAACATGAATGCATTGTCCCAAATTTGAATCACACATTGAGGGGCCTCTTTAAACAACAAAGAGCCAAAGTGATTTCTCATAGACCCATATGATAGAGGGCACCACAAATGCTACAGATGTCACTGTTGGAGAAACATTCTTTTCAATTATTTTCCATCAAATTACAGTAGGTGCAAATTATCTTGTGAGTCATGTGATAATGGCAGTCAAACAGGGTTTTGATATACTATATTGTTTGCCTGTATGGCTTAAAAAAATGTGTGGGCATAAAGTATAAACACAACATCCAATAAACCACAAACTGGAATCGCATGTGATGGGGCCTCTATAGAGCACACCTCCAAAAGCCCTTTCACTTCTGCCCAGTATTATGCCTTACAAAAGCTATAACCCCCTGCTTCCTCGTGTCATGATGGCGGCAACCCACGACTTACACTGCCCTGGCTAGGCAATCCAGCCTGGCAGAGATGCGCTCATGAGTGCCCATTAACCCATTAAGACCTGAGGCCAATTCTACAAATGCCTTCTGAATCAGTAGTTCAGAAACGTTTTATTTTTTGTGCCAGGGACCCCCAGAAGAGAAGATGTGTTACTCTGGTACTGTAATCATTCACAGGAATTGGCTCCTGGTACGAAACAGAATGACCTTAAAAATACTACTAATATTCTACAAAGCACTTAATGGTTTGGCTCTTTATGATACTTTAAAAAATATTATTTAATTCACTTTCATTACTTTTCTGAATTGCTCACTGATTATAATACGAACAGGGGTCATCAGGCGGATGTCTTCTATGTTCAGCCTTTCATTACTATGATCCTGCTCTCTGGAACAAGCTGACTTGAGGTCAATTACTAGCCTGATTATCAGACTGAAGCTGCACTGAAATTGACTCCAGTGTCGGGGATTACAAGGGGGAGGGGATTAGAAATTCCCTAAACCAATCCTAATTGGGATCCCCACGCCCACCTCCGCCTCTCATTGGACAACGCATTTTGTACCGGAGAAGTCCTAGGTTCACATTTACAACTCCAGACCAAGAGGCAGTCCACTCAGAAAGTGGTCGGGGTCTATGGTATGGAACCAGGCTAGTCCATTACCGCTGTGTCCACATTCAAAAGCAATTCTCTCAGACATTATGGTTAATTGCTGTGTCTGTGTGCTGGGCTGGCTACACTCTTTTTTGTTGACCCTCCAACCTACAACAATAGTCTCTTGCAGTCTCTCACAGCAAAAAGAACAGCAAATCTGAACACACAATAAATCTGATTATCCTAACCCTTCACCAACAACAGGAATTTAAATAACGTATTAATTCCACAACACTATGCTGCCTACTGTAGGCTGCTGCTGCCAAACAAGCAAAAGGCATAAGACCTAATCAACCAACAAGTAGGGCTAGGTCTATTTGACATCAGTAAACCAACAACTTAGCCTAAATTCATTCCACAGCACACTATGTATGTCATAGCTCATAGAAAAATACAAAGTGCATTTAGTAAAATATAGCCCATGCTTACCTTTTATTCATTTTATTCTTGATTTAAAGTTTGTAACGTCCAGTTTAATGTTCACAAGGATCTTCTGATTCCAATGTAATTAATTACACTGTGTGATTTATAGGACTATTTATTTGAACCCATGTTCCACTACGCTCTGACTCTCCACTAATTAATTGCACCTGCTACCTTTTCAATTGAAAGCCTATGCAAATTGGTTAATGAGCTTAAAGGCATATTGCACTCAAATCGTTTTGTGCAGCTCAATAGCCTACTTCCCAAACATAACACTACACACATAGCGAGTTAACAACACCCTAACCCACTACCATCACTGATACCACCAAAAATGTAGGCCTACATGACCAAAAACACCAACAATACAAATACATACAGTAAGTAAAGTAACTGTATCAATACTTATCAGCTGCAATCTGGAACTTATTTTAATTTATAAAACGTTATTTTAACCAATCTGTATGATAGTATGTTAACACAATGTGAATTTAGCACATCTGCAGTGGCTGGAGGTGGTTCCTCCACTCTTGCTTAGAGAAATTTAGACCCTGTGGTGTCAGGTAGGACACATGCTGGTTGACACATAGTCCTGTCTTAAGCCCATAAACCCAGTAACTCCCATGGCCAAGTGGGAATATATAAGAAAAAATAAAGTCTGCACAATGTAAATTTAAAAGAAGCTCCCAGTCAAGGCTTTATTAACATTTCAACACAAGGTCTTCTTCAGAATGAGGACCAGGCCAAACACAACACTCCTTATAAGTGGCAACACCCAAATCAGTGCTGGGCTAAGATGATCACACAGGTGCAATCAATGTGCTGTCAGTCTCAAAAAACAGCCCATGGCATATGGCCCATAGTATCACAGGATTACAATACATATGGACCGAAGTATCACAGGATTACAATATCAAGAAACACAAAGCAATAAAAAAAGAAGGGAAAAAAAGAAATAAACGTATGGATTGGAGTTTTAAAGATACAGCAACAGTTCAACACTACACTCTTAACTACTACCATCGACCAGCACAGTTAGACCTGTTTCTTCTGGAACATTACTTCTAGTTATTATTATTATGACATAATATACAGCTGCAAGACATTTAGCTCATCAGTATCATCAGTACTTGTCCACATTACTTCTAGTTATTATTATTATGACATAATATACAGCTGCAAGACATTTAGCTCATCAGTATCATCAGTACTTGTCCACAATTAACTGCTGCTGAGCTCTTAGCATAGCTGAAATCTCATGGAGGATTTTTTGAATATTTTGCAATGAAAAGAGGGGGGGAGGAGTTACTTTAAGGAGTTACCATATTACACCCTTTAATTTAGAGGAAGTATGGATGGAATGCTATTTCCACTTTGTTGCAGCCATTCAAAAGCTGGGTGGTACTTATCTTTAAACTCGCAGAACATTTGACTGATTGCTGTAGCTTCCACAGCATCTTGAAAATAACTTGTAATGACAGGACTGTGAAGATTACCACACGTGATATAGACGCGCTTCAATCTGTTGCAATGCAGTCTAGTTACTGTTACCACTGGAAACAGGGAGTTGGGTTCTGCAACTTATGCTCCTGCTTTGTGATCAATGTGGACTTGTAAAGCTCAGAGGGAGTTTGCCAACACTAATTAATGACACACACACACACACACACACACACACACACACACACACACACACACACACTCACACATTTTTTTCTTTATTATTTTTTTATGTGGACATTTACAAGTTACTCAGTATGATCAGCAGAGGGGTGAAATGAAATGTAAGGAGGGTTGTAAATGCATGATGCACAATCTTTATAGCATTTATTTATATGGCATTATAATATTTTCATTAATTCACTCTCATACTGATAAAAACAAAATTGTAGTGTGCAAAAGTCCCAAATGAACAGACGTGTTTTGGGAATAATAGAAATGTATGGTAAATACATACGGGAAAGTAATGCTCTGGGAACACGAGAAACAGAAATGCATTACTGTAATGTGCACAGTCACACTATATGGAACAAATACTAAATTTGATGGGACACAATTCTCCTGACAAATTTATTGTGCAGACCCATGCCCTTCCATAGTTGAGTGCTATGGCAAGTTGTTGTACCCCTATAGCCATACACTACCCCATGTAGACATAGTTGTACACCTGGCCATACAGTATCTCATGTGGACACAGTTGTACACCTGGCCATAGTGTATATCTCGTTATGCATATGTCCCATTTCACAAGCTTTCAATATTAAAAGCTGAGGCATGAATTTGTATTGTCTTCGCCACGCCGGACGGCCGAAGGCAGGATACTATGTTTTCACTCCTGTCCGTCCATCCGTATGTCCGTCCGTCCGTGTGTGTGTCCGTCCACGTGTGTGTCCATCCGTTTGTCTGTGAACAGATCATCTCTGGCACTGTTGGAACGGTCGGCATGAAACCTAGCATGTCTATAGTCTTCTCTACAATCATCTCTATGGTCATGTACTATAGTCATCTCTATAGTCATCTCTATAATCATGTACTGTAGATAAAGTGGTTGGAACTTCCTCTGCTGCAAAGATCTGTCATGACAGTTCACACTATTACACTCCTCTGGGTTCAGGTTCTGAAGTAGTTACAGCATGGCTGCCTCTCTTTTAGCCTTTTCAAAATTAATCAGGCCTCTTTTTTAAGATGTTAACAGCCACTGCCACATTTGTGGTTAAATTTAGACGCTGGGCCACTTTCCGAAAGCATTCTGTCTCCCTAAAAACCTGCACCAAGTACTTATCATACCCGCCGGACACAGCACATTGTATTGATTCTCCTGGACTAGCTACTGTAGGCAGGGAGGTGATAGCAGGAGGCAAACTGGAGCAGAGCATTCACAGTTTAAATTGAAAGGAAGTCATTTTCTTTATTGCTCCTCCGTGCTTGACTTAATAACCTAATCTATGGACTTGCTGCGCATGAATGAACCAAGAGGTAGCGGTGGGCAGGACATGTCTATTTTCAGCTGGGCAAAGACCTATTTAAACTTTTCCAATGCTTGAATGTAGCAGATGACAGACGTCAAATCAGAGAGCATTAACGTCACTCTGTTTGGCATAAAGAGTGGCTATTACAGCCCTTGCGGTGACTCATTTTCAAAATTACAGTGAACACCTGGGACGAGAGCAGGAAGGAGTAAAGCATGTAGAGAAGTGAACTCTCCCTGTCACTCAGTCACTCTCTAACTCTACTTACTTTCTCTCTCTCTCTCTCTCTCTCTCTCTCTCTCTCTCTCTCACACACACACACACACACACACACACACACACACACACACACACACACACACACACACACACACACACACACACACACACACACACACACACACACACACACACACACACACACACACACACACACACACACACACACTGAGGAAACAGTATCTGGGTAGAAGATACACAGAGTCAGACAGAAACTGTAGCAGGCCAGTATCATGTCATTGTTTCTCCAAGTTTGTTCTGACAAGTTTGTAAGTTATATTTCTCATCTCTCATGTGGTTGATGAGCATGCTGTAGGCTACAGCAGTAAGAGAGAGCAGAGTGATCTCTGCACCCTCTCCATCTGTTTTTGTCCACATTGTAGGAGGAGGAGTGCTGACATTTGATATATCATGCAACGGTCCGATAATCCCCCGAGTGTGTACATACATCAAACAGTATTCCTCTAGAGCCGAATGCGCCTACTGTAACAATCAAAGCCACACTGAGTCACTCCCTTGCCTGTGGAGAGAATTTTGTGATGGAAGCCGAAAGTAAAAAGATCCCCTTTGACACTCCAGCTTAGACTAAGCCTGCCTGCACGCACAAGGCTTTTTTTCACTGTCCAACGTGACGTGAAACAACAGAGCAAGAGCAGCTTCGAATGGCTGATGCAGAAAGTCAACATCAGTGTAAAGTCTATCTTTTTAACCACTTTACCGCAAAACTAAAATCTATATTATTTCAAAAATAGCCAATCTACACTACGTTTTTCAGTTTTTTGCCTATAATGCCCAAAAATGCTAATAGGTTAAAGGTGAAAATGATTCCTAACCTTTGCTATTATACAAGGTATTACAAGGGGCTGCTTTCTTGAAGAGCTTCCATTTGGAGAGATCCCACAGTCTCATATAGATGTCAGGACCAGGGATGATATTGTCTCGGCGGGTAGATAATTTGACATCAGTAGGCTTCTGCTGCTGGATTCTATTTCGGTCAGTCTGACAGAAACATCGAAGCCATTATGGTCAAGCAACATGCACACAGACCTGGAAGTGTTGTCATGAATAATTCCTTGTACTTCCTGTTCTATTTTTTTCCGTGTGGGGATGTTTATTCATGAGGCATTCATTATTTAACGGTTAAAGTAATACTAGGTAACGTTTTCAACAAAACTAAAGTTAAATTGTATATCTTTTGCGAGTGGCAAAAGTTTCACAACACCCACTCCGTGAATTTCACCCCCGGAAGCCTTTTATTTATATATTTTCTATTGAACGTGTACGGGGGGACTTTCCCGGGAAAATGACGTTCCTGGCCAACGTCATGACATCGTGGCCGACGTCCTCAGGAACTACCGCAACGGTTTCCTGTTTGGCCAGGAACTACCGCGCTATTAACAAAAAGGAACCTCACGCTGATTTTAAGATAATGTAGGATTGGAAGATCGAAAAAGAACAGAAAAAGAAAGCACAGCTCATGGTAACTAATGCTCCACTGGCTAAGAGAAACGATCCGTAGATAGTATAAAACAATTAAAAGATCGCTTTTTGAAACGTTTCCGGCTTCCGGTGAAAACGAATGGAATTCTGGGTAATCGAGGACTAGGGAAATTGTATGCAGTGACGGTAGTGACCAGCAGAGGTTGCTAAAAATCGTTATTTGTGATTCTGCATTGTACAACTTTAACGCAGGGATATTCGGAGAGAAGATATTCAAAGATCCATGTTGACCTACAGTAAGTTCTAAATGACAGATACCAGGTCAATACTCTAATACTATAAATGTAGAGCGGCAGCTATCAATCTTTTTTTTTTAATGTTTGGTCTTTCGATTACTTTTTCGATTTATTGAATAATCAAGAAGCGTGTTTTAAAATAAAATAAAACATTTTATGTATACATTTTAGTTTGGTGATCAATAAATGGGGATAAAAGGAAAGTGTTTCTTAACATACATTGTGAAGTTTAAGCCATGTGAACGCACACAAACACACGCACACGCACACAAACACACGCACACGCACACGCACACGCTCACACACACACACACACACACACACACACACACACACACACACACACACACACCCTTCAGGGGTACACACACACACACACACACACACACACACGCGCGCGCACACGCACACGCGCACGCGTACACGCACACGCACACACTCAGCAATGTTACTCCAAGGCTCCGTCCCTCACCAAGAACCTAAATGACTTTGTTCTGTTGTATTCAGAGGTTTAAGAACATGTTTGGACATATCACTATGAGCACACCAAACAACTGCTGGTACGAACTGATGTCAATCATTGGAAATTAGATCTAAGAGATTTACTCCCCCTTTTATGCTTTCTCCCTATCTTCTGACGTACAATTCTAGACATCTTCTGAGGTTCTGGTGTCTTAATGCTATCCCTCATACTATAAAACTGATTGATTGAAGCCCCCTCAGCAGTGGTGGACATGTACTTAGGGAGACAGAATGACAATTACAACCCCAGTACTTGAGTCAAAGTATAGATACTCCCGGTCAAATATTAGTCCAGTACAAGTGAAAGTTGGTCAATACTTTATAAAGTATTCAAAAGTACGAATTTCAAAGTAGGCTACATTTTCTTTTTAATATCAATGTATTGTTGTATAAATTTTAGACATTTCCCCCCAAAATTAAACAATTCTCCAGAACTTTTGAAAAAATATTAATAATAATGAAAAACCAAACCTGAAAGCTCACAATGCGTTGCATCGCGACCCGTTGTGAGCTTGTAGATCTGCTATTTTAACTATACTATTTGAAATAGGGCTTAAAGGTGTAGTTCACCCCAAAATGACTTTTTTTCTATCGATTACAAACCCCATAGAGACTTGAATTCATGGAGATTTTTTTGTTTTTGTAACATTCCTAAGCCAATAATTTGATGACCGGCCGCGGCTCCGGGAGGAGACTCAAAGAGTCAACTTTGAGCCTCCTGCCGGAGACATTAGCATGTTTCCGCTGGTCATCAAATTATTGGCTAAGGAATGCGACAAAAACTAAAAAATAGCCATGAATTCAAGGCTTCATGAGGTGTGTAATTAATAGAAAATAAGTAATTTACGGGGTGAACTATCCCTTTAAGTGGTTAATTCAAAGAGCACTTTTTCCCTTCCTAGAAATGTAAAAGTAAAGTAGCCTACATATACTCAAAGAATTTACTTAAGTACAGTACTCAAGTAAATGTACTTCATTACTGTCCACGACTACCCATACTATAACCCTCATTGAAGTATAAGGGGCTGCATTTCCATCTCCTTAGTCTTTGAAGGTGAAAGGTTCAACAATCAATGTAAAATATCAAATGTCATTTTACATTAGCCAACCTTACTGTACTTAACATTCACTGATTGAGGCCTCTAAGCAGGTTCGTGCAGTTTCTTGTTTCCATGGTTATGGATATTCCAGGTTAAGGGTTAAGGGCTCTAGAAAACTACTTCAACACACTGTATACCTGTGCTTTAAACAATTATTTTTTATTTGAACTAGCTCTCTTTTTCTTTCTTCTTTAAAAAAAAAAACCCATTTAGACCTTGAATCCGGGAAAGCATCTGTGTAATTGTATTTGTTACTATATATCGTCACTGTCGGGCAGAAACCTTGTATCTCCAAGTTTCCAATGAGGATGTTTTTTCGTAAATTAAAGCCCTACTAAAAAGTAGTGAAAATAGCAGATCTTCAAGCACACATCGCAAGGCGTTGTGTGCTTGTATTGCAGATCGGCTATGTCCACTATTTTAAATAGTAAAAAAAAAAAGGAACTGTTTTGGACAAACAAGTTTTCCACCCGACAACAATATCAAAAATTGAAGTTTTTCGGAAAACTTAGGTTAGGATTTAGAAGGTGCCTCAGATCTAAATGGGTTAACTAACTTCCTGCATTTCTACGCTCTCAGTAGATCTTCTGATTGTCTTTGTCTGTCGGACATCATCAATTTGTCCAATCCCTGTCTATCCTCCAGTATATTTTACTGCCCCTTTTACGTCTTTGACTATCAGTCCATCTGTCTGTTCAGCCTGCTGCTACTTATGCAGTCTGTCGGTCCCGTTAGTCATCTTGTGTTCGTCACCAATGAAGAAGCTTCAGTAACAACCACAGAGGGGTGGGGGATTGAAAGGGTTGGTTAAGTGTAAACAGGCCCAGAGTCTCTTGTTTATCATCGATCTCAGCCGACCCAAGTGGATGTTTCCTGCAAGTCTTATCAAAGACCTTCTTTGAGTGGGAATTGATGCTTATCTGTTTTAATGCGAACCTCTCCTCAGTCCTATTGCACTCGCCTAATATTTAGATACTAGAATACGAGTAACTCATCATAGTCAAATGTGAGATCACTTAATTCTGTTTGTTTCTCAATTTTACTTATTACCATAAAACCAAAGGAGGTGTAAATGCATACAATATATCGGAGGGTAAAAAAACACATGACTCCGTTGTCGCATGCATCCATAGTGGTGTTGAATTCCATTCAAATCTAGGAATCGTAAAATCCAAAACAGGATAGACACAATCAAGCATGTTCTTTTTTTTTATAGAAAATTCTCTTTATTATTAAATAAATAAATACTGCACTTTGTCCACAATAAGTTATTTACTACAGTTTAACAAGATGATAACGTCTCTAAAGAGATCCTTAGAGGATCTGTAGTACTGCATTTTCTTAATGTCATTCTCCTGCAAACTCCCCTCCCATTCCAGCCCAGCAGGCCGAATCCATCTGTCCGCCATGAGAATGAATCACAGTTTTGATAGTTAGTGTGGTGATGTTATCTTCCCCTTTCTCTGCACTGCAGAGCTGCCCGTTTACACTATACAACATGTACAATAACCCAAAGCATAGCTCAGCTATCATTCTGAGAATTGGGTTTTTAGGGTTTCACTCTACAGTATAAACAACTTAACTGGGGCCAGCCCAGTGCTCCTCTTCAAGCGTCCGTCTCTGTCCCGTTCATTCGTACCTACATTCTCACTCCAACACACTCGGTTCTTCCTCTCGTCCGGTGATCAACATACACATCGCCCCTCTTCTGCCACACATTTTCATTTCATTGAGTCTGTCCTTCCCCCCCCCCCACGCCTGCACCTCAGCCAAGTGAGTCATGAAGGTGCCAAGACACAAGAATGAGTAGTCTAGTCATCGCTCCGAATCCCTTCTAAAACATCCCACACACGCGTGGCGCTGCCCTCCACTTCCTGGTTCCATTGCAGCGCTCCAGTGGCAGGTCCATTAGGGCGTTTTATCTCTAGACTGTTCCCAATGCATTCTTCTGGCTTTAGCTGCATCTCTGCAGCAGCATGTTGAGGGAGTACTCCATGCGTTCACGCAGGTCTGTGGGGCAGCCAGCCGTCAGTAAGGAACTGAGGTTGAAGGTGGTGGAAACCCGCTCCTCGTTGATGTATGTCAACATGTATTCATCCTTTTGGCAACATAATATAATCTTTGTGTGGTCATGGTAGAAATTGACCTGCAGACAAAATAAAAAAGGAAGGTTATTTGATTAGATCCTTTGCATGTTTAATTTAAGTCATGGACACTTTTTCTGTCCTTTTTACAGTGTTTTCTGATATGCCAAGCCTTGCTCCTCCCTCGCTGATTTGAATATTGGCCAATGATAGTACTGTAGGTCACATATCTCAAGTAAAGCGCACTGCTCTTAACTCTTTAACTGCCAGAGTATATACACAATCTACCCCCTTCCCTGCTAGAGAAAATACAATGCAAAAATAGGTCAAATGTGAATTTTGTCTCCGTTTATTTTTTAACATTGAAGCAGAAAATCTTCGCATTGCGTTATCTCCTGCTTCCTTTGTGATAAACGAAAAATTCTAATAAAAAAATATATATATATGTATATATATATATATATTTTACATTTTTTTTTCTTTCAAAAAATCTCGTTTTTCTCGTCGATGGCAGGCTGAGCCATGCAGAGAAAAAATTGAAATCTCGTCAATGGCAGGCAAAGAGTTAACATGCCCTGCTATTGCGCCATACAGCAGCATTTTGTGCAATTAGCTGGCGTGTTTACCTGAAACGTGCCGTCGTTAAAGAGCATCATGAGGGCGCGGTCGGACTTGAGCCACTGCAGCAGGTAGAGTCTGGGCATGTGTGTATCCGTCATACCAACCAGATCCCCACCCTAACAAGACAGAAGAACAACCCACACTGGGATTAGAAAGGTATGGGGGGGACAAAAAAACTGGTTCTTTTAAACACAAAGTAAAAGCAGAATAAGGCGTGGATAGGGATGGGCTGGGATGGGCGATGGGCGATGGGCGGTCAAAATCTAATATCACAATTATTTTGTCCAAATACCTCGATATCGATGTGTGACGATAATATCGTATTCTGACAATATAAAAATTGTTGTATACATTATTTTAAAAAAAATAGCGATGCAACCCATTGTGAGCTTGTAGATTGGCTAATATGCATATATTGCCCAACCCCAGGGTGGTGTGAGGAGAAGAGGTGATTACTTACATCCATGAGGTTCTCCTCCATGTAGTGGGAGAAGTACTTGAGCACGGTCACCTGTCCCACAAAGTGTTCAGGAACCTCACAGGTTGGGAATACAGAACACTGGCCAAGCTCAGCATAGTAATGGATAGTCCTGGGCAGATGGTGGGGACAAGACAGAGTAGAAGGTTAACAAAGACCCAGATAAACAAATTCATCACAAAATAACCATAAATGGATTACATGTCATTTTAGCTCATAGAATTTAGGCTAAGTTATTCAGCATATTTGCACTGCTGGCAAGCACTTGCCATTGACGGCGTGCAATCATAACCGCACAGCTCACAGTCAATACAGAAACCTTTTGTGAAGTACTCATTGAGGGAAAACACTAACTTTAAAAGGTTATGGAATTCCATTAAGGTAAATTGATTAGCTTTTGTTCAGTGTCCTGAGGGTGCTCTTTGCTCTTTTGAAGGTGTGCTTTGTTAAAAGCCTCACAATCACAGATACTGTATGTTGACTTGAATGCCAGTGTGGTGAAAGCAAGTTCCAGTACTTACTTCCTGTCAGGCAGGAGGCTCATGTGAGTGCCGTTGTTGAAAAGAACTCCCACGGTGTGATCAGAAAGCTGGTAGCCAAAGCCATACTTGTTAGAGTAGTCCACCCACTTAGTGACCCACTGGAGGTTGGAGCTTCCAGAGCCTTTTGGAATTTCCTCGGCTACAGGGGTCAAGAACAGGGAACAAGACTGTTAGAAAACACTTGTGTAACAAAGTAAAATCCTGCACAAATATGACCAAATGGACCCTTACGGGTCCTTGTGAATGGACCCGTATGTGTACATTTGACTGACAAAGTGTTACTGTGTAGGGAGAACCAAATAATACATTTACACTGCAATGTAAACACTGCTAAACCTGACCACACAGTTGGACAGATTAGTCCAACTGCCAGGAAACTCCAAAATTAACTTCTCAGTGGATTACTGTGCTCGAGGGATTCAACTTCATTAAGAAATGCTATTGTGTGCCGTATATTAACGTGTCACTAAATGGCGACTACACTTTTAGTTTTTGAAATTTTCAGCTAAACGTTTAGGGAAAATAAAATCCGTAAGCCTTACCTTTAGGCATGTTCTCTAGACAGCCTCTGAAGACGCTGGCCACCGTCTCCGCCACGCTTCCTGTAGTGTTGTCCTCTAGGCCTTAAGGAACAGCAACAGGAAAAGTTCATTAGTTTCCGGTCATGTCAATATGGTATGGAGGTGTCAAAGTGTGACTCTAGTAGCAACAGCTCTCCGAAATTCAACAGTTGTTCTAATGAACTGTTTCTCAATGTCGGGTCCGGGGACCAAATGGACCCTTATGGGTCTGTAACTCCAAGAGTGAGGTCCAAATTGACTCTTAAGGGTCTGTAACTCTGATGTTCTCTGATCAGTTAAATTAACCCTGGGGATTTTACTGTGTAGATTGGGTTCTCAGAGCTAAAGAAAAGTATCAAATCTGAACTAAACTACAGTATACTGCAACCCCAGTCTACACTGTAAAATCGTCAGTGCTTTGTACACTCTCTGAGTTACAGATCCGCAAGGGTCTGTTTGGGCCACTGGCGGTCCCCACACCAGACGTTGAGAACCAGTGTTCTAGTGTATGCTGCTACATGTACTGGTCTACAAGTAGTAAGCAGAGCTTGTAAAACATAAGATATTGGGTGATACCAAGGGACCAAGAGTTCAAAACCGTAGTCCCTATCCAAGTGGATCAGATTTGGATTTTGGGTAGTTAAAAGAATTGAAAAAAAAAAAAAAAAAACAGGATAGGGGCCCGAGTGTGATATCTCAGCAAACATTATGTCAACAAGAAATATACGTTTGATTAATCAAATAATATCTTTAACACCCAAAATCCAAATCAGATCCACTCGGAATATAGGGATTAAAAGTTATGCCAGTGTGAACGGGGGAGTTTAGGAACTCACATTCACTGCTGCTGCTGCAGCTCCCCAGACTCCCCCTGACGATCAGACGAATGGTATCTCGCGCCGTCGGTGACTGGCCCTCTGTTGCCACGGCAACAGGTCTTTCAGCAGATGGCGGAAGCGGCCTCCCATCCTAAGATGGAAAGAGGTGATGGAGGCGGGGATTTAGAATACGTGGAAATTAGATGATCTCTAGTACTGTGACTCAGCGGCTGCTCGCTGTTAACACAATGTTAGCGAGAATACTTGGGAAACAGGGCCTTTGCTATAAATGTGCTCGTTATAAAGTCTACCGCCGCATAAGAATGACTCACTGTTGTCTCTCCAATTGTAATATCAAAACACTACCCTTTAATTTCATGGTCAATCTGCATGGCTGAGCATAGCCTAAATCAGTGGTTCTCAAAGAGGGGTCCAGGGACCCCCAGGTGTCCTCCAGGTTGTCACCAGCAAAATTAGATCATTTAAAATCAATTCAACCACTTTGACCTTATTTTATACTTTGGCTGTTTGAAAATAGCTCACAATGGGTTGCGTGTTTACACAAAGGTTCTTATGGGGGTCCCCGGCCAAACCTATATCAATTTGGGGGTTTGCTTGATATGAAAAAGTCTGATGAACTTATTATGTGGACTAATAGTAATTCTTACCTCAGCTAGCTGGTTGTTGTGTTGTTGGCTGATAACAGTTTTCTTCAGGTCATGCTGCAGCTTGTAAATCTCCTCTTCCTCTTTGCTTAGTTTATCTAGAAAAGAAAAATACCCCACATTTAATACAATCAGATCAGGGCCTCTTAAATGTGAAGCCACTTATTGAAGCTGAAACATAGACATTACAGGATGACATTTGCAAGTCAAAGGTGTTTGAGAAGTGCAGTTACTGGTCAGCTTAAATGCATAAGAGCCCTTTTATAAAGGTCAAAGATAACCATCAACTTGAGCAGGAGGAGGCTTTTAAAATGGTGATTAAGAACTTGAAGGTTGATGCGCTACTCACTTAGGGTCTCGTAGTATTTGACCTTGTCTCGCTTCCCACCGAAGAGTGCTGCGGCAGCCTTCTTGAAGAAACTCTTGGCAGGACTGGACACATGGAAATCTGGGGCAGAGTGGCAACAACTCGCCGACAGACGCTCTGGACTGAAGCCCTACAGAGAGAAATTATGTATAAGAGGCGTGAGTGGAGGCCAAGGAATGAGATGCTGTACAGTGTATTGTACTCCTACTCTCTGACATTTAGAGAGAGAGAGAATACACAGTAAAATGCTAAAGCAGAGTCAAATATAAAAAATTGAGTCAGGATTTTGCAGTGTATGCAATCTTGTGAATGAGATGTTGTCTGCTCACCTGTGTGAAGAAATCGTGCCTCAGGATGTGCTCCAGGTGGGGTCTGTCCTCTGGTGTCTTGGCCAGCAGGGTGGAGATCAGCTGCTTGGCCTGAGGGGACAGAGAGGAAGGCATGGAATACCGAGCCTCTCTTATACACCTGTATGTCTCCTTCAGGTTGGTGGTCTCAAAGGGGGGTCTGCCCAACAGCATTGTGTACCTACAAGACAAGACAGCAGTGAGCGGATGGGCATCATCACTGAGTTCATATATTTCAACCAACATCACTCCTTCCAAGCTACTGGAAAGAGACAAATGCCCCTGCATGGCTATTCCATGAAACATGCGCCATTATTTTTAGTTTTTTACTGTATTATAAATGTCATGAACAAACTGAATAAATTAAAAGGCATTAAAGGTACAGTATAGCGTACCCACCCTGTTTTAATTGTTGCATAATTGTTTTTTTGGGTGTAATGTGATGTTTTTAATGTACCCGAGACTAAAAATGATTGCCCGGCCTCGGCTGAACAGTAAAGTTCTATTCAATTCATTCTATAATAGAATTATTGCTATATCAACATTCATTATACGTGACTATTTCCCACGACTTATGAGGGGACAGGTGGTTTCCAGTATATCAATAAGGACACAGTCAAAAACTAATAATTATTCCCAGATGATGAAGTGGCCAACAGTAAATGTGCCATTTGCCCTACTCACATGACACAGCCTAAGGCCCAGATGTCAGATTCACAACCATGGCCCTGCTTGTTGAGCACCTCCGGGGACAGGTAGTTGGGAGTGCCACAGATCGTCTTCCTTCGGTTTCCTGCCGGCTCCAACTTGGCAGCCAGACCAAAGTCTCCAACCTTCAGGTCCATGGTCTCACTCACAAAGAAGTTACCTGAGGGGGGAAGAACAGGTATGAGACGGCGAGCGGTGATATACAGCCAAGGATCAAAGGATAAGCAGATGACACTGTGCAGACTGTCCTATATGAATTAATAGACTGGAATATAATCAGGAATGTAATCAGGACAACACAATGAACATGAAACTTTACTTTTAAAAAGGAAACAAATAATGCAAAGCGCACTTGGTGTCTTAAGACTGTAGTGTTTGCAGAATTCGCTCTTACCCAGTTTGAGGTCTCGATGCAGGATATCTTGTTCATGGAGGTACTTCAGCCCAGAGACAATTTGCCTTAGGTAGTAGCGAACCTCTGGTTCTGTGAGCACTTTACGTGCCTTCAGGATATGGGCTAATGACTACACATAGACAAAACACAGTAAGGAACATTATTGTGATTTTTCTTTTCCTCTCTAAAAAGCATTATTATTTATAGTGCCACACCTGTGTCCAACTTAAAATTATGTGTAGGCTCTTATCCCTGTATGATTTGGGTGCACATTGCAACGCATCAGTTGAAATAGTTTTAGAAGTAGTTATGATAATAACAATACAGTGGTTGAAATGTATTACAATACAACTTACCTTTCTACTGCAGTATTCCAAAAGAATATAGATGTTTTCCTTGTCCTCGAAATGGTGATAAAAGTGGACAATGTGCTTGTGGTGGAGAACTCTGTGCAGTTCAATTTCTCTATCAATCTATGGGAGGAAACACATCACTGCATAAATTAACACGAAAAGCAACATTGCAATAGCCTATTTACTAACCCTATTTCTGCTATTTTCACATATTAACTAATTTCTTGTACATAACATTTGTATTCAAATGTTTCAATGTTCAATGCCAAACACAAAGAAATCGTTAATCGCGATTATTTGGGTGACAATTAATCGTCAACCCTACGGCAGTGAGTGAGCGCTGCACGCTTACCTTTTCCCGTTGGTGAGGCTTGGAGACGCGCGTGTGTGGAATGATCTTGGCTGCGTAAACTTTACTCGTGGAGAGATCAGTCATCTCATAGCATTTGGCGAAACCTCCCTAGAAACAGTCAAAAAAAAAAAAACATTGGGTCAGTATTGTAAATCCAAAATGAGACTTGTTGCCACTCTGTTAAAGGATGCATTCTAGAACACCATTTCCCAAACAGTGGGTCGGGACCCATTTGTGGGTCGCCGATACATTTGTATGGGTCATGAGTAAATACCCCTTAACATTTTGTTTTAAATTCTTATTTCAAAACATTAACAAACACAAAAATATCCCAAAAAAATGAAGAAAAAAGAAATCTTGAATTGATGATTTTTCAGAAGAATTTCATTCACAAAAGAAAATCAAAAGGAATTCCATAAATTAGAAAACACATTTTTAGGAAGTAGTGATAGCCGATCTACAAGCGCGTGTGAGCTTGTAGATCTGCAATTTTCACTAGTTTGGGTCCCGGGGCAAACGCCTGATTTATCTTTTGGGTCTTCTTGAGCTAAAAAGTTTGGGAACCACTAATGCAAAAAGTAAACTACCTTTCCCAAAACTTTCCCACGACAGTAGCACTTCCCCGTCGCCGGATCAGTGATGATCCTGGCCATCTCTGAGGGAGCACTGCTGCGATCATCCGTTCTCTTTCTGCGAGGTTCCGAAGACCTCTGCGTGGATTCACACATAATGTTGTTATTACTGTGTGTAGGTTGTTGTTGTGTCCCAATAGTCCTCAGTATTTCCATTGAGTAGTAGCAGAACGACTAGTAGCTTCACGTCTCTCACTCACTCAGAATGCAGTGTGGAGGCTGTCTGAGTGGCTTTATACCCCGCGGTCTGGTCTCCCTCCCTCTCTATGACACCATCAATGTTCCGTCACATGCGATCCTTGTTGCGCTCGTCGTCACTCCTACACGATGCATGTGACTTCTGGTCGGTGGACTTCAAAATAACAGTCACATTGACAAATAGGCTACATCTTTCGGTCTTATTTTGAAGTCCACCAAACGGAAGTTAGATGCTTTCCAAATATGGTTTGACGAATGTGTGAAGATTATTGACGCTGACGGAACACATGGTCTCTGACGTGATGGTGGGAGGGTATGAGGTCTGCTCGATCACCCACGGTAGACGTAAACAGTCTAGAGATAGAACTGTGAGGTAGGTAGATTGGTGGAAGTCATGAATTGAAAAGAGCTACATGTGGGTCTACCGTGGGTGATTATTATTTCAAAATATATTAAAAAAAACATAAAAAAGCCAAATCTTTCATGAATTAATAACAAATTCAATTATTATATTTCAAAAGAATGCCATGAATAAATACAAGAAAATCAAATAAATTCCATAAATTAAAAAACACATTTGTAAGAAGTAGTGAAAATAGCAGATCTACAAGCTCACGATGCCACGCAAAGCGACAAGTTGTTATAATAGGCTTGTAAATAGGCTGGTATAATAGGCTTATATAAAGGCTCTCTGTGTCTTTATAATTATGCTGATCTTATAACAGTCGTCGTCATCCTCATCCTCTAAAAAAAGATACATGGCCATTAATATGACATGAGGACAAACAGGCATGGAATACAGCAATATAATACGCTATAGCCTATCCTTTAGACATGTAGACATTACCAATAATTGATGAAATAGCATAATATTGGGGTACAATTACAACAATATTACTGTCCACAAGACTGCAAAAAAATTATAAAGTGTATTCTGCTCAGGCTCACATACTTTATTCTATTCTCCCTCCTTTTTTTTTTTTACACAACTCTTAATTTGGAACACTAGCACCACCATGTGGACCCTGCCTTAGATGCCTTGTACAATAACTAGTCTCATTTTGTACTACTGTATCAACAAGTAGGTATCACTGCATGGCCATATACAGTAGTAGACCACTTTTTACAGGTTGCAGTGAGAGGTATATTCTGCAGTGGTGTCGTTTCTTCCATTTTACACAATAAATCATCCTGCAAAATCTCAAATGTGTACACATGGAAGTGATGGGCACCAAAATGGGAAGAATTACTACTAGTAGCCACTATATTAGAACAATATATATTTTTTATTTCAGTAGGGGAATTTAGCAGCAAATACAGTCATACTTAACATTAACATAAGCTGAATTTCCTGTGACAAAAGGTCCACTACACACAACACTTTTGTTAGTAGGCCTACAGAAAAGTAAAAATACATCAGCCATGAAGTAATATGGAGTGTACTTTATAGTATGATTAGTGTAGGTAGGTAGCTACTAACACAATTCTAGACAGTAGAACCATGTACAAAGTTTGCCAGTTATCATTTTAACTTTTAGTGCACTAGTGCATTAGTGCAAATGCTGGAAGGGCTGTTGAAATCATCCAAATGGCTTGCTATACTGTATGTTTCCCAGACTTGACCGCACCGTGCCAATGTCATATGCCCAGGTCTGGTCAAGACCAGAACCAAGGGAGGAATGATGGGGCCAGTTGGGAAAGGGGAAGCGACAGGCAATGACACGCGCATCATCAGGAAGCTCATCTAGCAGCTTCACAGCCAGTACATCCAACTGGGGAACAATCTCAAAAGGTCAAATCAGTGATCAACCAATCAAATGTTGTCTGACCAAATTATTACAAGTCAATATGGTTAAAATTGAGTTGAGTCTTGTGTGAACTCACCACTCCTGGACCAAGGAAAACCGTGACATTGTTGTATTCTGATAGATTGGACTATAAGAAAAGAACGACACAATACAGTCAAATAAAGAACCAACCAATGAATGCTGTTCAAATGAAAGCAATCTTTTCAAAGTTTAGTTTATACCTTCCAGAAGTCTTTGTTAGCAAAGGTTGCCTGGCTAGGAGGAATTCCTCTCCATAAGGCCTTTCCCCTGGCATATGCCACCAACATGTGGTTGATCTCAAAACCAGTGCACTGGAAGCCAGCAGCAGCAGCACCAAAAACCTTTGGAAGCAAATTGAATGAGGGATAGTAATATTTAAAACCTCTCAAGAACAACAACATACACTAGCACAGTGGTTTAACACAGTGGTTTAACCTTTTCGGGATCAGGGCCCACTGGAAAATCTTGAAAGCATTCGCAGCACACCCATCTGACCACTTAACGCGGCAGCTGAATGGCAGCCGTGTTAAGTGGTCAGATGGGTGGGCCGTATTGGTATCACGAGGGAAAGTCAGTATTTGACATTATTATTAATGTTATATTTACAATAAATGATTTGTGTTTTGCCAATTATTTGGGGGCCCACTTGCAATATCCTCATGGTCACACAGGTTGGGAATCGCTGCAATAGCACATATTGTACAGTGCTACACTCAACTGGACTCGCACATAATTTTCATAGTCAGTTTCATAGTCTTGCACTTAAAGTAGGTGGATACATGCACAATGTTTAAAGATAGAAAAACAGCCAACTAGAACTAACCAGCCTTCCATCTCCAGAGCCAAGATCGGCCAGGCGTCCTCTCCGTCCCTCAAGCAGCTTCAGAGTGTTCTTTGCTTGATCTCTACAAGATGGTACATAACCCACCTAAGCCACAATGACAAACACAAGTCAATAAAATACCCCATTATTACTATCAGTAGCACATTATTACTCAACATTGGTGAAGAGAGAAAGGATAGGGAAAATAAAATATGTTTCACAATACTTCAACTTCTGCTCATTACAGATTATTTTTTAAAGAATGAGCCTAAATGAAATATTAAACACAGAATTCATATGTAAATTATGGAAAGTATTTTTTTCATATTAGTGCTGTAAAATGCCAATGGAACAAAATATTGACATGTATTATTTGGAGACTCACATTAACTTAACCTTTTTTTCATTGTAGTGCAAACAAAAGCTAAGAAAAATTATTTAAAATGTTGCCAAATCCTCCATCCAAAAAAATGTATGAATCATACAGCTTAAATAGAACCTTTCAATGATTTCTATATTGATGATACACATCATGCCACAGCTATTAACTGTGTACGGGAGGGATTTAATCTTTAAGATTGTGATACAGTTTTGCATGATGCATTTACATCATTTCAAGGTGCAGCGCAGGATCCATTATGCAACATTGATGGAAATATTTTTTTCTCTGGGCCTATTTGATTTCATACCAGCACACAGTATTTGGAAGGGCATAACTGAATGCAGATACATTCAATTTCAGTACCCTAAGGCTTGTTGGGATTTTGCGGAAGCTAAGCATGGAAAACAGACTCGTCATGCCATAAAGGCCTGCAAGCAGGGACCCTGTGGAGGCAGTCAGAATAGGGTGGTATCTGTGGTGAGCGTGAGGAAGGGAGCCATCATCCTCAAGAATCACATCAATTGTATCCTCCATTGCAACCTGGCTTTAATACCCATAAAAGACAACGAAACATCAGATATTGTTAGAACAGAAGAATACAGATGATTGCATCTTCTAAAATGTCACTACCTGTCAACAAAATGTCTTAGGATAGCTGATCATTTCAATAGTTTTCAATCATTAGCATTCTATTCATTCAGATATTACATTCATAACTTAAGAGCAGATAATCACATTTTACAAATAGTGTACATTACAACTTTTCAATGAAAATAGGCATGATAGAGGAAGATCCTCATATTCAATTCTGAAAAGATGAATAAGTATTGTCTGAACTTCATCAATGGGTTCTCTAAACTAGGTTGACTACTTATATCCTAAATGGTAGGATACTGTTTGCTTTATTTTTATGCATCCATCTATTGGTATCAAAATGTACTTAAAGTAGGCTACCAAAAGTAAAAGCACTCATTTTGCAGAATGTTCCGTTTCACACGTTTTCAAATGTATAAAAATCATTTGAAAATAGCAGATCTACAAGCTCTTCAAGATCTACAAGTTAACTTGTAGATCAGCTTTTCTCAAATGGCCGAAATGTATATAGGCCTGAAGTGGTTAATGTATGTTTTGTAATAATAATCACAATCTACAAAGTAACTCGTTTTTAAATAATTGTAGTGGAGTAAAAGTACAATATTTATCTCTGAGATTTAGTGGAGTAGAAGTAAAATAATTTACATTTTGAAATACTCCAGTAAAGTAAAACAATACATCAAAATGGTACTTATAAGTACAGTACTTGAGTAAATGTACAACTTGGTTACTTTCCACCACTGTTTAAAAGCATTCAAGATTCCCAAGAGTGGGCTACTTATTCTAACAGTAGATGGCGCCATAATAACCCAAGACTGGCATGCAAAGGTCGTTCTAGAAGTTTGTTAGCTCCATAAAGAACCTCTCACTCCGCTATACAGCTCCGAGATGTCGTTCTCATCCAGGATCGGTGGAACGTCCGCCAAGGCTCCGCTTGTTTAACTTTTTGTATACATCGTATCCCAAAACTAATGGTAGATTCCAAACCGCACGGATGTTTAAGGTTTGGTCGGGGGCATGATATTTTAGGTCGGGAGCGAAACTACCCGTTTAAATCGCTTATTCAGTCAGCCTGTGGCCATGTTTCCCATTGTAGCCAAACCGGGAGCAGTACTGGCAGCGGACGTAGGGGGGTTTTCCGGGTTGAATGGGAAACATGGCCACAGGCTGACTAAATAAGCGATTTAAACGGGTAGTTTCGCTCCCGACCTAAAATATTATGCCCCCGACCAAAACTTAAACATCCGTGTGGTTTAGAATCTACCATTAGTTTTGGGATAAGATGTATACAAAAGGGTAAACAGCGGAGCCTTGGCGGACGTTCCACCGATCCTGGATGAGAAAGACATAGAACCTCATCTCGGAGCTGTATAGCGGAGTGAGAGGTTCTTTATGGAGCTAGAAGTTTGTTTGTTGACCAGGATTTGGTGTGCAAGAAACTATGGTCCATGAATTCTATAGCTTACTTTCTGTTGGTACAATCACAATCAATTTAGGTAACGTTGAATGTTGCAGAGATAGCCGATTGATCCAGTATGATTTTAAATCTAGAATGTAGAAGAGGGTGAGAAAGTAGACAAATAAAAATAATGTTTAGCCTTCTAACCCAAATATCACTACAACTGTTCCACATTTTGTAAATCCAAACAGTGAGTGTAGACTGTAGAGAGACAAACATCGACAACATGTACGCATTGCCTACCTGCATGGCTGCCGCACATTACCTACCTGGGCTCCATCTTGGAGGCAAACCTCTCCGGTAACAAAAACGCCGAAAAAGTGATCAAAAATGTCAACCGAACAACACGCTATTTGTGGAGGATTGATCGCCTAGTCAGTAAGAATACTCTGAAGATTCTTGCAGGGGCCCTCATTCAAGGTCATTATGATTATGCATGCACTTCATGGTATCACAACACCTCCAAGGCCTTAAAAACAAGGCTCCAAACATCCCAAAACAAACTTGTAAGGCTACTTCTTGGCCTCAATCACAGAACCCATCTAACCCCTGCTCATTTTGCTAGGATTGGATGGCTTAGGGTTGAGGACAGAGTACAGCAACTTGCTATGGGCCTGGTCTTCAAGATACACCACAACATTGGGATCCCCCTGTATTTGTCAAAATACTTCAAAAATGTTAATGAAGTCCATGATCATAACACCAGAGGCAGCTCCACTGATCATGTTCAACCCAGATTTGGCTCAACTAAGGGTATGAACTCATTCTCATGCTATTCATCAAAAATGTGGAATGCCCTACCAAAAGGAGTAAAGGAGTGTAAAACCCTACTCACTTTCAAAACTGCCCTAAAGATACACCTTCAGGAGGCTGCAATTCGAAAATGGCCCCTGTCTAAGTCTTAACCTACCCCTCCCTACCCCCCCCCCTCTTCTTTCATTTTCCTCTTTTGTATATATATATATATATTTTTTTCTCTCGTCATACCAGTAACCTGAAAGCTGATTGTATGACATTCTGTATAGTAGTGTGTATATCTGCCTGCCTCTTATATTTCATCATGATTTGTGTGCATGGGGTCCTCATCTTAAACAAGCGTAATGCTTAATGAGGGTTTCCAGTTTAGTAGACCTTGTATTGTGAATTTGTACTTCCATGTACTGTTATGTACTGTCATGTACTATTCTCATGTCTTTCTAAATAAACTACATCAATCAATCAATCAACCCCCTTGTCACTGCGTGCACAGTGCTGCACACGCTCTCACACACACACACACACACACACACACACACACACACACACACACACATATATACACACCCACACACCCACCAGGCAGCTACGCAGACGCAAAACGAATTCAATGGTAGGCTTAGCCATGGAGCACACAACGGTCGTCTGTCACGACCGTCATAGATGAACTTCAACCTGGTGTTTGCACTTTCTCTCTTTAGCCAGTATCTACACAAGCGTTCAGATTTCAAATATAAAGTGCTTACTACCCCATGGCCACGGATGTTACAATTATGTTCGGGCTCTAAGAAATACCCATATTTTCCGTGTTGTTCAATAAAAAGCATTTTGATCCGATTGGTGGCCATTTTCTCATAGAGATAATGTATCAAGAGTGCAGTACACCTCTCAACTGAAATGGTCGCGTAGTGGAGGAAATACGGATAAAATGGCCACTGATTGAATTAAAATGCTTTTTATTGAACAATACAGAAGATACGGGCACTTATGTGGGCCCGAGTAGAATTGTAACATCCATGGCCATGAGGTAAGCTCTTTGTATTTGAAATTTGAGCGTTTATGTAGATGTGCAGACTGTAAATAAAGAGTGCAAACACCAGGTTGACGTTCATCCATGACTGTCATGTCATGCTTCAAGGCTATGGTAGCCTATACCCCGCCCTATAATATTTTACAGACTGACAGTATATCCAGCCAGACTGGCAGCGGTTGTATGTCTGCACTCTGCAATGACCTTCTTTAGGGCTATATTATGTAATCTCTGTTGTGTCTGGTTGTCAGTATAGTAGGCGAGAAGAAGTAAGGTTACTATGGTCACGGATTTAGGCTATTGTGAGCTCTGTTCATGAAAAAGCAGATAATGTTAGACAGGGCTATTTGTAAGGCAACATAAATACATTTACACCCACAATAGTGGATATAGGCCTACTCTAATAACAAAATACTAAAAAAAAGAGAATACAAATGTTGTCAGTTTTACGCACAAGCGCAACCTACAGTCGGTGTAAAGTAACTAAGTATATTTACTCAAGTACTGATTGATTGATTGATGTACTTTTATTTAGTAAGACATGAGAATCACAGTACATGGAAGTACAAATTCGCAATACAAGGTCTACTAAACTGGAAGACTCAGTTAAGCACGCAGCTTGTAAGATGAGAAGAACCCCATATCCCAACACAAATCATGATGATGTGAATTGCAAGAAGGAACGTACTGTAACTTCTCTCTTTGGGCACGCAGAACAACGTGTCCCATTTTTTTCACACACTCACTCATACTGACAACACAACAACACACACACACCTGTTCAGTATTGTCTCTAATCAGACCCCCCCCCCCCACTCTCTTAAAGAGCCTGTGGTGAATTATGCCCCAAGACAGTCACTACAATGACATATAAGAGACAGACAGATATACACACTACTATACAGAATGTCATACAATCAGCTTTCAGGTTACTGGTATGACGAGAGAACAGAAAAATATACAAAAGAAGAAAATGAAAGAGGGGGGGGGGGGTAGGTTAGACAGGGGCCATTTTCGAATTGCAGCCTCCTGAAGGTGTATCTTTAGGGCAGTTTTGAAAGTGAGTAGGGTTTTACACTCCTTTACTCCTTTTGGTAGGGCATTCCACATTTTTTATGAATAGCATGAGAACGAGTTCATTCCCTTAGTTGAGCCAAATCTGGGTTGAACATGATTTGTGGAGCTGCCTCTGGTGTTATGATACTGTACTTAAGTATGAGGTATCAACTCATTGAGTGCCAATGACGTCGCAGACGTCACGTTTTTCATAAGCCCAGAGTGCCAATGACGTCTGAGACGTCATGAAAAAAAAAAAAAAAAAATTCTTTTTTTTTTTTTTTTTTTTTTTTTTGAAAAAAATGGTTCAGAACCCAAGATATGATGATTTGAAGATTTGCTGCTCCATTCACTTCTTGTTTAACTTTTTACTGAAAAAGGCTGTATCTCGGCTCCTAAGCACTTTTTTTTTACAATGTATTTTTGGCCTTGGCACAGGGGTGATATAGCCAGAAATATTTTTGGCACTGAATGAGTAATACTTTACTGGAGTATTTCCCGTTTTCAATACTTTTAGTTCTACTCCACTACATATCAGAGGCAAATATTGTAGGCTACTTTTTACTCCACTACAATTATTTGAAAACTTTAGTTACTACTTCGTAAAACATAGGCCTATATAACTGCTCCTAAACCTAAACTGTCTTTTTCTGAGGCAGAGTAAACCACGCTCCAACTGATGTTCACTAGGGCTTTTTATTTCTCCCAAGATGAGACAACGTGAAAAACTGTAAATGAAATGACACAAAACAAATTATATTTTTTAACCACAATGAATTAAACATGAATTATGAATGTCCTTGTTGACAGTCAAGCTGTCTTATTTTTAAATGTCCAAGAAATGTCCACATAACAAATGAAATATAAATTCTTAGTTGCATAAACACACAACAAACAACAATGATGACAATTTATACAAAGATAACACATAACAAAAGACATACCGTGTGCGCCTTCTGCCCAGTTATATTCAGGAGTGTTAGTACTTTTTATTATTTTATATATTTTCTTCTAGACATGAGAGCTCCTCACAGCTCTGAAACTCTGTTTGTTCTGATTAGCAGCACCCATAGCTCACAGATGTGAACCCAATGCTGCTGTGATTGGTGTCACGTGATATCTGCTACAGCAGGCCACAATGCAGAGAACAGTAGAAGGCACTATATCACCATACACATACAATACAGTATAGCATATTACCAAAAATAAACAATATTCACTTTTCATATTTTCAGAAAAAATAAAAAATCAAATACCACAAAATTCAACCACTCTGGAACAGCTACAGCCTACATTAACCACTTCAGACCTATTACATACTTTGCTTTGCAAGGCATTGTGAGCTTGTAGATCTGCTATTTTCAAATGATTTTATTGGAAACTGTGAAATGGGACATTCTGCATAATGTAATGAGTATTTTCTACTTTTGGTACTTTAAGTACATTTTGAATGATACCAATAATTTTGTACATTTTGAATTCCGGACTTTTGCCTGTAACAGAGTATTTCTACATCACAGTAGGTAGGCCTATTGATACTCTTACTTAAGTAAAACATGTGAGTACTTTTTCCACCACTGGCTTCCAGTGAACGTCCCATCATATTCCTCGTCATCACTCTTCTATTTGCTCAGCAGCCGTGTGTGTGTGTGTGTGTGTGTGTGTGTGTGTGTGTGTGTGTGTGTGTGTGTGTGTGTGTGTGTGTGTGTGTGTGTGTGTGTGCGCGCGCGGTGCGTGCGTGCGTGCTATGCGTGCGTGCATGCGTGCGTGCGCCACTGCTCTCTGGAGCGGAGCTTGATTTCTGGGCGGGGGATGGCAGCCAGATCCCAGGGTGACGCAAAAGGAGAAGAAGCCATTATTATTGCTTCCTCAAAATAATTAATTTCTGAAGGGTTCTTTAGTGGGAATTTATTACAGGCTACAGCTGTGGCCACGACCTTTACTTTATGTTTGTGTGAATAGCCTTAACCTACACAGTTTGTTTAGAATTTGGACTATCACTGACTGACACTGACGCATAAATGGATTTGTATGGCAAGGTAAGTAAGATAAACATCAAACATGATTTGTAGCCTAGTGTGTGTGTGTGTGTGTGTGTGTGTGTGTGTGTGTGTGTGTGTGTGTGTGTGTGTGTGTGTGTGTGTGCGCGCGCGCGCGCGCGTGCGTGCATGCCTGCATGGCGCGCGCGCGTGCGTGTGTTTACAAGATGGAGAACCATTCTCTTTAATCAGTCTATATAATGTGATAACTTTTATTAAAAGTTATCACATTATATAGACTGATTAAAGAGAATGGTTAATGTGTAGCCTACTGGCCTAAAATGGATAGAGATAACTCTGTGTTGTTTCTATGGAGTGCTCATTATGCTCCTGCGTTTAATAGGATCATGGAAAAGGAGTAATTTTCCTGCCCTTCGAAAGCATAGCCTATCGTACAGCTGTTGACAGTTGTGAGTGCTGCATGCTGAACAATGTAGTCCTGTCGGTCATCATTCTGGGCCCGCGGTGACCGCGTTGATGCCGTGGAAAAAACTACAACGCCCATCTTGTTCGTCTTTGACGTCAGAGTAGATGCTCTTCTTGCGCTTGCACTCTTCGCTCGCGCTCCGTGCCAGATCCCGAGCAAAGGGGACAGCTCCCAGGTGCTGAAATACCAACCGCCTGCACAAAGTAGAAATAAAACACAAAGAGCAGCGCCGAGGCCCTCAGCACAGGTTGGTTGACATAATATCGTCGTCGTTGTATTTTGTTATGGTTACATTTATCACCGGTTTTGTGAAAGAATTCCATCAAATTGGGGGGGGGGGGGGGGGGGAATTAGAGAGAGAGACTACTAGTCTCAATCTGTTTTATATTTGATGGAATTCTTTTACAAAACCAGTGATTTTTTTTTGTGTTTAACATTCAGGAGGTCATTTTTTTCTCCCTCTCTCTCTCTCTCTCTCTGAGAGAGAAAAATAAAATGACCTCATGAATGCCCAGAATTATGGAATTGCTTGTACGTTCGCATTAGCTGCTGAATGCTACATCATGTCGTTTCATTTCATATAGGTCGATTGCTTGGAATTGTGGCTTCATTTGTTATATCCTTAAATGCGAACATTGCACTTCTGTAGAGAGCTGCGTCCTTGTTAATACCGTTCAGTAGCTTACCTATTTGGCCTTCTTTGTATGAGGGCATTTCAAGATGCGAACAGTAACATTGAGCAGGATGTGCAGGATAGATATTTCACTATCCTTAATAATTAACAGAATAGAATCTATTCGACATGAGCACACAGTGTTTCTCAGGGAAACATTCACCTTGGAGCAAGAATATCTATTCTGCACTCATCATCTTATGCTAGTGTATTTTTGTACTCCTGTCCTCTTTAGGGCGTGCGTTGATTTGTGGAATTACTGACGGAAATTCCTGTTTCAGAGTCCATTTGCAAATCCGCGATCCATTTCATTATGTGCCAGTAAACGGAAGTTGTGATGTGGAAACAGCGTAGGCTACTATAGGCCTATACTGTACTGTACTGGTTCTCAAACATTTTCATGTCAAGGACCCCTAAATTGATATATTTGGCCACGGACCCCCATCTGAGAAGATCTTGTGTCAGGGACTCCATTGTCACTATTTTTTACCAGATTTGTTTTTAGCAGAAAGGGTTGCTATGTGACTCTGTGAGCTTGTAGATCTGCTATTTTTGAATAGGAAGCATAAAATAGAGTTAAAGTGGTAGTATTAACTAATCTTTCTGGAGACCCCCTGAAACCCCTTTAAGGACACCTGGGGGTCCCCGGACCCCACTTTGAGAACCACTGCTGTATTTTGTTGTGGGTTGAAAAGGTGTTTCGGATCAGGACATCAGATGATGCTGATTTCGGTGGTAGCCAAACATTACCCATATCAAATAGGAATTACTGTTCCACTGACAAACATATCACTGTCTTATTTTATTGCTCAACAGCTATACAAATTACAACTGATCATAGCACCAAAATGTTTTGTTTGTTAATTGTAAAATAGCTTCAACAATAATCCAAATGTCTGTATAATGTATCTTATTTTTCAATTGGTAGACATCATTCATTTAGAATTGAACTTATTCTTCTGCAAAAAAATATTACAAAAATAATCATTAGAATATTTGTTGCATTTAAAACCACTGCTGTCTAGTATTGGCACAACTCCCAATTAAATCTGTGTCTATGGCTATGCTGGATTACCTGACACAGCCTTCTGTCACTTCTGGTCTAAGCTAAGTAGGCTACAAGAAGCCTGTGTACTTTCTCTCTCTCTTTCTCTCTCTCTCTCTCTCTCTCTCTCTCTCTCTCTCTCTCTCTCTCTCTCTCTCTCTCTCTCTCTCTCTCTCTCTCTCTCTCTCTCTCTCTCGGTCTGCATTTATGAAGTACCTTTTCCAAAGAACTTTATGGTGCATGTGTCACATTCATTCATTTCACACACATTCACATACTAACATCAGAGGCAGCCGTGCAAGGCACCAACCTGCTCATCGGGAGCAGTTAGTAGTCTTGCTGTAAGTGTCTTGCTCATTAAGTCAGGTGTAGTAGTGATCAAACCAAGAACATTCTGATTCCCAGAAAACAACTCACACTCTCTCTCACCCCTATGGATAAATCAATTGGTAACCAGTGAGTGAATCTCCTGTTCTTCTTTTTCCAGATGGCTGCCACTCAGGATGTGAAAGGGAAGGGGGAGGGAGGGGACCAGAATTTTGACTACATGTTTAAGTTGCTGATCATTGGCAACAGCAGTGTTGGCAAAACGTCATTCCTGTTCCGCTATGCAGACGACGCCTTCACGTCAGCCTTTGTCAGCACTGTGGGCATCGACTTCAAAGTGAAAACCGTCTACAAGAACGAAAAGAGAATCAAGCTGCAGATTTGGGTATGTGGTACCAAAGTGTTGTAAACATTTATAGATGTATTAGGAATTATTAATAAGAATAGAGTATTAACATTCTAGCAAACATGCACTAAAATGTTTGATTGCTGAAACAACTGGTCACGTAGAAGAGGATGAAAAGAGATTAAAGTTGAAATTGTTGGGATAGCAGTTGAGCAAAAAACTTCTGTGTGCTTGACAGACCAAAATCAAATGTTAACTTACTGCGCTTTTTGCATCTTAACAACATGAAGAAACTCAATATACAGCATCTCTTCTTTCAGTCTATTTTTGACATCTCCGGAACACTGCCATACATCTGTGAAGTCATGTATACCTATGGTATAAAAAGCGCTTTTGTAGAAAGCACTCAGAGGCACAGAAACAACACGGAAGTTGACCTAGGCGCTCTTCATTACATTTGAGATGTAATCCAAATAAAACTGTCCTTACTTCCACAATGCCCTGACAGTCTACACAACAACATCCCATTCAATTAATTGTATTGACATCCAGGGTCTCTACGTTGTCTTGCCAGTCATGCATGCATTCCCACCATTCCCAATACAATCAGAGAGCATTTTATGTTTGAATACAGAGTTCGTCTGTCTGGTTAATTTGTCCATTTGTAACTCTGAGACTGTACAAATGTAACCAAATGGACCCGTGAGGGTCCATTTGGTTACATTTGTGCAGTCTCAGTGTTAAATTAACACTCAAAATTCAGTGCATGCAGCGACACTCGACGTTGGCCGCCCCTTTGATTTTACTGACGCTGTAAATGGAAAAAGGACTCTTCAAGGAAACTCTGCCCCCGTCTTCCTCTCCCTTCGAACAGAGTGACCTCTGTCTGTAAAATACAATTAGTCTACCAGTCCCTGCTGAGACCTCCCTGTCCGTATCTCCTTCACTCCACGTGTACCTCACAGTTGATCAATATGTATCAAATACAGTGACAGGCTGTGACACAATGGTTGTACTCTTGGGCAGACATTAAGTGCCTTCTACCTCTCCTCGTATAAAAGAGATTCTTCTTATAATAATAATAATTGGAACTTGTCATTCTCCCGTGTTTAACCTTTTTGGGAAAGTCCTTTTGGAACAATGGCAAAAAAAAAGAATCTAAATTGTATTGTTCAAATATATCAGATCTACAAGCTCACATTGCGACCTGTTGTAGCTTGTAGATCAGATATTTTTGCCTATTACACACAGAAAAATAAAGGTGCCAACTGGAACCAAAACTGGTTCTTCAGAGTGATGCCATACAATAACCATTTTTGGTTCCAGAGAGAACCTTTCAGACCATTTATTTGAATGGTTCTATAAAGAACCCAAACCCTAGCCTGACACTCAGCCTGAATTTTCATTTCGTTTCACTCCATTATTCAGTCTGAAAGCCCTCTCAGTGCAGCCGTTTTCTGAGATGGGGGCGTGGCCAAAGATGGACTCTTTGGCGATTGGTTCATACTGGATTATCCTGATCCCGATTCGTCGTACAGATTTTCAACCGAGAAAAGCCCGCCTTCGACAGCGTCACCAGACCCTGAATGCGAGGCTAGCGATTCAGGGGGTGGTGCCAGGCTGCCCAAACCCCTTAAACCGTATAAACTGGCTGAAATGTGTTTATCGCTCACAACGCGTCGCACTGCAACGCATTGTGAGCTTGTAGATCTGCTATTTTCGATAAATGTCTGCCTATTAAGACATGGTTTAAGAGTTCAAAGGTTCCTCAAAGAACTTTGATAAAAAAGGTTCTCTAGAACTAGATGAGGAACATGAAGAACCATTCACTAGATCAAATGGTTCTTTAGTAGTTGATGGTTCTTTGTGGAACCAAATAGCCTTTTAAAGAACTATTTAAGAACCATTATTTGTCTGTGTGTATGACATGCCCAAAATAGGGACGCCAGGGATAAAGTGGTTACGTTTCTATGGATCCGACCAGGTGTGATATCCAGGTGTGATTTCACTTAACAGAATTTAGATCCAATTGAGCCATTTTCATTTTTCATACTGAAAGTATTTTTCATTATATTTGACAGCGGCAACGTTGAAAAGATGGGACTTGGATGGTAGTGTTGTGCATCATTCGCTGAAGAATTGTTGTAGTGTTTTCTCCCTCCTGTTGCCAAACATTCTGCTGTACAAGAACAGAGACAGATGGAGACTTCACCATTACTGACAGGAGGAGAGTAAGTGTAAGCTTGGCTCACAGCAGGTGGACAGCACAGAAGCAACAACACTTACTACAAAATGTAAAAGTGTGCCTGTGGGAGACTGAAAAATGCAGGCGATTGTTTAATTAGTTATTGCCATAACACCTCTGAGGTTTCATTGCCCCTCCCCCTCGCCATCCATCTACCTACCTACATGCCTGCCCGCCTGCCTGCCTGCCTGTCTGTCTGTCTATCTACATGAATATCAATCTGGGAACCCATCGCCAACTGAAAATGAAAAACAGCGCCCTCTGCTGTTTGTTCTATGTCTGTTGGCTCTGGGCGGACGATAACGTAACACCAGAGCACAAGGAAACCGGTGTTTGTGATGCGCCTTCAGCGCATCACTTCCGGTTGGTGCGACTATGTTTTCATTCCCACTAACAATATTTCTACACGGAACACTAACACCACTTCTCCCAGAGAACATGGATCGTTTTGGTTATAAGCCCACTTGTTTCTATGATGAAAGAGTAAGTTAAAATGTGAATATATTTCCGTGGTTTTGTCTGCTCCGCGGACGCTATTGTTAAATTAGTTTCGGTTTGTTTCGAGGGGGAAAGATCGACGGACATGTGAATCCCGCCCACTACATGTGATTGGGTAAAGCGCGGCCTACTTCCTGATCTGAATGCGCACTCGTTATGACGAACCTCCCCGACAGATTCCAACGCAGTGCAGAAGCTGTTCTTGAGAGATTACATGAATATATATACAACTCATCTATAAATCTTATCTACATCTATCCATCCATACATTCCTTTTCTATACAGTACCAAATTCTCTCCACTGTACTGTAGAGGTGTTATTTGCTGCCATAATAATTGTTGTCTTGTCCAGACATTTTGTTGGTTCATAATCATAGATGAAAGATCAAGCAATTCAACAGAATGTGAAAAAGCAGTAGACGGTACTACTAACAATCAATTGACAGACTAATTGGAGTAATGTGTTTGTGCCATTGGCAAAGGCAAGCATATTCAAACACAAACAAGATTCGCATCCCTGCTCTGTCTTACTTAATTAGGTGCAAAGAGATAAACATTACAGTAAGTGGCCTTTTAGAGTGATGGTTAGTGTCCTTGTGGCTTGTGTGTGTTGCACTCTACGTCTTTTGTGAAATATATGAACTACAACACCAGTACAATGCAGCACAGTTTTCCTAGTTTGAGACTGAGGTGACTTCAGCACAGTATTGGGCTTACAGTAGATATTGTAAAATGATACTCATAATGGTTTAAGGCGTAAATCCATGAGTGACACATAGTTCCGACTATTGTCAGCGTCCACTCACGTTAGCATTCCACTGAAGGCAGTCAGCTTCTTGGATTGATTTCTGGTGAACTGCAGACTACGAGCGAAGCTCTCTAGGAGGGTTCGTATTTACTAGAGTCAGCTGGTTTTTCTTCTCTCCTGCCCAGTCGTTTTAACTGAGAACAAGCATAGCTTGTCACCAAAATAGCTTGGAGAAGCAAAGGTTATTGTCAAGCACTTGGCCATGAATTGATGGGCTAATGAAATGTGTGGATGGATGCCTAAATGACATCCTTAGGAATCAGACAAGAGAAAAGGCAGTGGTCAAAGAATCAGGTGACTTGTGCAGAAATCGATACATGTGCAAAGATACATGTACGTGTTCGGATGTTATAGTAGATAGCCCCAGCTGTTCTGTGTAATGGACAGGCTGTGAGCTGTGTCTGTGTGTGGAGTGAAGGTCAGAGATGTCCTCTGGCTATAACAAGAACACTATTACAGCCTTATTCAGACTGACAAGAGTAAATCACTGTGGAAAAATACTAAGAATTGCTGCCTGTGTGTACCATGTACAGTACAGCTGTACTCCAAGGCTGTTCTGCTGTTGCTAACATTTAGCTGACATTGCCATCAACTGGACACTGCCACACACACACACACACACACACACACACACACACACACACACACACACACACACACACACACACACACACACACACACACACACACACAGTGATCTGCGGCTGCCCATGCTGAGGTCGGATTAGCCAGATTCATGGGGAGTGATCAAACATTTGAATGATTCATTTCTAGTTGAATGATTATTATTGACATCTCATTAGGCATACCAATTACCTGTGCTCATTGTTATTGTGCCTTACGCTTCTGAAATGTACACAGAATGTCTTAGAAATGTAGCCATCCTGAAGTAAAATATTGCAAATGACATAATAGGTGGGGGTGATTTATTATTATCATTATCATATTTTAGCCTTAAATGAATGCCTATTTTGTTGGGTTATGCTTTCTGTGTTTAGGACACGGCTGGACAGGAACGCTACAGGACTATCACCACTGCCTACTACCGTGGGGCCATGGGCTTCATCCTTATGTATGACATCACCAATGAGGAGTCCTTTGGTGCCGTACAGGACTGGTGAGTCCATCTTGGTTGCAATGCGCTATGCTGGGGATCTCAGCTCAAATGGTCTTGATTGATTTGTATTGACAGTTGCGTGTAGTTATTTTCTGCCATTGTCCTTTTGATGTTGTTTTGTGTGTGGCGTATCCCCCAACCCCTCGTCACAGTCAAGGTAACATTGAATTTATCAAATGAACAGAAACATTTGTCTAGAAATAAGAATGGTAAGGTTCCATTTAATCAGAGACAGACATCTGGTTTCTGGGTTCGAATTTGTGTACAATATATTTATTTTATACGAGAGAGAGAGACAGACAGACAGACAGACAGACAGACAGACAGACAGACAGACAGACAGACAGACAGACAGACAGACAGACAGACAGACAGACAGACAGACAGACAGAGCTCTAACAGGGAAAATACTGTGAAAGAGAGAAACCATGATAAATTGATTTGATATTTTGCATATAAAATAAATAATTAAATAATAATACCCTTTATATTTATATTATACATTTCCAAACAAAAATTACAAAGTGTTTTACACATACTTATTAACAGATGAAGTTATCAACTGTTACTGGTACTGTATAGCATACAGTAGATAGTTATTTCCATCTGCATCTTGCTGAAGACCTTGCCCCTGGCTCTCTGCAGGTGTTTGAAATCTCAGTAGTCTATTTACACCACACTGTTATCTTCCACAGTCAGCCCAAGGGAATTATGGGTACACAGAAAAAGGCATGTTGGATAGGAAATATTTCAGAAGGCATTACTTTTGGATAAGCTCCTTAGATACAGAGAGATACTGACATTGCACTAAACATATCTTTTTGTAATGTTCACAGATGTCTTGTAAATATCAGTCTGTATTCATGCTTGTTCTCCATTGTGGGACTACAATGGCCAGCTTAGAGTTACTAAGCTAAAGTAAAAAAGTTTGTACCTTTCTATCAGTTGCATGATATTGAAATTGTCATGCAACTGATATTGCTCTTTTTCCTTTACATAACTGGAATCTTTCTTTTGTCTTTGCCGTGGGCTTTAACCCTTTAAACCCTCTAATCTTAGTAAAAACGGACCGTAGTTGCAACTGTACTTGGAACTGCTTTTTTCCATCTACACCAAATCTCTTTGCCAAAATTAGCCGATCTACAGTACCTACACACTCACAACGCGTCGCAACGCGACTCGTGTCCTTGTAGATAGCCTATTTTTGGAAAAAGTCCCCCCCCCCCAGAATAGGGATGCTGGGGTTCAAGTGGTTAATTCCACTTTCTGTTTCCCCTTGTTCTTTATGAGAGGGATGCAGAAAAAAAGGGTCTCCATGGCAACAGCTCCTTCCCCGACTGTGCCTGCATAAGCTATGTGACGTGTCCATTTCCTGCCTGTGACAACCTACCAAAATAGGAAAAAAGAATCACAGACAGACTGAATGTAATACAAATGTAAAATATTATTCAGACAGTTTTTATTAGCATTTTCAACACATATATACATACAAAGACAGAAGCAAACAGAAACAAACACCACATACCTAGGTTGAAACATACGATAACAGAATAACAGATAAGAGTGAAATAAAATACAGTTAAATGCGGTTAAATTAAAACAAAGTAAAGTAAGATATTTATGAGATACCTCAGTGTGTTGTGGGGGTGTGGGGCGGGGGGGGGTGTTATCCCAGACTACTAGAGGCAAATTCTCTTTTTCTCACGTATGATGTATTTCAACCTCTCCAGCATAAGGTGAGACATAACGTCCTAACCCAGTGTATATGAGATGGAGGTGCTGTTGATTTCCAATTAAAAAGGATAAGGCACCTAGCCAGAAGAGATGAGAAGGCTATTGCCTCTGATTGGAAAGTATATATAGGGCCTATGCTAAACTACACTATACAAATACTAAGCTATATTACAAGTAGGCTACTTGTCATCGCAGATACCTTTTGTCTTCATCTTATTTTCTACTATTAATTCCTTTATTTTTTCAAATCGTTGTTGGCAAATATAGTAATTTTAGTTTTCAAATGCAAACTGGTGAAGTGTAAACAAGTGAAGTTAGTTTTGTAACTTGTCCATCCTTTCCTACTATAAAATGAGGAAACCTTTGCCATTCTGTCTGTCTGGAGTTTTCTCCTCAGTGGTTTAAACATCAATATGAACTTGCACAAAGGGATTGACCATTGGCATGAAGAGAGTGACCAAGGCCATTTTTCACTTTAACAAAATTGAAGCAGTTTATTTGGATGTCTTGCCACGGGCTATGGGCTCTGTTGTCACGGTTGCGGTAGGAGGATCTGTAGCCGCGGTCGTGCTCCCATAACCCAGCCGGAAGGTGGGTGGACCACTTACAGAGCTTAGAGAGTTTTATGAGCGGAGGAGTGCTTTGGATATCAGACACAGCCAGGTTCATCAAATGAGCAGCGCTCCTCTCCAAAAGGGTGCACACATCCGCGGGTGTGGACTAGTTACTTTGATTTGGATACCGTAACTCCATAAACTCTGATACAGACACCAGCTCAGAGCGGGCAGCAGCTGCCTTTGACTCGGTTGTCTGTCAGAGTGAATATTATCAGCAAGTGGATGTGAAATGACCCACGTCTAAACCGCTCTAACAAGTCAGATTGGGACAGAGAGAGGGAGTGAGTGCCAAGATCACACAGCTTTCTCTCTCTCTCGTACAGTAGATTCTCTCTCTGTCCTGTGTTGAGCTGGTTGTGTGTTGGGTGTCCTACTTTCAGACTGCACCACCACGGGAAGGATACATTCCCCAACTGCTTTCTTCAGAATTGTGTTGTGGAGGTTATGTCTCAACACAGAAGTACTTAACCACCCTATATATACTTCATTGACTGGAGTCCCCTGGGGCTCTATACTAGGCCCCTACTTTTTTTTTTCTTTCGCTCTACTCTACTCTCTAAATAGCTAGCTCTAGTCTACAAGATCGCAACCGATCGCGCTGTGATGCGCAGTGGGCTTGTAGATCTGCTATTTCTGCTGAATGTTCGAAAGCATGTGTTCATGTGATTAAAGGACCATATTGGTGGTGTGGCATGTTGACTTACGGTATACTTTGGTATTACTGTCAACCGTTTTCCAAAGTATAATGTGGTTTGTTTGGATTCCATTCATTTCAGAATGGTATGAAAATCAACGTGCAGAGACTTCAGACTTGCTTTCTATAGATAATCCAATACAGAAAATAGTCCCTGGAGAAAAGATAAGCCAACGACTTATTAACTGTGCAAAGGTGTTTAGCCAGTATTGACTCAATTATTCAAGCAAGTACGGTAATGTTTGAATGATTTAGGAGAAAATTTTAAATGTAAACATTTTAGTGACAAATGCTAAATCTAAAAATAAAGCATTTAGTACAGATAGATTAGAAAAATGTTTGACGAAAATAGTCCCTGGAGAAAATATTGATTTACAATGAAATTCAAATGTCAATAAATTACAGTATTAACTATGCAGTGATGTTTAGGAAGTACTGACTCAATTATTCAAGCAAGATCGGTAATGTTTTTGGAGAAAATCTAAAATTATTATGTGGATCTTAAAGGATCTACACCATGAATTTAAAAAATATATTTGATATTTAATATCATATGGTGTATGTCCCTCAAACCTTTTTCAAAAGGTTTGAGCCTAAATCATCACTCAGATATACTCATCCCAAGTCAATTGTCTCTGGCTTATACAGCACTTTCAGCTGCAATACCAAAACGTCCTCTTGGGCAGGGGGGGGCTACTGAGCAATTCTGTCTGGCCAGCTTCAATGCAATGGCAATGCAAGTGACATCACTTGCATTGCCATTCTGAAATGGCCTGTTCAGACACGCCCATTCTGAAAATCTCTGAAATGAGAATGAATGACTGAATGTTAAAAAAAAATATTTTTTGGGGTACAAGAGACACTGGGGAGCCCAAAAAATACTAAAAACCAAAAAAAATAATGAAATTCATGGTGTAGACCCTTTAAAATACACATGGGAACGGCATGGCTCCAATGTGGATCTCGGACGTCATGTGGGCGTGGCCATCCTGTAACACTAGTCATCTATGACGTCAGTCATCTAATCTACTGGATGAAATATGAATCCAAATCTGGGCAAGGTTTCATTCCGATCAGACCCCATACCGTAGACCTCAACAGTGAGATTCTGGAAGTAAATGTCCCCTTCATTTGCTCCATAGAGAGTTTTATTATCAGCTGAAAGAACGTAACAATCCAATGTAGAATATGTGGGTCCTTGCTGTAAAACGATGCTATATGTTCCCGTAGAAGCCACACGTCTGTATGCAATGAATCTATTTGTAAGAAAAACATGTTTAATTGGTAGATAAATACCTCACTACTTCTCTGATTGTTGGAGCTCTTGTTACTATGCAAATATCCCCGATCAAATCTCTGGGACCCCAATCTAGGCTGTAAAATCCTCCGTGTTATTTTAACGTATAGAAGCCTAAATGTAGCTTACAAATGGAATCAAATGGAAGGGTCCATTTGGCCGGTCCATTTGTTTCCATTTGTACATTCTCAGAGTTACAGACCCATAAGGGTCAATTTTGGACCCCTGTTGGACCCTGGACCAGACGCTGAGAACCATGGTACTATATAGGAGGTTCTCTGCCTCCTTTTAGAGCAACGTTATAAAACAAAGCAGGAAAATGGTCTATGGATCTGCTTATGTACGATATATGGTCCAAACTGTGAAGAGACAATGACATGTTGACGCTATGATCCTTTAAGGTGATTTTTTGAGTGTTTGCTTGTTTGTGTCTGAGCATTTGTGTGTTTATGTATGTTTGTTTAACACTGTATCCCAGTGCTGGATAGTTGGATAGTGTACTGCATTACACCTTTTTGATACTCATTCTATGGGTTTAAGGGAGTTGGCCACAAAAATGCTTGCTTAATCTTCCTGTTAGTGTTATGACCATGAAGTCTTTCTCATGGCTGATTAAGAAATGTAAACTTTAAGTCATTCATACAAAAAACATACTGTAACCATAATTGAATTGAAAGACATAGACTCTTTTGTTATTCTTGTTATCTCACCGCATGCAGGTCGACCCAGATAAAAACCTACTCCTGGGACAATGCACAGGTGGTGCTGGCTGGGAATAAATGTGATATGGAGGAGGAGAGAGTGGTGTCAGTGGACAGTGGAAGGCTGCTGGCAGAGCAGCTGGGTAAGAACTTCTTTCCCAAGTTCATCTAGGCATGTAACGATTCACTCAACTCACGATACGATTCGAATCACGATACTAGGTTCACGATACGATTTTTCAAGATTTTTTAATTGCAACATGTTTTCCAGACAAAAATCGAAAAATCTTTTTTTAAATTATTTCTCTGATACAAATCCAGTAATTGCTTCTCTTTTATTTTATTTTTATGATACTGTGTTTTCTTAACCTCTTTTCAATACAGTAGCAAATGACTCAAAAAAATATTTTTTTAATCAATTCTCTTACAAAGATCCTGTATTTTCTTCTTTTTTTTGTCTTGTCTCGATTGCGCCCTCTGCTGTTTGCATCGCGATCAAAGGGGAGCAAAATGGCCACTGTGTGGATTTGGTCAAAATATTGGTGAAGTTTAATGTGTAATGTGTAAAATGACATGCAGGACAAAGGCGCCTGTTTTCCTCAGTTAAGATAAGATAAGATAAGATGTTTATTTGTCATTGCATGATCGACATACAGCGAAATGTTGTTTGGTACATCCATAACAACAGCATCAGCAACAAAGAGAAAAAAGGATAAATATAAAATATAAAACACTGCTCGAGCAATAAAACCCTTAGTCTGTTCAATAGGTCAGTCAGTTCAGTCCATAGTCACCTGTCAAAATTCATAAGAAGGACATCCATAATGCATATAGTAGAAAGATAAATTAAGATAAGATAAAATATATAATATATAAAATAGACAATAACAACTCACACAAATTGTTCATGTGTGTGTGCGTGTGCGTGCACGTGGTTGCGCGCGCGCATGCGAGTCCAGCAGCACTTTCACAGCCTTTGGAAAAAAACTGTTTGACAGCCTGTTGGTTTTGGCCTTAATGACCTTACTGAAAGAGAAAATATTTAGATTACATTTCAAAATAAAGCATCAAAACTTCTTCATTACAACTGTGCCCGCAACCTGTGCTCAGACACAGCACAGAACAGTAACTGTCAAAGGCTTTGCAGAAAATGTCCTGTGAATATATACTGTGCTCGTGATCAAGGCTATATATACTGTACATCTCATGGCTGTTTCTTTTGTTCATCGTAACCTTCTAATCCAGGCTTTGAGTTCTTTGAGACGAGTGCCAAGGATAACGTCAACGTGAAGCAGACATTTGAGCGCCTTGTTGACCTAATTTGCGACAAGATGTCAGAGAGCCTGGACACGGATCCAGCGGTTACCACGGGCGCCCCCACTGCCAAGCTGACAGACAGCGCTCCACCTCTCCAGCAGCCCGGATGCAACTGTTAGTGGTCAATTTCAGGGGCAAAGGGAGTGCAGCTCTAATCTTGCCGGGTGTGGGAGAGTGTGCTGTGTGCGTTTTTGTTTTTCAGTGGCACTATCCAACCCTGATTCAAATAAACATCCGACTCAATGTTCAGCAACGGGTTTAGGTTCGATCAGGAGTGATATTGGTGGATGGTAATTATTTTGTATTTAGTGCTGCTCTCTCTGGACTTAGAATTGACAACTACTTTAGCAGTAGTCTTACAATGTTCTGATATATTATCTATCTCACAAGATTTCATCATGTTATATCACAAACAATTACGTAAAAACACAAACGGGCGGACAGACATACAGTACACTGGTGTTGTAAAATGTGTAATATTACAGTACATCTAAAATACCGTTAGAGACCTACAAGTCATCTAATTATTCTGCAACTTAATAGGCTTGTAAACTAAGTATCCTTGATAATGCTGGACAAATTTAAATTTTTAGTACATAGTCCTAGACAACTTTAAGTCTTTGAATAATAATAAAAAGGAGCGTAGAATTTGTCAGTCAGTGCTTTAATTTAGTTCAAATATTTTTATTTAGTCTGTACAGGATGTATTTTCCTTTTATAGGTATATTTTATCTCCCAAAGCTGCCAAATATATATGATTTAGTGCACTGTATAGGATATATAGTGGCTTTCTCTTATGCAGCGTGCTTGTTCGATGAATGTGTGGGTATGGTGTGGCTGTGTAACGAATTATGTGTGAGTTTGCATGGGTATGACTGTTCTATTTATGAGTCCATAAGTGTATGCATTTTTGTTACCTTAAAAATCATCTACCTTGGATAAAAAAGTGGCCTTTTAGCATCTCCAACACGGCCTCCGTTAGTTCCTTTGTCATGTATAGTTTTGGAATGAATCGAATATACACATTGTTGATGTGGGTCCTGTAACATGTGTTTTACCGTCTGTAGATGTGCGATTCCTCTGACGAGTGTATCCGTAAACCTTAAAAAACAAATAGTAATTTGTGCTTATAGCCTCTAAAGATGACCCTTTATAGTGCGATGAGATAAGCATGCTGCCAAAAAAGTCAATCATTTGTGCTGGTTTACCCAGGCCCTCTAGTACTAAGCCTTATCCAAAAGAGTCATCCGTTTTATTGTAACCTCATGCCACCAGCCACCCCCCCCATATCATCATACTAACCAGACCACACATTTTTCCAGAGAAGGTGCGTCATGCAGCTATGGCACAGTGTAGTGAATGTGATAAGTGTAGGACACTAATGATCACCTGTGGCATGGAATAAACAGCCATATCCTCAGATGCAGTTTTAAATTTTTTAAAGCACTGAGTCGCATGTCAATATTTCATGTTCCTGATATGAAATTTAAAAATATACATAAACAAAAATTATGCTTAGGAGACATGATAGGCATCACCTTGCATCTGGGCTCACTAACCCACATGTAGTACCGTAATCTTAATCATATATATAAAAACAATGTTCACATAGTGTCATAGCCTATTTTAAAAGCCAGAGAGCCCACAGGTTTCTTAGAGCACCACCTCACAGAACACACTTGTGCCAAAATACATAAGCTCTTCTTTTTGCATTGTCAGTTGTTTTTAGGGTAGGTAATTGAAAGCTCCAAAAAATTGCATGAAGTCAATACTGACTTATCTATGTGTTTATATTCTAAGATTGTGTATATATATCCATCTATGTTACAGATTTAAGAGCATTGTCATAGCACTTGCTGTGAAATGCAATGGGCCAATAAGTGCAATATTTTATGAATTAAGTCCTGTACATAGTCACTCCTATCCCCAATAGCTACATCTGCAGTAGATGAGTGAGGTTAAATGCTGATATTGGACGGAATGGCACTGCACAAGATGTGCATTCTCTACAAAGAGTGTGTGCTTTGTGCTTTGTGCTTTGTGTGTGTGTGCTTTGTGTGTGTGTGTGTGTGTGTGTGTGTGTGTGTGTGTGTGTGTGTGTGTGTGTGTGTGTGTGTGTGTGTGTGTGTGTGTGTGTGTGTGTGTGTGTGTGTAATGGTGATCACATACAGTAACATAAATGTATGGTGTATTGTTTGTGTATATCTTTTATACAGATGTATTCATGTACTGTATGCTGTTCCCGCTAACTGTTGGTTGTTGGTACACTTGTATTATCATGTCAAAATGCAGTGTTGTTGTGAAAGATAGTCAGGGAAATAAATTAGTCAATGCCATATGCTGTACTGATGTAATTCAAAATAAGGGATACATCTCAACTTTATTTCTAAGACCCTTGTATGTGTGCGCATGTGTGCACACGTGCTTAATACGCGTGCACACGTGCACGTTTGTGATCTAATTATTTGATGCTAATAGCCATGAAATGACGTTGTACTGATCTCAAGTCAAGATTCAGAGCAACATGTATTAGTTGAATACATATTGTAATGTGGCTATTAAGAAGCCAAAACAGTCGCTCTGGTGACATCTCGTATAAAACTATGACTTAATGTAGAAGCAGATATATTATTTGTATCTTAGAGTGCGAGCGATGTAAAAAGTATGTTTTTGAGATGATAGGAAATAAAAGGAATTGTATTCATGGGTGACTGTTTGGTCTCATGCCTTCTCATGATGCAATATTTGGATCACCACAAGGGGGATTCTATGGTTATTAGACTCCTATGATTACCTACCTACACGGTAGCCCAGTGGTTCTCAACCTTTTCAGACCGCGACCCCCCCAAATAATCATATTTGAACTGGGGACCCCCCATCCTGATAAGCACTTGGAATTGTAGGAGTTGAGGCATTAGTTTTAGTAAAAAAATATCAATGCGAGGCGTTGTGAGCTTGCAGATCGGCTATTTTCACAATGTTTGCCTCCTTCTTATATAATTTGACAATTAGGTTGTCAAATTATATACGTGTTTTGATTACTTTTGATGCAGTAATGGTCTCTTTTTTTTAGGTATTAAAAAGGTCTTAAAAGTCCTGAAATTGTCACTTCACTGTCATCTGGGGACCCACCCAAAATAATGTGGGGACCCCCTGGGGGTCTCGACCCACAGGTTGAGAACCTCTGCTTAGCCTACCAACATTCAGAACCCAAGGATCTAGTTTTATTTTTGGAGAGAGTATACCACCTTGTGGAGAGACTGGGTAATGTTGGGTACTGTCTAACAAAATGAAGGCTGCTGTTGGTCAGTGTATGAATGAACATAAACTTACAAATTCAATACTGCAGTATTGAATTACTGGATTACTTTATAAAGAGGCCATAACAAAAGTTTCATGAGTCATAACATAATATTTTTGAGGAAAAAGGACCATGCTATATGATATAGCTCTATGTGGCTTAATATCAAATATGTTTCTCAGGTAAAAGGGAAGATCTGCCCAGAATTCCAAATAACATTTAATCTTATGCTAAAGTAGTACCCCTCCCCCACCCCCTTTTTAAGGAATAGGCTCTGTTATTGGAACCATCTCATTTTGCTTTTATTGTTTGCCAATACATTATTACATTTTTAAGACAAATGTGATTGTAACAAAAAATAAAATTAGATGAATAATTATGTGGTCCTTTATCTGTAATGAATTAACATGGAATGATATATATTTCTCGTTTGAAAGTGTTCTCAGCCTCCTCTTAGTCTTAGAGTCAGCTGGATGTTGCTTCCACTTCTGACATCGTAGTAATCCAGGTTTCGGCCATCATCCATCTGCTTGCCTTCATGAATCAGCCTTTGTTGGGCCATAGGAACGCCCTCCTTATTTTGAACCTTGCGCTTGAACTCTTGTACAGTCTCACCAGGTGCGATATCATAGGTACTTGTCAGGCCATTTACATTTTTCAAGAACACCTGGATTGGAATCGGTTCAGTTATCACCATGCAGACCTGTGATCCAGACTCCAAACCATAGGAGCTCAAAGGGTTTGAATCGTCATCTAGACCCATCCTATGGCCATTGTTGTAGGACAGCCTCTGCCTCTGGATGGACACTCCAAACTGCTGGCTGATGAGGGTTTTCAGTGACCCCACTGTAGCGCCAGGCTGCACCACCAGGGACTTCGACTCCCCATTCAGCATTGTTATTTTGACCTCCATGGTGATAGTCTATACAAATTGAAAAATAATTCATATTATGTTAACCTGCCATGGTTTTCCTGTATTTACTAAAATAAATATTTACATTCAAGTGATATTTTTAGTTAAAACAAAACGCTTTTTTCTAAAAAATAAAAATAAAAGGTCTAAGCTCTATATTTTGATAGTTTTTAACAGGTTTCCCAATCTCTCCAGCTCTTTAATAAACAATTAATAAATGTTAATGAACAACATTTTCAGTTGGGTTGCCAATTCAATCCAATCAGAGGAGAGTATCCATTTGTCGTCAGCTACAATCTATCACAGTACGTTTTAACAGCGGGCGATCAGGATAGTATTTTCCGGAAGTGCATTATATGTCTATGAGAGCCGGCGACTACTGGCGATAGGGCGAAGTGGGCGATGAAAGATGGATTTTCTGTATCTTTTGGACGATGTCGCCGACGATCGCCCGAGAGTCGCCCGCTGTTAAAACGTACTGAGTGTTCCAGTTCCAATTGTGTCTGATCATTTCTTTATGTACGGTAGACTAATGATGTATTAATGATAATTCATTTTCTGTTTAGTAAAGAGGTCCCCACTGAACATAAATCTATAGCAATGATTACTATCAGAATATAGCGCTTAACACTTTTAACCAAGACATATCACTTTACCCTACCTTTAATTATGAGGGGAAAAAGTTAAAATGAATGTTTTACCTTTTTATTTTTAGATCCGTTCAGTTAGATGTCTTTGATGAGCAGGAGAGGACCAGGTGAACGGCAGTCTAGGTGAAGAGTCAGACAATCTTCCAGCTGTTGGTTTCAAGTAATGCTCTTGGTGTCGTGTCGCACAAGCCAGCAATGTTTATAATCTTCAGCTCAGCTGTGTTTTGAACAGCTGATGAGCGACTGTCCCACCTCATAGTTTAAGATTCGTTTTCCTCCTGTAATGTAGTGACTCGTTGTTTCGGTTTCCTTTCTTGAAACATGCGAGCTGAAATGTGACATAATAATAGAAGATTCGAGAATAACATAACAATCAAACTCCGCGATTGCTATTTAATTCGCTGGTGACTGCAAAGGCCATAGCATGATTCACATAATTGTAATAATACTCATTAAAAGCACAAGTATCAATGTCAATACTGCAATGTAGAAATACTCTGTTACAAGTAAAAGTCCGGAATTCAAAGTTGACTTAAGTATACAACATTATTGGCACCAAAATGTACTTAAAATACCAAAAGTAGAAAGTACTCATTATGCAGAATGTCGCATTTCAAATTTATGAAAATCTTTTGAAAATAGCAGATCTACAAGCTCACAATGCATGGCATTGTGAGCTTATAGATCGGTTATTTTCAAATGGCCGAAATGTATAGTATATAGCCTAGGGCTGAAGTGGTTAATGTATGTTTTGAAAATCTTCAAAGTAACCAATAAATTAAAGTTTTCAAATAATTGCAGTGGAGTAAAGGTATAATATTTGCCTCTCAGATGTAGTGGAATAGAAGTAAAAGTACTGAAAATTGGAAATACTCCAGTAAAGTAAAAATCACACCCTGTGTGAAGTGGGCGGTGACTTGCTAGCTAATCACAATACTGAATGGAGTCAACCAATCATGTACAAAAAATAAATACATGTATTGAAACACTCTTTATGATGGAAGAAACCATAACTTTAAAAAAAACAAATTTATGGTTTTTTTTAAAGTTATGGTTTCTTATATAGGGCTATGCACATGTGTCATGTGACACTGGCCAATCACGGTGCAGGGTTAGGCGGGGTAATTTTTGGCCAATCACAGCGCAGGATTTGTTGTACAAATATCCAAACCTCACTTATAGGGGCGGTTTCACCGCCCAAAAATACTACTAGTACAGAACTTGAGTAAATGTACTTTGTTACTTTACACCACTACTCCCCAATCCCTGGACTCTCCCGCACACCAGGGGCAAAATGGGGTATTTAAAAGGTAATGGGGTATTCAGAGACTCGATCACAGTCTCGGCTAGGTTAGGGGACCATTTAAGGGGAATCTGGGCACCATTTTTGGGCGGTGAAACCGCCCCTATAAGTGAGATTTGGAAAAATTTACAAATATCTTGGGCAGTGAAACCGCCCCTAAAAGTGAAGTTTGGAAATTTGTACAATTATCCTGCACCGTGATTGGCCAATCACAATCTATTCAGGACTGTGATTGGCCAGTGTCACATGACACATGTGCATAGCCCTATATAAGAAACCATAACTTGAAAAAAAACATAAATTTGTTTTTTTCAAGTTATGGTTTCGTCCATCATAAAGAGTGTTTCAATATGATCTTTTGTCCATGATTGGTTGACTCCATTCAGTATTGTGATTAGCTAGCAAGACACCGCCCACTTTACACAGGGTGTGATTTTTTTTGTTTTTGTTGAAAGATTGGGCACTAGAGAAGAGTTGGCACCAGGAAGAGTAGGCACTTTGGGTGAGAAGAGTGGGCACTTGAGGTGCCCAGTCTTCCAAGAAGAGTGGGCACTTTTGGGGGGAGAGTGGGCACTAGAGGTGCCCAGCCTTCCAAGAATAGTTGGCACTTAAGGTGGGGAGAGTGGGCACTAGAGGTTCCCAGTCTTGGGGAGTGGGCACCTTATGGGGGAAGATCGGGCAAAGTTTAGTAAAAATGTGGTGCCCGGATTTCCCTAGTGCCCACTCTTCTGAGGTGCCCAGATTTATCAGTGCCCACTCTGTTTTGGTGCCCAGATTTTCCTAGTGCCCACTATTCCTAGTTGTCCATCCTTCCTGTTACCTACAGTATTTGAAGGAGAGCACTGTTTTCTAAAATCACCTACAGCGATACAGTGCCGCCCTCATGACAACAGCCTGAACATGGTAAGTAGTAATTTGTGACCGCTGACTATGGCACCAAAAGGACCCCTATTAAACCTACATGCAAAGGACCAGTGTTGATTCCCCCAACACCCAATTTCCCTTTTTCGTTTCATCATTAGCGTCACAAATTGTACTCTACATTATCCAGAGACAATGACAAGAACAGAGTAGACAGAATCAACCCATGCTTTTATTTAACCCATTGCATATAAAAACTTTTTTTTTCATTAGTTTTATTCATTTTTTACATAAAGTTGTATGATCTACAGCAGTGTATATCAACCCTGGCAAACGTCCCAATTTTGGGCCGGGGCTACTGCTGAGGTGTGCCGCGCCGTTTGAAGAAGGTTTGAAAAAATATCATTTAAAAATTTTTATTTTTATTTTTTTTAAACAATAATAATAATCAGGCATGCAAACAGCCCCAAGGTGAAAAGGGTGACAACATACTGTTTTTTTTTCGGGTCAGGTGTCACACTATTGCCCTATTTGGATTCAAAACGGCTAGTGGAAGCTGAAAAGCTACAAGTTTGCATGTCTGAATAATGCAAAAACAGAAATATTTGTTTGCATTTGCTTTTTTTCTCCCCCATATATTTTCATGATAAAAAAAGTGCGTATCGTATTGTATCGAAATCGTATCGAAGTTGTGTGAAATTAGTGTATCGGCACACCCCTAGTGTGTGTATATAGATATACCGTATATGTATATATATAATTATATATATATATATATACCGTATATCTAGGTGTGCCCTGGTATTTTTTGGCTATGCCAGGTGTGCCTTGGCACAAAAAAGGTTGATATACACTGATCTACAGTGCTATCCAATAGACTGCAATTAACAAGGAATCCATTAAAATAACTTTTTTAATTGTCTTGTGAAACTTCCAGACAAGTTGGCATTCTAAAGACATAACCCAAAAAATAATTGTCCAGAAGACTTTTTTTTAAAGTTACAGTTTGTGAATTCCTTTCATACCTTAAAAAAATATAACACATAATGAGAAAAGAACCCACTGTTTCCGTTGGTCCAGGGCTGTTTAGAATCTACAGTATGTGTGTCAAAATAAGAGTCCCAATCGTGGGACAATGATGCACACACCCCACCCCGACTAACCCATGACTATATAAATATTAACCCTCTCCTATCCAGGCAAAAAGATGTCAGTGGTTCTAGATATTGCAAGTAATATGAGTGGTAGTGCGGGCCAACACACCGTCAGTATTCCAGCCATAATTAATGCAGCAGTGGCTGAACATGCAGATGTGTCTCTAAGCCCCGGGTGCTTCATAGGCTGTGTGGTTAACACTCATCAAGACCCCATCAGTGTTTACAGATCTGTTACAATCAGACAGTTGTTTGCATTGCAATAATCCTACACAACAAGATCCTCAGTGTCATTTTTATCCATTTGTAACTCAGAGAGTGTACAATGTTAGGGTCCATTTGGTTTCATCTGTACACTCTCAGAGTGAAACTGACACTCTGAGGATTTTTCTGTGTAGTCATCAGGTGCAAGGAACATATTGCCATATTGTTTGCACCCACCTGGTTGTTTTGTATCTCTGAGTGTAGTGGCAGGGGTATAGAAATGTGTAAGTTGTACAGACCAGGGCCACTGTAGGCCACGCACCACTCAAGTGGAAAATCTTTTGACTTGGGGTTGACCTGAATCCGTACAAATACTGCATTCAATGTGGCATAAATGACATTGTGAACATCACTGATACCCTGTCCATTTCTGATACGCAAACTAAAACTATGTTTGGCCATAAAATAAAAAGGCAATATTTTCCCTTCCAGCAGGCGGCCCCTGCTGACAACGGATCAGGACAACCCAAGTCAAATGATTCCCCTAAATGCAGCAAAAGAGGAGATCTAGAAAGCAAAAGGAAAAAAGGAACCAAAATTAAATGACATGCGCTGAATTTAAGGCACAGCCCATGGGCCAAGGAACAGAAAAAACAATTTGGCTTTCCCCTCTCTTGACTTGAGCTAGCTCTCGTAAGCAACATGTCAATGGATCATTATTTTACACTGAAGAAGCATGTGTAATAAACATTCTCTCAACAAGAGGTAAATAATACAGCAACACCATCACCATAAGGGATGATAAGAGTCAATCATTTACAACAAACAGCATCATGATGGTGATAACAATAATAATAATAATAATTACTGCAGTATTGTATTACTGGATTACTTTATAAAGAGGCCATAACAAAAGTTTCATGAGTCATAACATAATATTTTTGAGGAAAAAGGACCATGCTATATGATATAGCTCTATGTGGCTTAATATCAAATATGTTTCTCAGGTAAAAGGAAAGATCTGCCCAGAATTCCAAATAACATTTAATCTTATGCTAAAGTAGTACCCCTCCCCCACCCCCTTTTTAAGGAATAGGCTCTGTTAATGGAACAATCTCATTTTGCTTTTATTGTTTGCCAATACATTATTACATTTTAAGACAAATGTGATTGTAACAAAAAAGAAAATTAGCGGAATAATTATGTGGTCCTTTATCTGTAATGAATTAACATGGAATTATATATATTTCTCGTTTGAAAGTGTTCTCAGCCTCCTCTCTTAAAGTCAGCTGGATGGTGCTTCCACTTCTGACGTTGTAGTAATCCAGGTTTCGGCCATTTCGATATCATAGGTACTTGTCTGGCCATTTACATTTTTCAAGAACACCTGGATTGGAATCGGTTCAGTTATCACCATGCAGACCTGTGATCCAGACTCCAAACCATAGGAGCTCAAAGGTTTTGAATCGTCATCTAGACCCATCCTCTGGCCATTGTTGTAGGACAGCCTCTGCCTCTGGATGGACACTCCAAACTGGCACTGCTGGCTGATGAGGGTTTTCAGAGACCCCACTGTAGCGCCATGCTGCACCACCAGGGACTTCGACTCCCCATTCAGCATTGTTATTTTTACCTCCATGGTGATGGATATAGTCTATACAAATTGAAAAATAATTCATATTAAGATGTGTTAACCTGCCATGGTTTTCCTGTATTTACTAAAAGAAATATTTACATTCAAGTAATATTTTTAGTTAAAGGTAGGGTAAGTAATTTTCTTTGGATAAAATAAGTGTTAAATAGCTCTATATTCTGATAGCACTCATTGCTATAGAGTGTTTGTTCAGTAAAAGGAGTCTCCTTGTCTCTCCAGCTCTTTATAAAACAGAAAATGCATTTTCGTTTCAGTTTCAGTTTCATTTCCAATTTTATCCAATCAGGATAGAGAACTCAATCAGGATATAGATTAAGCAAGTGGAATTGGAAGTGATGACACTAAGAAATGAGCAGGCAAAATTGGAACTGGAACACTATAAAAATGAAGCTTAAAAATGGGTACTTTCTCCTGATTGGCTGAGATTTTGACACCTACCGGAAAATGTATTTTCTGTTTATTAAAGAGCTGGAGAGACAGGGAGACTCCTGTTACTGAACAAACACTCTATAGCAATGATTTATATCAGAATATAGTGCTTTAACCTTTTAACAAAATACTTTTTGTTTTAACCAAAAATTATCACTTTAAAACAAAACGCTTTTTTCTAAAAAAAAAAAAAAAAAAAAGAATAAAAAAAAGGTCTAAGCTCTATATTTTGATAGTTTTTAACAGGTTTCCCAATCTCTCCAGCTCTTTAATAAACAATTAATAAATGTTAATGAACAACATTTTCAGTTGGGTTGCCAATTCAATCCAATCAGAGGAGAGTATCCATTTGTCGTCAGCTACAATCTTAGTGTTCCAGTTCCAATTTTGTCTGCTCATTTCTTTATGTAGACTAATGATGTATTAATGATAATTCATGTTCTGTTTAGTAAAGAGGCCCCTACTGAACATAAATCTATAGCAAAGACCAATGATTACTATCAGAATATAGCACTTAACACTTATTTTAACCCAGAAATATCACTTTACCCTACCTTTAATTATGAGGGGAAAAAAGTTAAAAATGAATGTTTTACCTTTTTATTTTTTAAATCCGTTCAGTTAGATGTCTTTGATGAGCAGGAGAGGACCAGGTGAACGGCAAAACGAGTTGATACCAGACCAGTCTAGGTGAAGTGAAGAGTCAGACAATCTTCCAGCTGTTGGTTTCAAGTAATGCTCTTCTTGGTGACGTGGTCGCACAGCAGCCAGCAATGTTTATAATCTTCAGCTCAGCTGTGTTTTGAACAGCTGATGAGCGACTGTCCCACCTCATAGTTTAAGATTCGTTTTCCTCGTGTAATGTAGTATAAAAAAAAAAAGCCTGGGTTTCCGAGGCTAGTAATGTAGTGACTCGTTGTTTCGGTTTCCTTTCTTGAAACATGCGAGCTGAAATGTGACATAATAATAGAAGATTCGAGAATAACATAACTTAATCAAACTCCGCGATTGCTATTTAATTCGATTTTTAAACTTGGAACGCTTGTGACAGACGAGCGTCATGTGAACCATGGCTACTGATCATCATTCTTGATTCCTCCAAATAGCATACTCGTATTCCCTCATTTGGCGTTTTGATGATGGTCGAGGAAAGCCTTTTATAACAGTCGATCCAAAATCTTGCATAGATCCGATGGGGTTGAGAGCTGGTGACTGCAAAGGCCATAGCATGATTCACATAATTGTAATAATACTCATTAAAAGTACAAGTATCAATATCAATACTGCAATGTAGAAATACTCTGTTACAAGTAAAAGTCCGGAATAAAAAATTGACTTAAGTATAAGTACAACATTATTGGCATCAAAATGTACTTAAAATACCAAAAGTAGAAAGTACTTATTATGCAGAATGTCCCATTTCAAATTTATGAAAATATTTTGAAAATAGCAGATCTACAAAATTATTAAGGTTATTTTCAAATGGCTGAAATGCATATAGCCTATGGCTGAAGTGGTTAATGTATGGTTTGAAAATCTTCAAAGTAACCAATAAACTAAAGTTTTTAAATAATTGCAGTGGAGTAAAAGTATAATATTTGCCTCTCAGATGTAGTGGAATAGAAGTAAAAGTACTGAAAATTGGAAATACTCCAGTAAAGTAAAAAATACTTAAGTACAGAACTTGAGTAAATGTACTTAGTTACTTTACACCACTACTCCCAATCCCTGGACTCTCCCGCACTCCCGCACACCAGGGGCAAAATGGGGTATTTAAAAGGTAATGGGGTATTCAGTGACTCGATCACAGTCTCGTCTAGGTTAGGGCAGTGGTTCTCAAACTTTTTCATGTCAAGGACCCCCAAATTGACATTTATTAGCCCGCGGACCCCCATTTCAAAAGATATGCCAGGGACCCCCATAAGAGAAGATTTTTTACGGCTCTAGCAGTGATTCTCAACCATTTTAATTTCAAGGACCCCCAGTTTGACATGCATTAGGGCTACAGACCCCCATTTAATGGCATTTCTATCACTTGGACCACAATTTATATTGTAACATCTATGTCAATTTAACTCTGAGTGTACAAATGGAACCAAATGGTTCATTTTTAACCATTTGGTTCCATTTGTACACTCTCAGAGTTACAGACCCATAAGGGTCCATTTGGTGCCTTATCTATCATTTAGCTGGGGACCCCCTGGAACTCCCTCAAGGACCCCTGGGGGTCCCCGGACCCCACTTTGAGAACCAATGGGTTAGGGGACCATTTAAGGGGAATCTGGGCACCATTTTTTGTTTTTGTTGAAAGATTGGGCACTAGAGAAGAGTGGGCACCAGGAAGAGTAAGCACTTTGGGTGAGAAGAGTGGGCACTTGAGGTGCCCAGTCTTCCAAGAAGAGTGGGCACTTTTGGGGGGAGAGTCAGTGGGCACTAGAGGTGCCCAGTCTTCCAAGAATAGTTCGCACTTTGGGTGGGGAGAGTGGGCACTAGAGGTTCCCAGTCTTCTAAGAAGAGTTGGCACTTTGGGCGGGGCGGGGGGAGAGTGGGCACTAGAGGTGCCAAGTCTTCCAAGAAGTGTGGGCACTTTGTGGAAGGGGGGTGGGCACCTTATGGGGGAAGATCGGGCAAAGTTTAGTAAAAATGTGGTGCCCGGATTTCCCTAGTGCCCACTCTTCTGAGTTGCCTAGATTTATCAGTGCCCACTCTGTTTTGGTGCCCAGATTTACCTAGTGCCCACTATTCCTAGGTGTCCATCCTTCCTGTTACCTACAGTATTTGAAGGAGAGCACTGTTTTCTAAAATCACCTACAGCGATACAGTGCCGCCCTCATGACAACAGCCCGAACATGGTAAGTAGTCATTTGTGACCGCTGACTATGGCACCAAAAGGACCCCTATTAAACCTACATGCAAAGGACCAGTGTTGATTCCCCCAACACCCATATTTCCCTTTTTCGTTTCATCATTAGCGTCACAAATTGTACTCTACATTATCCAGAGACAATGACAAGAACAGAGTAGACAGAATCAACCCATGCTTTTATTTAACCCATTGCATATAAAAACTTTTTTTTTCATTAGTTTTATTCATTTTTTACATAAAGTTGTATGATCTACAGTGCTATCCAATAGACTGCAATTAACAAGGAATCCATTAAAATAACTTTTTTAATTGTCTTGTGAAACTTCCAGACAAGTTGGCATTCTAAAGACATAACCCAAAAAATAATTGTCCAGAAGACTTTTTTTTTTAAAGTTACAGTTTGTGAATTCCTTTCATACCATAAAAAAATATAACACATAATGAGAAAAGAACCCACTGTTTCCGTTGGTCCAGGGCTGTTTAGAATCTACAGTATGTGTGTCAAAATAAGAGTCCCAATCGTGGGACAATGATGCACACACCCCACCCCAACTAACCCATGACTATATAAATATTAACCCTCTCCTATCCAGGCAAAAAGATGTCAGTGGTTCTAGATATTGCAAGTAATATGAGTGGTAGTGCGGGCCAACACACCGTCAGTATTCCAGCCATAATTAATGCAGCAGTGGCTGAACATGCAGATGTGTCTCTAAGCCCCGGGTGCTTCATAGGCTGTGTGGTTAACACTCATCAAGACCCCATCAGTGTTTACAGATCTGTTTACAATCAGACAGTTGTTTGCATTGCAATAATCCTACACAACAAGATCCTCAGTGTGATTTTTATCCATTTGTAACTCAGAGAGTGTACAATGTTAGGGTCCATTTGGTTTCATCTGTACACTCTCAGAGTGAAACTGACACTCTGAGGATTTTACTGTGTAGTCATCAGGTGCAAGGAACATATTGCCATATTGTTTGCACCCACCTGGTTGTTTTGTATCTCTGAGTGTAGTGGCAGGGGTATAGAAATGTGTAAGTTGTACAGACCAGGGCCACTGTAGGCCACGCACCACTCAAGTGGAAAATCTTTTGACTTGGGGTTGACCTGAATCCGTACAAATACTGCATTCAATGTGGCATAAATGACATTGTGAACATCACTGATACCCTGTCCATTTCTGATAGGCAAACTAAAACTATGTTTGGCCATAAAATAAAAAGGCAATATTTTCCCTTCCAGCAGGCGGCCCCTGCTGACAACGGATCAGGACAACCCAAGTCAAATGATTCCCCTAAATGCAGCAAAAGAGGAGATCTAGAAAGCAAAAAGAAAAAAGGAACCAAAATTAAATGACATGCGCTGAATTTAAGGCACAGCCCATGGGCCAAGGAACAGCTACCTTTTAAAAAAAACAATTTGGCTTTCCCCTCTCTTGACTTGAGCTAGCTCTCGTAAGCAACATGTCAATGGATCATTATTTTACACTGAAGAAGCATGTGTAATAAACATTCTCTCAACAAGAGGTAAATAATACAGCCACACCATCACCATAAGGGATGATAAGAGTCAATCATTTACAACAAACAGCATCATGATGGTGATAACAATAATAATAATAATAATTATATAGTATATACAGCACAATAAATACATGTTTGTAAACAGCAATAAAACCAGAAATCTGTATTATAGGTAAGGGCATTGGGTGAGGATGAAAACAGAAAGAGAAAAAATAAGTGAAATAAAGACAAATGTGGCACCAAAACAAATATTAAATAAAAAATATTAAATAAATGGGTTGGAATGACATTCTTAAAACAAGCACTCCATAAAAATCCAAGTTCAGTATTTCAAGTTGGGGTTTTTTCTCTCTTCTTTTTCTAATATTTGTTGATTTCTCAATAGTTTATGTACATAAGGAGGGGGGGGGGGGTATATTTGGGTATTCTAACCGGCCAGCCTGTACTGTGGTCTATGCTACAATGACATAGTTTACTGTAATACATTTAGATGGCAAAGGAGACACAATCAAATAGAAAAATAGAGCAATAAATAATAGCATTAGTTGTAAAAAAAAAAAAAAGGGGGGAAAAGGCGACTTGGCAGAGCATTTCTGTTTCTGTGTGTTTTATGTGTGTTTTATGTGCGTGTGCGTGAGTGGGTGAGAGAGAGAGCGCATTTTGATGAGCATAACAAAACATTGAATGTGGCAATGTGTGACTATATCAGTGCATTAATGTATCTACGTATAGTCTACTTCTTGTCAGACTGCTACGCAACAGAGCTGATTGTCTTGGTTTCTCAGTGGAATACAAAGAAAAATAAATTGGATTTGGAATAGCATGGTTTAAAGATTATGAAGTGCAATTGGAACTATGGTGGGACTATGATAAGCAGTAGAGTGGATTCAGAAATAATACAATAAAACATATAAAGGTATATCGTTTTTGTGTGTCATAACAACAGGGCACCAGCTCGAAATGAAACCAAATGATAATAAAAATCGTTCATAGAACTACTATAATCATTTTCTAATGACTTTTAACACCATTACCACCCCTGTACACTATGAACAACAGTATCCAATTGTTTAACAAAAAGGTGCTTCTCAACTACAAAGCAGTGCATTGTCTCGGAATATGCTCAGGAGAACCACAGGCAATAATATTAAAACTTAAAAGGCTTTATCCACATCAGTTAAGAAATGAATTGACTGAGAGAAAAACATCAAGACAAACAACTTTCAACCTTCAGTGAAAAAACCTCGCTGACAGAACTGTTGAATTAATTGAGGCGACACAATGACCAACGATGGGCAGAGTAGCATGAGAAGTTATAAAATAAATTCTATTTTGATAAAGGTAATAGCCAGGGCAAACACTTAATACTCCTAATACAATCCAGCTGTGAAGATACTCCCCTAGAAACACTGACAATGTGACGTTTCACCTCAGTGGTTCGGTAGGCTAATGATTTCCAAATGTCATAAGTTGCTTCCCTCATCTCTTTCATAACAAAAGAAAGCCTAGGATAGTTAGCAAAAGTAACGTCTAGAAAATATCTCCTTTGAACTTATAGTACAATACAAAAAATTAAAGAGGTCTAAAGACAGCATCATGGCTGTTAAGATTTTGAACCTTTTCTTTTATGTGTTGTTTTTCTCAGTCAGGTTTTCAAGGAAGACTTCCACATTAGACAAGTGTCTCAAAAAGTCACACGGTGCAATGCTCCCCACTGTGCTGCAGCTTTCGTCTCCACACCGTCAGGTGTTCATGCAGGCAACAGTTTAACACTTTTCGTAATTCACTGTGGAGAGGAAAGGACATAGAGACAGATTCTCCTTGAACACGACGCCAGCCACTTGTGTAGAATGGGCACTTGATTAAAAAAAGTAAAGAAAATAATAAAAAAACACACCAACAGAAAACACTGAGAACTTCAGACAAGGCTTTAAAGGAACATGGGACAAGGAGAGAAAGAGAGCGGGGTGAGGGGATGATGTGAACACTTCCAAATGCACTACGTAAGCTTGCAAAGAGAACACATGAAAGTGACATAAACACACACACACACACACGCGTGCACACACACACACACACACACACACACACACACACACACACACACACACACACACACACACACACACACACACACACACACACACACACACACACAGTACTAAAACGGGAAATGGAAAATAAATTTCCTGAGTGCAAAAAAAGTTAATAAAATAAAAACATCTTGTAGAAGTACCAGGGTGGTGGTGGGCGTGTCCAAACAAGGCTGACTGACTTTAGATGATGTGAGCAGACTTTGGAACAACAAACATAAACAAATGAATACAAAATAAAACACACATAGACTCCAACCCCCCCCCCCCCCCCCAAATAAAAAAGAAAAGAAAATCTATAAATAATCATCTTTCATCATTACTAAGAGAAACAGTTAATTGGTTGCCGTCCATTACTGCTATGTATCGGCAGATTTCTCCTCCTGCGCCTCCTGCTCCTCCTCGACACCGGGTTGCGAGCAGGGAGACTCTGCGTCTCCCTCCTCTTCCTCCTCCCCCACCTGTTCGTCCAGAGGGACCTCTGTTGATTCTGAGTCCTGTGTGCAGAGCGTTTTAGAGTCACTACAGCTGTTCTCCTCCTCCTCCTCCTCCTCTTCCTCCTCCTCCTCCTCCGGCTGGCTGCCGCTGTCCTTCTCCGTGTCTGACTCCCCGTCTTCCTCCAGGGTGAGCTCAAACTGGAACTTGTCCCCGCCAGGGGGGCGGCTGCCATCCTCTGGCTCTTCCAGGGTAGGAGAGGGGCTTTGGGGGATGGTGCTTTGGTACCACTCCCTGTTGTCCTCCAACGTGTCCAAGATGTCCTGGGCGTCTGGGTGGACTAGGTCAGCCCACGTCTCCCACAGAGGGTGGACGATGTAGTCTATGAAGCCCACCTACAGACAGGGTAATGGGTAGGAGGGGAAAATGTAAAAACGGTACAGGGCTTTTCACACTAGGAGGAGCGACTGACGTGCCTAGTAATTCATTTCCTAGTCTCGCGTAGCCAGACGATCACAGATTGCCGCCTACTGGTTTGATTGATTGATTGATTGAAGTACTTTATTTAGAAAGACATGGAAAAAGTACATGGAAGTACAGTTAACAATACAAGGTCCTCTAAACTGGATCGCCAATAAAAGCGCAACGGCTTGTTTCAAATGAGATCCCCACGCACTCAAATCATGATGACGATCATGATACATCTGGTGACATCTAAATTCAGTGAATGGGCTCAAACTGGGTGGTCCTTCGTATTGGGAAGGTATCAGGAATGCTTTTCAAAGCAGTGGGCGTGGGTTTGTTACCGGTGGTTTTCACCAGTGTCCAAGCCCATTCATTGACATTAGATTTCCCCAGATGTATCAGTCACGAGACTATTGATTTTCAATGAGAGACGAGCGTTCAGGTAGGGAGGCGGGGACAATCTGACAGGCAGAGCGACAAGCGGGGCGTGACCCCGTGCAATTGTCACGTGTGTGCGTGCGTCAAGAGCTGAATTGTGGTTAATGTTTTTCTACGTGACGTGCAGATACGCCTGCCGTTTACTCGCGGAGTAATTATCTGCCTTTGTATTCACATGAGGAGATCCAAGTGAGAATGCAGCCATTGTGTCGCTCCCCGTGTGAAAAGCATTTAAGTGGTATCAAATTCTGTACCTGTAAGCGTGTGTGTGTGTGTGTGTGTGAGTGTGTGTGTGTGTGTGTGTGCCTGCGCACATCTGTGTTTTACGTGGGTCTTTTCTACTGAGGCATTGTGTGCCACACATGAGTAAGCACAGTGTGACCCGTGGATCCAAGTGAGAATGCAGGCATTGTGTTGCTCCCTGTGTGCGTGTGCATGCGTGTCTGTGTGTGTGTGCATGCGTATCTGTGTTTTACCTGGGTCTTCTCTACTGAGGCATTGTGTTTGTCACACATAGGGCTGATCTCCATGCCTCTCTCCCTCTCTCTGTCCCCCTGGGTGAAGAACTCCTCCATGATGCGATCCGTCCACTGCCGGTACAGCTGGAGAGGCTTGGTGGGGTTGCTCAAGTCTGCACAGTGCACCATGTTCTGGAGAACCTGAACGTACCACATTCAAGAGTTCTTCAAGTTCTTAAAACACAGCTAGGAAAATGATGATATGCAGGACAATAAAATTTTATTTTGGAGTAAAAATCAAAAGTTCCAGTTTCAAAATGTCAAGGAAAGCTTGAAGTAATAATACATTTAAAAAAACGCTGCAGTGTTTGAAGCATTTAGAACATTCATCCAGGACATTCTCTGTTGTACGTATTTTTGGGCGGTGAAACCGCCCCTATAAGTGATGTTTGGATATTTGTACAACAAATCCTGCGCCGTGATTGGCCAAAAATGTACCCCGCCTAACCCTGCACCGTGATTGGCCAATCACAGTCTATTCAGGACTGTGATTGGCCAGTGTCACATGACACATGTGCATATCCCTATATAAGAAACCATAACTTTAAAAAAATCATAAATTTGTTTTTTTTAAGTTATGGTTTCTTCCATCATAAAGAGTGTTTCAATAAATGTATTTATTTTTTGTACATGATTGGTTGACTCCATTCAGTATTGTGATTAGCTAGCAAGACACCGCCCACTTCACACAGGGTGTGATTTTTAATTTGTATTTGTATTATAGGATTATAGGACATGAAAATCAGACTCTCAAATGCGTTGTGTGCATAAGAAGAACTTGTCGAAACGCAACGTTTTACGCACTGAAGGCTAGTGGGGATAACTACACACTGGAAAGTGAATTTTACATGTACCCCACGAACAATAAGTCTAACATTAAATATCGGCATATCAAACTTCCCCTTTTAAGAGACTGACCTGTATTCTGTCTGAATAGTTGTCCAGTAGCAGGACTCCAGAGCTGGTCACCTTCTTGGTCTCAACCATTGTCTTCAGATCAGCCAGTAGATTCATGTGCTTGGACATGTCAGTTGCTAGGACCTTGAAACCACACAATAGGACAAAGCAATCAATAAACGTCAAGTATTTCCCCGCAAAGGAGAAGACACCCAAATAAAGGAAAGAATGACTGCAAATCCAAGACGCTTATTAATAAGAGCAGAGGTTCCCATCAATCATGCTCAAGATGAGGCTGGTGTTATAATATAAACCTACAGAGTGAGAGCTAAACTTTGGCCAGCAAAATGATTGAAGGGAACAAGTTGTTGCAAACGGAGGATTGTTGAAGCACCGGAACATCGTTAAATAATGATAAAAACATTTAAAGTTGCCAGAAAGCAGGTCATTGATGCTGCATCAACTTACGATGTCAATGACCATCTTGCGCAGTGATTGTCGTTGTTTTTTGGTCAGGTTCTGGAAAATGTCACAGTTCTCCTCCTGCAGTAGTTTGAAGCCTACTGCCAAATGGTGGTTCTCCAACACTGACGAGTCATTGTACATCAATGCCAACTCAGAGTCTGGATGGAGGAAACACAAAGACATATGTTTATGGTTACAGTTTGTGTCAGTTCTCAACAAAAAAAATCAGACATGGTCAAAAGTTAGCTTTTAAATGGATGAAAATCTATTAAATCATTTTATTGGCAGGAAAGAACTATACAAGTACAATTTTACCCAGTTTGTTCTATCAATTTAGCCATTATGCTCTCTTTGAAAGGAGAATGATGTGCATACAATAGCGTGGACATTTGCATTAGAATGAAATGCTGCTTAAATGACTTAGTTTCTGCTGCTGTTGTACTTCTCAGTCTAGCAGAGCTGAGGGGAAATAAAGCACCAGCATGTTTTCCACTGAGAGAGGTTTCCCAAAGTTGGGTCATTCAAAGGTCCTCTGGCAGTACTTAGATTTTCCATTAAGATGCATTAGTCTTGGCCACGGTGGAGAGGTGCCGAGCAGAGGGGAGAAAGGAGATCCTGCTCTGTGGCTGACAGAAGATCAGTCTGGTGGTTCCTAAACTAGGATGACTCATACTGCATTTACTGCTGGGATTCCCCATCTAGTTTATGGGAGGTAAGGCACTATATGCGAGTGTGCTTGTGTATAAGAAAGCCCCAAACTTCAAGTAACTTCAATGGTAATGGTAATGGGTCTCGAATGGGCTTTTAAGACAAAAGTTGCCTTTTATTTATTATATTTATGTGTGTGTTCTTTGACCTTCTCGCTGTGTCTGCCTATGTGGTGTAGAGCTGCTACACAGATAAACATCTATAGGAGTATGTGTTCATCAGTGTTTCCCATTTCATTCGTTTGGCGTTGGTGTGGCCTCTGAATCATCTACCCCGAATCAAATACAAAGGTTCTATTAGAGTGGTGGCAGCTCTCTCATCCTCATCGTGTATCTTCGCCTGTCTTGTGCAGTAACTACTGTACATTTGTACCATATACAGTATGTACTATATGTTCGAAGTTACTTGCAGCACAGTCTGGCAGAGTCTGCCGCACCAAAACTTCACTGCTCATACTATGAGTATGTGACAAATAAAGTCTTTGAATCATTGAATCTTAATAATAACAGAACAAACTCTCACTTTTTCTGTCATGTCAAGTCCAAATGAAAATAAATGAAGCACTAAATTGATCCTCATTTTAAAACTAGCTGGTCAGTTCTTAGCAAGTCAGTCTGTACCTCAGATCCTCTACCAACATATGAAATGGAAAATTGAAAATGCAAAGTAGTTCGTCACATTTGTGATACCTGAGAAAGCAGCACATAACCACATAAAAGCTAAATTTTACTATTTGACTCGATCTACAAGCGATGTGTTGCAAGCTTGTAGATCTGGCATTTGCGCCAAATGTTCGCCCCCCCCCCCCCCCCCCAGAATAGGGACGCTAGGGTTCAGGTGGTTAATCTGCGTAATTACTTCAGTTACTCGCTGTACATTTGAAATGCAGATCCATTCCACTGGTGTATCAAATCTTGTGCGCGTGCATGCGCGTGCATGCGCGTGCATGCGCGTGTATGCGCGTGTGTGTGTGTGACTGACGTAGCTGCTATCTCTGGACTATATTTAGACTCACTGGTGTTGATGAGGAACTGGTTGGAGACTCCAGGGTGGTCCACGTCATGAATTGCACTGGCAAAGATGGCAGCTAGGATCTCAAGGTCTGTGAACACAGCCTGGAATAAAGACACAGGAGGGCGGAGAAGGGTCATTGATCGGACAATAAATGACAACAATGCCTCAGAACCTGAGAGCCATTGATTGGGCTTTGAGCTGCAGTTTGTTTGAAACTCGGGGGTGGATTCCCCAAGAACGGATTGCGTCAATGAACAATGAATTGTGTGTCAATTGCGCCTGCTATCTGCCCCAACTTAAATTCTTTCTTTTTTTTTTGTTCAAGGTTTTTTTATTTTATATTTTCACACACAGGTCTATAACAAAGGGCATACAAAAACAGTGAATGTATGTTAGCCCTCCCACCCCCCCAAAGTTCCCGCTCCGAAAGAGCCACAACCCTGGTATCTCATTGTACCATTAAAACAAAGGACAATACAAACAAATAAGACACAATTGCAATGAAAAATGAAAACAAGTCAAAAAATAAAAAATAAATAAAGTATACACAGTAGAATATATATATTATTAAAGAAAGATTTACAATGAATTAAAAAAAGAATACACACAAAATATAATACAAAAACTAATTCAGTGGGGTCTGCCCCAACTTAAATTCTAATTCATAAAAGATACTGCGCTAATGATAATACCAGCGCAAACATGCCCATGTTTTGCAGTTGAATGCAGTGTGCCCTAATTTTCCTCAATGGTGGCTTTGCACTGCACTATTCATTATTCATGTCGTTGCTGTCGGATGGAAACCAAACCATGTCAAAAACTGTTACTTTTCAGAAAAATAACCTGTGTTCCAATGGATCCAGTGTAGTTATTATTTAGTCACAAGCTCTTTTGTTTACCTTTCATTGGTTAAATAGTTATAAAAAAGAAAAAGGGGCCAATGCTGTGACAAATGTATGTATAATTATTTAATATATAATAATTTAATTTCACATAGATGCTTTTGCTTGGCAGCGCGTTTAGGGGTGCATTTAACCCTTTGTGTGTGTGTATGTGTGTATGTGTGTGTGTGTGTGTGTGTGTGTGTGTGTGTGTGTGTGTGTGTGTGTGTGTGTGTGTGTGTGTGTGTGTGTGTGTGTGTGTGTGTGTGTTTAACATGCGCTAAGATTTGATGTGATCCCTGATGTGAAAGTGAACAACCACTTATGCGCTGCCTGGGACCAGCGTTTTAAAGGACCCCCACTCCTACTTGAGTTGGTACAAACAGAAGCCTGGTCATTTTCCAAAGACCTCGACATGGGCCTCACCTCGAGGGCAGGGGTTGATAGCAGCACGTGAGTGGACTGGGTGACGTCAGCAGCATGAATGTTGTTGTGGTACGCCACGTCACCATGGTAGTGGTCTTCTAAGGTCATCAGGTATGTGACAAAGGTGTCGAGTGGAATTTTAAATGTTTTCAACAAATCTCTTTCCTGTGGAGTTGGTAGAACATAAACAGAGTTAAATTCAGATTAAAACTAATCAGTGGCAGATCTACAAGCTCACCAGGGGTGAGCTTGTAGCCGACTATTGTACGACTAAGTACAAATCAAGCTTAAGATTCAGTCAAAGTTCTGGGAATCACAAGAAAAATTATATAAAATAATAACTGGGGGGGGGGGGGTCTAATGATTACCTGGAATATTGTGTACATCATGACCGTCAGTGGCCGGTTCCCAGAGAACTCTGTGACTTTGAAAACGTTAAGGCCCCATTTATTCACGTCCTCCAATTCCTGATAAAGTAGAAAACGAAACATATTATTCAATCTTATTGTTACTTTGATTTTCCCTCTTTCACTCTCAGTCCCCAATACACCATACTTCCTTTCACGGCTATCTGCCCTATCATCATCGTCATCATCCCATCTCACCCTTCCTATAAGGCATTGGTTCTCAAAGTGGGGTCCAGGGACCGAGAGGCTTCTAAATTGACCCTTACAGGTCTGTAACTCTGAGAGCATACTCAGTAAGGCCACACAACAAACCTTAGCGAGTTCGTCCTCGGTCTCCGTCTTGACTCCAAAGCGGGCGATGTTGGAGTTGGTGAGACTGGAGGAGTGCTGTAACTTCTTCACCCCGCTGATCTCCGACATGGGCTTGTCCTTGTCCTTGTCTTTCTTGTTCTTCTCCTTCTCCTTTTGGGTCTGTGGGGTAGGCATCTCCACCTCGTGCTGCTTGTCTGGGGAACAGCAACAAAAAAAGAAGAAGTAAAAAAAAATCCGATTCATTTAGCGATTGTTTCAATCAAAATCGGCACACCTTTTCAGAATGACTGTTGATGCAATGGTGTTCAAAAATAGCCGAGCTACAAGATCACAACACGTTGCATTGCAATGCGTTGTGAGCTTGTAGATCTGCTATTTTTTTGGTGCAGGACACCATCGCCGACACGCTGGATACATGGAGTTTAGGCATTTCGGTCCTCACTCACCCAGGAAGGTTGCGGAAATGAACTCAGAAACCTGGTTCCCAGAACGGCTCATTTCTGACAGGTGAGTCAGCTCCCTGTTCAGCATTCTCTTGAACTGAAACAACAAACACACACCGTATGGTTAGATATAGGCAAACAAGGTCCATAGTTACTCATTGTCATGCTAAATGACGAATTTGCAGCATTTACTGTGTGTGGATCTAGTGTATTCATACTGTGTAGTCAATCAAAAGTAGAAGAAAGTACAAGATATACAACTTGTGGGCGAAATGAACAGGTACATCATGAATATAAATGTTATATACAACTTCAGAATAATATAATATAAATTTGGGGTTTTCATAGTATAAGGTGTGTTTCCTGATTGAGGTACCAGAGCGTTGCAGGGGAGACAAAGACATGTGAGGGTGAAAATTAAAGCTGAATGATCAAGGTAGGCTACTGTAGTTAAGCCCCGCAGAATTGCGCAACAAATGACGTTTGATATTATTAACAACATGTACATGTACATTATTTAAGAACAGCCTCATTTAGTTTTTATGTACTTTGCTTTACATAATTATGTAATGTATATGTGCGTATCTGGTTAAAAAGAAAATGCCATATGCCATGTGTTCTCCTACTACCTCCAAATTGCCAAATGTGGTGCAGTTTTTAGCATCGCTAACAAAATAATGGGCTTTCTTTGTTGCTCTTCTGGGAATGGTCAACCTGTGGTCTAGCTAAAAATATATGCTGTCAGTGAATATATTAGTTTGAGATTTAAATTGAGGCTGTTGCAACTCCCAAAACACACCACAGTAGTCATGTACATACATTTTACCAGCGTTACTGATGAGAAATGTATGCCTAAAAGTGCCAACATGGCGTATACTGTATATGCCAATGAGAATGAGGGAGAGCAAACAAGCATGCATGCTTGCGTCCTCACCCTCAATCTCTAAAACACAGGAACATTATGCACTACACAGTGAATTCCTCAGTGTTAATTTAACTCTGAAAGTGTACAAATATATACTTGAAGTCTAATTTACACAGATGAGAAGGCTTCAAATCACAGCCTTGGCAAAATGACTGCAAAACCAGAGAATTATAATATGATTGAAAAAATGTATTGGACCTCTTAAATAACAGCCTCTGCATTACACGAATCAATCTGGCTTCATACCAAATGAATAATGTATGAGATTATTGGTCGTAGAGGTCAGTATTGATCACACAAAATAGACCTCTACAACACTGCACTTACTGTGCAATTGTGTATTGATATCCTATTGGATCATATCCCTTGGGCCTTGTGAACCTTTTCAGGGTGGCATTAGTGCTGCACTTATAGCACTCATTAAGAAAGAGTATACCGGAGAATATCATATCTCATGTCTGTACCATTCAGTATACATGAGATCATACATAAAACAAACATCAAATGCCAAAATAAATAAATAATGAAGTAATACACCACTGCGGTAGTGTGTCAAACTTGTGCCAAGTAGCCTAGATAGCCAAACCCTTCATCATGTCAAGGAAAATGGAGCATCATAAGTGCCTTGAGTATTGCTGGCATAAAGAAAATATATATTAAAAAAAAAAAAAAATCTTCAGTATATGGAGCTGTTGGGTTTACTCGATAATTCAATCAATCTCAAACAACTATGACAATCTGTAGGCCTAGGAGTATTGATGCAGTAAGATAAAAGTGATTTTAAAGACAGGCGCCCAAGTACAGTATGCTATACTGTACTGCGCACCTAGAGGTGTAACCATACCATTTTCTGTGCATCAAAACTACTGTTGAAGCAGCATCACTTTTCCTGGTCATGGATTCAATAAAGTGTGCAATGGATGCAGAAATATGACGGCTATCACAAGCATTTTTCCGCGGCAGGGATGTTGAGAAATATCCATAGCTAGTATAAAAGGCTTTCTGAGTGGTGTGTCAAAAGATAACCTTCAGTGAGAAACACTATTCTCGTTCTCTGGAGATGATATCAGGCCTTTTTTATCTGCCCCGATTGCTGTCAAAATTGCAATATGGCAGATTTCTACCATTTTAAAATGAATGACAGCTTAAAATCTTACCTTTATATATCCCCAGGAGACAGAGAGGAGGTAATTGGCTTCAGGCATTTTGACAAATCAACAAAACAGATACAGGAAAATAAAATTGAACCAGTATACACAGTATATATATTATATACAGTATACGCTGTACAGTATCTATAAAAAAAAATAGGTAGAGAGCGAGAGAGCCAGGCAAACAACAACAGCTCTACTCAATGGAAGCCCTCACAACCTGAAGAACAGCTCGTTTCAACATGAATCGGCCGTTTAGAATCCACGCGAAAGCCATCATACTCCTCCACAGTGAATTTCTGCAGGAAGGAAGCCATAGTCCTGCATCCAGAGAGGAGAATCAGGTTCTGAGAGAGGCAGGATGTAGTGAAGAGCATCATCGTGACCATACACGCTGACATGCGCGTGCACGCCCCATATACACGTGCACTCGCATACACAGTTACACTGCTACGGTTATGAATAATTGATGATGCTTGCGGATGTTTGGTTGGTGCCAAAATCACCAGGACAGCAAAAAGAGAAAAAAATAAATGGTGTCAACAGCTTCCAAACAAGGCTGGCTGCCTGGCTGTGTGCCTGCTTCTCTGTCTGACACCAGCTCCCATGTGAAGAGAGCAGGCTGTTTCACTTGCACTGTCACAACGATACCAGCCAATCAGGGCCTGGACAGGGAGAGCAATGAGCTCATCGCGAGCTTCGATTGGCTTGGGCTACAACAGCACTGAGGTCACCTGCTGTGTGATTGGCTGGGACTAAAGTCAGTGGAAATTCCACTGAGGAGGTTTTTTTCTTCTCCTTTCCTCTTCATATTATGTGTGCGAGTGTGTGCGTGTGTGTGTGTGTGTACTTTTATTGCTATACTTGAGGGCCAAAAGTAGAGTAGAATTTGAGAAATAGACATGGTGACAATTGTCCCGGTCCTCACAAGAGAAATGTTTGTTTCATGGTTCAAAAAGATTTTTAGATTTAGTATTAGAATTAGGGAAAGATTCAGGTTGGGGGGGTTAGGATTATACATTTAGAGGTTAGGTTTACGGGTGTCGAGCACCAAATATATCAGATCTACAAGCTCACGTGTCGCAGCGCAACACACTGACTTGTTGTTTTGACACTAACCATAAAGCCTGAGAATAGGCTTTATTGTTTGGGTTAAAATGGCAAAAAGGTAAAAAATTACATTAGTAAAATTGTCATCCTAAAATTCTGATCCTCACAAGTATAGCACTACAAACATTTGTGCGTGCGATGTAGATGATGTGAGTAGAGGTTAGCTCATCCCTCGTCATACGTTATTCTCATGCTGAGGTCAACTTTGCCAGAAGTGATGTTTCTGGGAGGTGAGTCATGTTAATATCAAGGGAGGAGATGCAATATCATGGAAAAACATTAAAATAAAACTAATTGAATCATGTGGCTGCCGGGATCCACTTGTCTGGTCAGATGGGTGGGTCGTGTGCATTTTGTTTGTGTCTATTTGTGTTCTGGCTTGGATCAATGGAGCCAACATTAAGTTCCTATTTATCGGTATCACAATGAAAACAATTTTCATTTCAAAACCATTTCAAGTTGTACAGCAAAAACACTATGACATAAAACATCTAATACAAATTTTAATGCTATATTATCATTCAAATCTTAGTGTTTTGCCAATTAGTTAGAGCCTACTTGCAATATCCTCATGGCCCACCAGTGGGCTGAGAATCACTGGTCTATGACATACAGTATCTATGACGTATGACTCAAATCTTGTCAAGGTTTCAGCCCGACAGACGGACAGACCCTCTCACAGATGGCTAGCAACCTGCATATCAATGCTGTGAAAAAAAATTGCTCCAGCATCCAGGATAGGAAAGGCAGGACAGAGAGGGGATTACCGGTCCATCTGCGGGAAGGACCATATAGCCTTACGGGTCCATTTGGTTCCATTTGCTCTCAAAGCTAAATGAACACCAAGGACTTAACAGTGCGAGTGTGTGCGCTTGATGGTCCAGTGGTGCAGGGATTGATCAGGGACCAAACTAGTCTCTGCTTACTTTACACCTTCTCTTCTGTAGATCTATCTGGCACTGGGAGTCATTTACAGCTAGGCTGGAGCACATGAGTCCACAATCCAGAGGCTCCAAATGAATCTGAGCCATGCAGGCCAGCACAGGCTCAACACGTGCACACACACACATATGTACGTGTACATACACATGCGTCATACAATCAAGTGCTAGGCCACCACATGCCCAACACACACAGATGCCCAACTCCGCGGGCACGCGCGCACACACACACACACACACACACACACACACACACACAGACACAGCTATCGATAGCATAGCCATGAGGTGTGAATCACACTATTTTCTTGTCACACCAAGCCTAACTGTGATTTGTGTGTGATTTATTTTAGGAGTGACCACAAATAACCTATCCCTGCTGTATATATGTAGTGTGTGAATGTGCTCACTGCTGCGTCTCTGTTGCAAATGTTAATTTCCCGCACTTTTATTGTGGTCATTTATTAACCATATACATATATATTGGTCAATGGATATTTATTGACCATATACTGTGTATCCTAATAAAATTGGCGGAGAGGACCGGCCGGCCGGCCGGCCCACATCATCACGCTTATGTCATTATGACTCAGCTATAACCATATAAGGAGTTCCCAATGCAGCCGAGTGGTTATGGCGCGTATACTGTAGGCTCTGATGTAGCCCGACAGTGAGTCCCGGGTTAAATTCCCAAGCCCGGTGGACCTTTGCTGTGTCACTTAAAAAATAAAAAAACTCTGGGGATTGTTGAATATTTATCAATGGTCCTGCTAGACAAGAGCAACAATAGAGATTCCTCACTAATACCTGATTACCAATACAATACAATTTAATCTACATGTAAGTGTTCAGACTTTAAAGAATGGGGCTTATGTTTAATGTGGGAGGATAACATTTTTAGATAAACACAATGACAATGTGTGAAGTCCTGAGAGACACTGACAGCACCATTGTGTGTGTGTGTGTGTGTGTGTGCGTGTGTGCGTGTGCGTGCGTGCGTGGCGTGCTTGAGTGAGACGGCAGGCTGGCCAGGCCTGTAGCTGTTGCCATGACAACAAAGATAGCTGTGGTGGCGAGTGCTGGCGAGACACTGCATACTGACAATGCTTATAGATGAAAAAAGAAGAAAATAAATCAATCCTTTCATGTTTCACAAATTTCAGAGATCAGTAGTGTACAAGTATGCGCACAGTTGTCTATCTATCCCTTTGTCTGTCAGTCAGTATGTCTGTGTGTCTTGCAGCCTCTCTCTCTCTCGATCCGTCCCCCCATTGTGACATCACAGCGTGTGACATCACCACGGCTGATCAGCATGCACAGCGGCACGGCAGGCCCTCTCACCGGAGACAGCCGATGCATGCTCACTGCAAAAAGCTCCCTGCCTGCATGACGATGCTTCTGCTATCACTAATAACACATCCATACAACACAGACCACAATCTACGTGCTCACGCACAGCTGAGTATTAGAAAAGGCATACTGCATCAAAGTCAAAATCATAAACGCAAGTCATGGATGGACATGTAATAACTGCTCTGGTTGTAGATAGATATCGTAGTACTGTGGTTGTGGGCCTGCGTGCCGATACCCACCAAGGGTTGAATAAAAGATGTCGGGGTCCGGGGACCACCAGGGGTCCAAATGGACCCTACAGGTCTGTAACTCTGAGAGTTAAATGAACACAGGTTTTTCTTTTTTTTACAGTATTAGATTGCGGTCCCAGGGATAAAAGCATGGCATCAAATGGGGGCCTAATGCATAACAAACCGGGGGGGGGGGGGTCCTTGAAATGAAAATGGTTGAGAATCACTGGTGTAGATCAGTGGTTCTCAACCAGTGGTCCGGGGACCACCAGTGGTCCTTGAGGAGGTTCCAGGTGGTCCCCAGCTAAATGATGGAGAGTTGGTAACCAAATGGACCCTTATAGATCTTCAACTCTTAGTTGAGAGTGTAAAATTACCCTTACTGGTCCATTTGGTTTCATTTTACACTCTCAAGAATTGAATTATTGTTAAACATCTGCATTACTTAATTTACAAGAAGTCTACATAATTAGAGAATGCAGAAGAATTGTTATTTTGATCAACGTTTGCCTGTCATCTCTCCTATGGTACCAACATCAACACAGCATGGAATTGAAGGTACTTAGCAATAGGAATAGGCTACTGTGTGCTACATGTAAATGAAAATAGAATTAATTAAGTATGGCTAATTATGTGTCAATGTTGCTGAATGACAATTATAACACACATGTTAAATATACATTTCAGCTAGACCAGAGGTGGAGCCATGGTGGCTCAGCATTGCCAACCATATCACTGCAAGGTTGCCAGTTTGATTCCTGAACAGCAAGCTGTTTTGCATGTCATTGCCCACTATCTACCCTGCTTTATCTCAATAGTATGCCACAAACATTATCTTGGATTAAAACAGAAAATAAAATATAAAGTCTGCATGCGCGCGCACGTGTGTGTGTTTTGTTGTAGACAAACAAATATGTATATTCCAGCTGTCCCTGAGTGATACATACAACACATAACTTTTCATCATTAGTCTAGGTCTCAAATACAGCCAGGCAAACGTTTAGCAGGGAACTTATTGGCCTGAGATAAAGTGCCCCGGTTAACTCCTGTTAACATAAACCACACAGCAAGGCATCACAGTGCATCCTTGGTAGCCGCAGTTGTAAATAATAATGTGATGGACATGAAAACCTTCCCAATTTTCTTTTTAAGTATTTAAAAAAATCCATCTGTTACCTCCTAGGAATATTACAAAACTGGATTTGAAAGCTCATGTAAAGTGCAGGGCTTTTCCGCTGTTATTACCTTATTGGAGGCCATCTCGCTGACCGAGTGTCTGGTTTGCAGTGTCTCCAGCTGGTCCAGGCACCAGTCCAGCTCCTCCAGGGTCTCCGTGGCCAGTTTCTGGTAGGCCTCCTCTGGGGGGACGAGACAGGAGGGTAGGGGGTCAGTAAGGGCCCGCTTCAGAGGGCTAGTGGATGGTCCAGGCCCGGGGTCCCCCACCCCACATACAGCTAAGCTGGGATACCCCGAATGGACGCATGGGTGACTCTTCATACTGGACAGGAGGCGCCAGTTCAGGGGCCTGTGAGGAGAGCCTCAGCACTCACAGGCAGGCTGTGTCGAGCCTCACGAATCCGGAAGCCCTGTCACCCCCAGTCCCCTGTCACAGTAAGGTTCAGATACAATCCTAGTAGAGGCAGTGGCGGTTCAGAGGTGGCAACCAGCCTCCTTAAATCAGCTCTGAAAGTCCCATAAATGTTATAGGCTGTTGAACGTAAACCTCTGTGAAAACCCCCAGCAGTGAGAGAGAACAGCTTAGCTTCAGCGGACGTGGAAAAGATCAGCAGCAGAAAATCACTATCACCTAAACATACTCATTGTCTCAGCACACACATCACACACCTTTCTTAGCCATCTAGGCGTCTAAAGTTTTAAGTCCATAGTCCATGAGAGGCAAGTAATTCCAGTCATGTAGCAGGATGAAGAGCAGTCTGCTTAGCAGGCCCACGTCTGCCATTGGAGGAACGGAGGGAAGAGGGAGAGAGGAAAGGTAAAGAGAGGGATGAAGGAAAAGAGGATCAAGTTGAGAGAGGCACAGAACCAGTCGGGGTTCATCTCAATGCTGTCCGGGAAAGGAACAAAGACCAGATCGGCCGTAGCATCCTGGCGTGGTGGCCGGATACGTGCTCATCTCGCACACACGTAAAAGACATACACGCACACGCAGGCACATAAACACACACGCATACATGTCAGACAGAAAGCTAACCGTAAGACATCATCACTAATATCTCCTTAACCCTTGCTGCCGTTGAAAAGATCCATGCTATCCCAGAGAACAGACAGGTAGATTCCGGGGTTGCAGTGAGTGTGTGTGTGCGTGTGTGTGTGTGTGTGTGTGTGTGTGTGTGTGTGTGTGTGTGTGTGTGTGTGTGTGTGTGTGTGTGTGATGTTAAGAGTGTATCCTATAGATGCTGTGTGTACAGGGGGCTGGGCTGCTGTTGCTTCGGCGTCCCTGGTAGCCAAACGTGCTGCTCTCCCCGAGCTGTACCTAAAGCCTGAGAGGACTGCACTGTGGATGAGGAAGCGACAGTGGCAAAAGATGGACTGGACTTCACTGGAGCAAGAGAAGGGAGCGGAGCTGGAGCCAGCGCAGGGAGCCCCCTTTTTTCCGCCCGAGCCTGCATAATGTTGTTATTATATATATATATATATATATGTACATCCAGCATACAAATACACAGAGACAGAGATAAATGAATAGGGGAATTAGGGAAATGTGGGGAACATAGGTGGCTGGACAGTAACAGTATGACTGGATGCCAATGATAAAAAAATATATTTAAAAAAACATTATAGTATTTTTTCTTTTTATTATTATTTTTGTTTTATTTGTTCGCAAACCCCTCATTCCATTTTGCATGAAAGACATGGCTCTCTCAAAGTCAAGCTACATTAATAGAAAATGTCACCTTGTCAGAAGCCAATTAATATTGATGTCTTGCCCAATTTGGGACAGCAAGGGCTTTTAATGCCATGTGATCAGGGAGGGGGATCACTTTGGCTGTAACTCAATTACCCAGGCAGAGGAAAACCATGGCAAATCAAAATGCAAGGGGAGGCTAGAATGACCCTCCAGATTTCACACACAGCATGCATAGTATTTGCTGTGTAGCTTCCAGGCTCTTCCTGTGCTTGTGGAAAACAGGCAGCCCTATACAACAACTACGTCATGGCTTCATGTGGGTTTTGTTTTTACTAAACTAAGCCGGCTATACAGTAGGTGGTCGCTGCTGGGCCAAATTCGTAACCACTTTCGACCTGACGTCACTATTTTGGGCATGCCATTATAGGCGAAGGTTTGCGCTATTCTTTAGGGTTACGGGTACAATGAAGTATACCGCTTAAAAGGGGAATGAAACCCTGGGCCAGGGTAGTTTGTTTTCTTGTTCAGTTTAAAAACGACAGAAGGGTACAAACATGGCTGGCTGCGTAAAGCAGACCTTATAGCACACTGTGATGTAAGCAATGCAGTTGCAACAAATAAAATGAATAATTAATTAATTTAAAAAACAGAAAACAATTGTGGGTTAGTTTTAGGTGTGCCAATGTGCAAGCATTGACAATACTGTTGCACATTGACGCACCCATATCTCTGGACACAACTTAATCTAACACAGCCATCATTCATTTTATTAGCTGCATCTGCGTTGATTACTAGTCTGCAATGTTTTGACCCTGCTCTAGTGTTTAACCTGAACCAGAAAACAAACTCAGCTTAGGGTTTCATCCCCCTATAAGAGGTTACAGTGCACAATAGGATAAATTTCGCTCGCCCCAACGGGATCAACAAAGGCTCTATATCTTTAAAATACTCTCAAGAGATTAAATGTACTATAATTTCAGGACTAGATGTTGTCAATGTATGTTATATAATCTATTGCACTGCATCAGAGAAACCACTTCAAACTTCTACAACATAATTTCTTATGGTTAGCTATCTCTGAATCCTTCATTCTCTCCTTCCCTCTTTCCATTACTCTCCTTCCGCTCCCCCCCCCCCCTCCCAACCATCCTTCTGAACATCCTTCCTCCTCCCTTCTATGTCTGTCCCCCTTTTCTTTCTCTCAACTAGCCTTTCTTTCTCTCTCTCCCTCCCTCTGCTGTTCTCTCCCTGGGTCTCTCTCTCCCTGGTGTGGTGTCAGTGGCTGGGGCGCTACTCTCTCTGACAGCAACTGCACTGACGTCAATGACATTCTTCTCATGCTTAGTGCGACATCAGACACCGGGCGCTCACAGAGGCCACTCTGCTGCACAGACGCAAGGCTGCAGCCAAACCACGGACCGGAACGACTCAGAACTGGACTGGGATAGGGAAGGGTGATGGATGGAGGGAGGGAAGGAAGGTAGGGCAGCGAGCTAGAAAGAGCAAGATGGGTGACTAAAGAAGTAGAAAATGAGGGGGAGAGAGAGAGAGAGAGAAAGTAAAATAAAAGCTACACCATGAAGCCTGGCCAGTCACAAGCATTGTGGTTATCAGCATGTGCTATGGTTTGGAGTATGGTATGGTACTGTAGGTGCTACGTAATTTATTGGACAATTTATTTTTATTGTGTGTTTTATTAGGCTTTCATGTGTATATCCTGGGTTTAAGTTATATTGTGTTATATTGTGTGACTAAAATAAAATGAAATTAAATTAAATTAAATAAAATAATTATTCAATACAGTATGCGATTTGATTTCCTAATGCACTACATCAAAAATAACTGTCATATGCAGATCTATTGCAAGTAAGTACCCTTATAAATCACTTATTATTATACGAAAACAAAATCAATACCCAAAGAAGAATACATGACAAATCATGGGGTGAGAAGGCTTTTTCTATCACTGCCCCAAAATATGTTTTACTTTCTTGTTATTTTTGGTTTTATTATACTTCATGTCTTGATTTGCATGTTCTGAATCTGTTATCTTTAACTAATGCTTTATAAAGTGTCTTTGAGCAGCATGAGAAACAATACTCTACAATCTATCATTATGTCCTCTTTGGCCAGCTGTCCTCTTAAAAACACCAATGTCCCTAGTATACACTATAAAATCCCATGTTCATTTATCTATCTGTAACTCTGAGAGCATACAAATGTAACCAAGTGGACCCTTATGGGTCCATTTGGTTACATTTGTACACAATCAGAGTTAAATTAACACTAAGGATCTTACCTGGTTTGACCCTGAGACCCTCTGCAAGTCTGATGCTGGAACCTCAGCTAGCAAGCATGTCTGTCTCATTAGCTCAGGTCAAAAGGGCAAGGAGTCTTTCTATTTTTAGATCACTCCTAAAATAACTTTGTTTATCTGGTCAATACATCAATGACCGATGACAGACAAATGAACTGACCGTGGAGAGGGAAAGAGAGCAAGAGAGATGTAGAGGTGAGCTTTAAGGAGGGAGCAGGCAGAGCGAGAGCAGGGAGACCTGCTCTATAATTCCACCGCTGGCTTTTTCCCTGACTGATTTAGAGTTGCTATTAATTAAGCTGCCTTTATTGTCTTTCTCAGCAGGACAGCACAGTGTAAACCTCAGCGAGGCTCTGCATTATGAGTGTTCAGTGCACTCAGTCATCCCTGTGGCCGTGACTCATGTCTGCTGCCAGGTGATGGCTGGGGCCACAATTGGCTGTGCACCATACGCTCTATAATGTGTAATGTCATCCATTCTCTGTACATCAGGAGGTTATTTGTCTTGGACGGCTATGTAACAGGCAGCCTCTCTCTCTCTCTCTCTCTCTCTCTCTCTGTCTATGTCTCTCTCTCTCTCTGAGAGAGACACTCACTTTTCATTCAATCCACACCCCAGATATTAACAGGATGGCAATAGCTTTGTGGAATGTCTGAAACACTTGTGAGCTGTCACTCGTGTAGCATACACACAACTGGTTGTGAGATATCGGTTTGTTTTTGGCAGGGAAGCTTGAACGCAAGACACTGACAGACTGACACGCTGACTGATTGACTGACGCGCCAACTCACTTTGACTGACCGACACATAGAGGCTCATGTCCAGAGATACAGACTGACAAACCTCACGATAAGGTCGACGATGGCCCTTCCTGCATTGATACATGACATATTGTTATCCAACATGCAAAGTCCAGTCATTAAACAAGCCTTTCAGGGGATGTCAATGTTTGTTTCCCACGGTCATGCAACACAGCACAACCACAATAGGACACACACCCACTCTCAGATTATTGCCATTTGTCTGCTGATTTAATGCTGCTGTTTTAATAGGGACATTGGCAGTTTGGTATGCTGCTGTTCTCTCTACTATCCTCCTGAATGGTATATTATCATGTGCACCACTTGTGAATCACACCTCTGCAAAATATGTCCTGTATTTGTATTCTGATTGTGTTTCATGTCATGTTCATGTGCTTTGGCTCCCCCCAAAGGATGTGTTTTGGTCCCATGTCAAAACAATGGCATCAGGCTCTCATTACTACATTTTGTGAGACATAAGTAAAGGTTGCATAAATATAATAGTAATAATCATCATGATCATCATCATCGTAATAATATAAATAAAAAAACAATAGCTTCATTTATCATTTTACATCTCTGTTTCCACTTTAAAAGCCGTACACACGCACACACGCACGCACACATCATAATAATTGCAGATGCTGCTGCCTACATACCTGTGAAGGTGGTCTTGGTGATAGGTGGTGGATTACACATGGGCGATCTCCTGGTATGGGGAAAAACAAGCACAATGATGCACCCTCTGTCCAAAACTATTATAACTAGTTATTCACAACCTCTCCATAACACACGTCAAGTAGTGAGTGTGCAGCATTGTCCATCAATCTTCCCTCATCACATACATTCCGATTTCAAGTTTAGGGAGACAATGCTGCTGCTCGAGTTTTAACTAGAACCAAGAAATTTGAACATAATACTACTGTTTTATCTTCTCTTTACTGGCTCCCAGTGAAACAAAGAATTGATTTTGAAGTGCTTCACATTGTTTTTAAATCTATCAATGGCTTAGCTCCTTCCTATGTTTCTGACATATATGGCTTGAACCATATGTACCAACGTATACGTGTTAATCATAATGAAATTGTGTTCATTTTGTGTCATTGCTGACCTTTGCATTTTCTTGTCTTTCTTTTTGGAAGCACATCGAGTCTGTGCTTGTTGCATGAAATGTGCTATACAAATAAATGTGACATGACTTGACTTGACACTGGTGGAGGCCACCTTTACAGAGCTGACTGCTGTTGTTGTAGTACCCACTAAGAACAGCAGAGGGCAAACAGTGCCAGTCAAGCTTGTGTGTGTAAGTCAACACACCAAAAGCTGGTACAGCATGTCAATTAGGGAAGTAGTTCAGATACAGTATGTGGAATAAGAAATGAGGCCGTTGATGTAGCAGAGCATCATCATTTATCATTCAAATAGATAGTGGGATCATATTGCAATAAACTCTAAAATGATTGTGACTACTAGCAGCAGGATTATTTCAACTACAACCACAGCTTTTTATTCCTGTAAAAAGAAAATCATATACTGAAACAATGGGGTCTCTGACAACTTACTTATTGGATGCTCTGTCTGGTAGATTGGTTAATGCGCCAAAGTTGCTCCTTACAGTTCTCAAACTGGCAAGGACCTGATGGGGGAACAAGACAAGAGATTACAATTTTTCCATAAAACATAATGGCAAACGCTTCAGTGTAATACAGCATCATCAAGACGACATGTCAAAATTGTCACAAAACCCTTACCTGTGCAAAAGGCGTTACAATCATATCGTCACCATGTCTATGAGAGAGAGAGAGGCAGACAGACAGACAGAGGGTTAGAAGTTAGCTCTAGACAAACTAGATCTAGGCCTATATTGCCATTTTACCACAAAAAGACTCATCATGTCAGATTAGGATCAGCGTCTTAGATAGACAGCGACATGTCTGCTCTACACAACAGCAACCAGCTGAGCCCCAATTGCACTGACAGCCAAATTCATAATCTATAAAAGATATGTTTCAATAAAATAGACTGGGCTCAACCATCTATTCTATACTGAGTAAACTAATACCTAAGTTGACCGGGGTCGCTCTGTGCTTTGTCCACTCTTTCTTCCCCTCTACATCACTTTGCAGTAAATAGCTGATCTAAAAACTTGTGAGCTTGTAAATCTGGTACTGTTGGCAAATATTCCCCCGCAGAACAGGGATGCTGGGTTAAAGTGGTTAATGGCTTTATTACTGGACTCAGGTCTCAGTATACACAGAATAGGCCTACCAGTCCCCCTTCAGTAAAACCTATTAAAATCCTGTAAAGCTGCCTCTAACTTGCATTTTGAGCTTATTGTACTCTGCACCCCCACCCTCCTTTCCTCTCAACCAGCCAATCACAATCCAGCCATCCATTTTCGTCCTGTTATTTTTTTCCCCTACAGTCCATCTCTGACGTAGTTTGAGATAATACGTTTCAGAGAAACGTTCCTTTGTATCCCTATGGGACACGTTCCCTTGAATTCTTTTGCCAGCGAGTTATTCCCTTTCAGGGAATCATGTTCCCTAGCTATGTGTCCTACCCTGACTCTTTGCGTTCCAAGCATTTTATGTACAGTAGTAGACATTTCATATTTCTCATGAATTTCTTTATAGTCATGAAATGGTGAGCGTTTATTACTTTTAGAATATCCCTTTAAGATGCTTATCTTTGCGTTTTGTGCTTTAGGTCAGTGTTTCCCAAACAATGGGTCGTGACCCAAAATGGATCACTGACAATTTTTTATCGGTCGCAACTTCCCGTTTCGAACCTTTCCTAAATGTTTATTTTAATGTAACATTTTTATAAAATTTTCCCCCCCAATTTTGTTTTTCCCGGACATATTTTGGTCTTATTTTGTAGAACTTATTTCTGAGTAACAGATTTCTATAGCACTGATTACTATGAATTCTTTTCTCATTCTCATTCAATTAAAATCATTGTTACTTTTGTGAGATGGTAAGTGCATAGCGGTTGAGGTCACGGCAGGGTCATTTGTCTAACACTGTAAATCAGCAGACAGGAAGTGTAAGATTACTCCAGGATTTTAAGCATCCTTTTCCTTGTTTGTCTTTCCTTCAGACTGGAGAGATGCTCTGTTTTCAGTCAATAATGTTACTTCCTGCAGGTAACTGGATAGCCATCATAGTATGGGAAATGTGGAATGTGTTATCGATGGAATACAGACTCCTTCCCTGATAAATACCCAATCTTTGTCTTCATCAGTACTGGACTTCTTTATTACAGCTGTGTGACACTACTAATATGTGCCAAAAATAGGCTTTGCGTTGTGAGTTTGTAGATCGGTTATTTTCGGCACGGTACAACCTTCGTATGACAGTAGTATGAATCAGGCTTTAGTCTTTAAAAACCCAACACATTTATGAAACTCAGACGGCTCAGGCGTGACTACATGCGCTGCACAAACACCTTGGACAAGCTTTATGAGTTTTATGGACAAAAGTGACTATGTAGCAATGACCGAAGCCTGACTCAAGACAAGAATGGACATGTGGTTGTGGGCAGGTTGTTATGGACCTTGTTTATGCTGAGGGACACAACTAAAATTAGAGTCCCCTCACACTGTGACACCTCACAATCAGTTGTCAGTCATGCAGTCTGCCAGTTATGACCACAGAGGCCTGTGAGATTTGTGGCTAAATGTTCTGGCTGTAGGAGATCATGTGCATGTGCTATCATCCACTCACTTAGAATAATTATAGAAATAGGCCCTGAATGGTCCTGCCATAAAAATAATGTACTGACATCAATATTAATTGGCTTCTGTAGATGCTGCTCAGGCAGGTATCAGTACCAAGAACAAGGAAGAGAGAAGGGAGAGAAATTAAATACGAGACAAAATCACAGAAATATTGAAAATGGACACTGATACTGAGCCGAGGAGAGAAGAACGATACTGAGTTGAATAGAAGACAAACTGAAGTTCAGCTTGAAAATGACAACAAGCCAGAAATGGGCAGAAGGTCAACCTCTGTGCTATTTTTCATCCGACATCGAATTAACCACATGAACCCTCGCGCCCCTATTCTGGGGCAAACATTCGTCAAAAATGATTGTGTTGCGACACGTTGTGAGCTTGTAGATAGAGTTTTGGTGTAGAGAGGGAAAAAAGAAGCGGACCTACAGTAGTATAGAGTCCTGGGGGATTCCGGTTAACTAAGTAGTTAAACATCTTGCTCACTAAAAGGGATACTAAATGGCTGCAGAACAAATGGCTGGAGGTCATGTTTAAAGCGTACAGTGTCATCCACTCACATGTCACTGGCTATGGAGGAATTTCGGGACATGGACTTGGGCGAGAGGTCATAGTCGCTGTCAGAACGGTACAGGAAGGACTCTCTCCGTTGGCTGTGGACAAAGTTGGAGTGCAGGATGAGGCCGGATCCTGGGCTGGCCAGGGGGTCCAGCGGGCTGCGCCCTGATGATGTGCCATTGTCCACATCAAAACTGTATTCAGAGAGACAGGGAGACAGCAGACAACAGAGGGAGAAAGAGACAGAGAAAACAGAATGAGAATTCATAGTGAACAGTGCTATAGAAATCCTCAGTGTTACTCAGAAATAAGTTCTACAAAATAAGACCAAAATATGATGAGGCAGGCTTTAATGGCAGTTCCTATTAGAACCACACCAGAAAGCATGTAGATAAATTATAATCTCCATGCATTCTATCTCACAACCCAATGTTATACATTTGGGAGGACAGAGAGGGTGAAGTAGTGATGCGGTAAGAGCTTCTGATAGGTCAGCTACAGTGGCTAGCGACCACATATCCTGTGACCTGTCGCACAGCTGGACATGACACAACCCAGACACCCATGGGCTAGGTCTACAGCTGCTATGAGAGAAGGATCTTCACACTGAGATCCCCTAAACACTTATCTCCCTCAAAAATGTTGATGTTACAACCCCTGGCTATCACAGGTCCGAGGTCAACAGATGCAAGCTCTGCTTATCTCGAAACATCACCCCTGCTTTAAGCCCGTTTCCAGACACACCAGAAACTTAGGTTGTAGTATAAACACAGCTTTAGAGAAACATTAGAAGTGGGAATGAATGAATACAGAATATTGCTATGATCTGATAATCCCCTCAAAACAGGAACATTAACAATTCATAGTGGACTCACAAGACGTACATTTCGCTCAATTAGAGAATGAGCACAATCTCAGAGCTTTCGTTGCTGAAACTAATAAGAGACTTAAAAGAAACTGCAGTGTAGGACGAATCCGCCGTCTTTAGGGTGGGCCTTCATATTGATGCGGTGACCTGATTGGTTTACGAGGCAGTGCCTGCGTGTTTGTTAGAGAGCGCTCTTGCTGTTCTAGCAACTACCTTGCATTTAGAAGGCCCCAGATGTATCAGTAGGCAGAGATGTCAGATTGTCTGGCAACGCAGGAATACGTTTATAATAATACTGATGAAATGGTTAAATAATTCAATCATGCAATGTGATGACCCCCGTTGGTGGGAGACCATGTGTTGTGAGCTTGTAGATCAGCTATTTTTGCTACTTTTGTGTGACACTAGTATGACAAAAGTAGGGCATCAATTTACGGAAAAACAATCATGCTGCTTAAATACAAATCGCATGATACACTGACTGATCAGCTGGTTTGGCTTTATCATATTCATAGAAATAACAAATATATGCTGCAATTTAAATTCCGAGGCTTTTGTTTCCAGTCTGCACCTGCTTGTCCATGTATGCTACAATGTCTGGACTATGTATTGGACTTTAGGCTATAAAATTGTAACATCATGTTTATCCTGGTAACGATGACAAAATGTCATGTATGCGAGTCACGTACTACCATGCGTTATCCACGTTGAAACAATCAACAAAACCGCAACGGCCAACAACACTCGCTCCGTTCTGTCCTGTCTTGTCACATTCCACCTCAATGGACAGAACGGACAGGGCACCGGGTTTGTCGTGATATCGCACACACACACACACACACACACACACACACACACACACACACACACACACACACACACACACACACACACGCGCACACACACACACACACACACACACACACACACACACACACACACGCACACGCACAAGCACTGGGCCACTGGGAATGCCCTCTCTGTCTCTCTGTCAACAAACAGCCCTGACTCGTTATGCCCTCGTGATGTCACCGTGAGCTCCTTAGTGTCACCCAGGTGATCCCCCCCAGGTGTTGACTGTAACACCCTCCGCTGGGGATGTCTGCCTCTTTACCATGGCATTACCAAACAATCCCATAATCCCGCCTGGTGTGGCGGTGGGCGATGGGTGTGGGGGGGCTGGGGGTTGGGTGGTGGAGAGAGGATTGTGTACTGATCACTGAATTGGGTCAGTTGTTGGTGCCTGGTGGGGGTCCCCTGTATGTGACGTGAGGTGAAGGTCATCATCATCATCCTTCTCATCCTCCTCACCAAGGGAACAGCCCCAGGGAATAATCCTATCACATCTTTGATTGAGCCGGTACGAGACACCTTAGTAATCTGCGTGTGTGTGTGTGTGTGTGTGTGTGTGTGTGTGTGTGTGTGTGTGTGTGTGTGTGTGTGTGTGTGTGTGTGTGTGTGTGTGTGTGTGTGTCCGTGCATCACACAGTGGACGACATGAGCCATGTGCCCGTGCTGTGTGTTTGTGCTCTGTGTGTTCACGTCCAACATGCATGTGTGTGTGCGTGTGTGTGTGTGCGTGTGTAACCCAAGGCTGGGAAGGGGATGGGTGGGGGCAACTGTGTACTCCATGAACTTAACTGAACTCCAGCATGGCTGGATAATTGGAGTGGGGGAGCTGCATGTTTTGTAGTCTTTGCTGTTCAGTTGTTCACTGCAATGCGCGTTCCCGTACTCAAACACGTGAACCATAGCGTCAAACATGCGGCATAAATTGCAGATCTACTAGCTCACAAGTTCAACTGTGAACTTGAAGATCGGCTATTGTAAATGTCTTGAACCTAATTTTGCTGAGTGTGTTTACTGATTGCAGTCTTGTTTGTCTTTTGTGAGATTCTAACCGGAAGAGGTGATTATGCTGGCTTTTCTTCCCGAGGGCCATATCACTCACACACACGCACGCACGCACGCACGCACGCACGCACGGCACACACACACACACACACACACACACACACACACACACACACACACACACACACACACACACACACACACACACACACACACACACACACACACACACACACACACACACACACACACACACCATCTATTATGGATGGGGTCTCTTTCCCTCTAACCAGTCTTTCTCTAAAAGCGGGCTTCGCTGTTCCGTGCACATGGTAATGGTCAATGGCTGTGTGCAAATTCAGATCAATTGCTCCAGCCACTGAGGAGAACCGGGCAGAACACATTTTGGCCTCACCACCTCACCACTACAGAGCTTTGTAGAATTATAGTAGGATAAGGATAATTCTGTCAGTATCCATACTGATGTTGTTGTCATAATTGTGGTGTGGACTCTGCCATCCACTTGAGTTAGATTTTTTTTTAGAACCATGTTTTTATAATAACAGTTTTAGTGCTTGCTGCTTGGTGTGGATGGTCCTTTTGAAACAACACGTACTGTAAGTCAGTGGTTCCCAAACTGGGGGTCGGGAGTCGGGACCATGGGGGGGGTCCCCTCCCCAGATGATTAGCTTAACGTGCAACGTTGTTTTCTCAATCAACAGTAAACAAACCAACATAATGTATAAGTGTATACGGGGTATCTGCACATTTCTAAAGTTACAATTGAATGACTTTTAAGACCTTTTTAAAAAACAAATTGGCCAAATTGTCAAAAAGAAAGAGGCAAACATTGAGAAAATAGCCAATCTGCAAGCTCACAACGCCTCTCAGCTTGTAGTTCGGCTATTTTCACAATATTTATCTGTGGAACCGAGTCAAACTAAAAGTAACGGCATCAATTCCAAGTGCTTGTCAGGGTGGGGGGATCCCCAGTTCAAATATGATTATTTGGGGGGGTGGGGGGGGTGGGTCACGGCCTGAAAAACCCTTGCTGTAAGTAGTATGAACAGCATCCTACAGTGCATACTGTAAGTACTGTAGTATGAACGGCATTCTACATTAACGTACATACTGTACTATAATGTACTGTAGCATTCTACAGTCTGTACTGTATGGTGTATGAACAGCATTGTACAGTACATACGTAAGAAGTATGAAAAGTATTCTAAAGTACATACAAGTAGTACCACGTTCCGTAAGTGGTATGAACAGCGTTCTATAGTTCATACTGTAAGTGGTATGATGAACACAAAAAAAAACATATGACCAAACCCCTCGTATCACTCAATAAAGCAAGGAGAATGTCTAATCCATGATTTACAATGTATTAAAAAATGTACACATTTACTGTACAGACTACAGAGCTGAGTTTGCTATAAGCAATGATAAAACTGTATAGGTTGGAATTCAACTGGAATATTTCACTTATAAGCACAGTTACTACAGGGAAACATTACTCACATGGGAGACCTCATAAAAACTAGCCTATACAGTATATAAATAGAAAGACTATAAAGTATACAAAAGGTAGCAGAAGTAACATAAATCTTCCAGAAACCAAAGTAATTTCTTTTCACTTTGGAACCCTGGTTGTCTCCAATTTTTTTCACATGGGCCTTTTATAGCGCCACCAGGAGGCCGATTTGTGCAAAACATATTTTTTGACAGTACTCCTACAGATTTTGTCCAAAAATCCCGCAAATCGGTACACAGTATCTCTATAGTCATTAAACGAAACCTGTCATTCAGATTTTTCATATTCCATCCTGATTGGCTAAAAATGGCTTCCAAAGTTTGCAGGAGTGCTCCGTTTTGAACAAAATGCCTCAAATCATGAACACAGCATGCAATTTCCTTGAAATTTTGCACGCATATTTCCACCATATCAAGGAAGAAATTCCACTTGAACATTTTCAAATCAGCATCATGGTGGTGCTATAACAGACCGATTCCTGTTTTTACCTATAACTGCACCGACTCCCTAGAGGTCAAGGAAAAACCTTTGCTCTGCATTTTTCACATCTGCCTTTTATTTTCCAAGTACACAGGATATACCAGGCATATTTCCCACAACAAATAAGTGGGCAAATGCTGGGCTATCGCTTCATGATCTTCCAGAGTGGCAGGGCTGAATGGGTCTGACCTTTGTTAAGGAATGGGATAGCTTGGCTCTTTGCCTAATGACTGAGTGGAGGGAAAACATATTGTCCTATCTCGCACTACTTCTGTGTCCTTCATTCAACACACATGCATAAACACACACACGCACACGTGTATACATACTGTATTCCCCTTCTCCCACACCAATCCTCACCCTCTGTCTCCGAGGTTAACGAGGCCTGTTCAATGTACTGTATTACTTTTTGTTCCTGCCGCGACTGCACAATAAAGTTGTAAAGAGGTTGTATCAATTAAAGGTTTCGGTAACACTTGCTATGCATCCCATGTCTATGATGCATATAAACATACTTATAATGTATTATCATCTGCTTATAACACTGTATAATTTTTGTTATAAGAACTCATTAATGCTCATAATGCTTTAGAATAATCATAACACATTAAAAAAGCATTCTATAATGATTTACAAAGTCAATTATTATAATTGTCTCTATAATCTGTTAAAGCAACAAATGCAAGGTTTCTTTCCAACTGAACCCACTTTTCTCTTCATATCCCATCAAGTAACAGATAAACCATTTTCTTCACCTGTTCACTTCACCTGTGGATGAAACAACACCCCCCCCCCCCACACACACACACACACACACACACACACACACACACACACACACACACACACACACACACACACACACACACACACACACACACACGTCGCACCACTCATAAGCACTTAGTTCAAGTAGTATAGCTACTCTGGTCTCCACCTGTTCTGTGCTATAAACGTATGTGGTATTCTACGTGTGTGTCATGTGTGAGTGAGAGATACAAATGAGCAATAAACATAACACCTGCCATATGTTAAGCAGCTGACTTATTACCACACGTTCTGACGTCACAACCAACACCATTTTAGCCCATCCACTGACATGTAACTCTAGACTCACACACGAACACATAACCACACATAGATCAGATATCCATGAGCACACCAACACACCCTCGATCATATGATCATCGTTGTATTCACAGCTAGCCATGGTTTCACATGGGCTTTTGTCTGACTGAGTGCACTGGCCTTTCATGAGTAAGCCTCAGCTGGAACCATCTCACACGTCACCTCCCTCATGACGATGCCGCTGTGATATGCAACGTTTAGTTTAAACAAACACAACGGTGTGGAACATGAGTGAAATATCAGGGTAGGTACTTCTGTGGCCAACCTGGCAGTGAGCACAAGAAATGGCACTGATCGATCCAGTGGTTTGTGAGATTACAATTTAGGCATTTAGCAGACGCTCTTAATCCAGAGTGATTTACAGTAAGCAAGGAAAACACGAAGTAATACAAATCAAATGCATAGAAATAGTAATCTAGGATCATAGGTAAACCAAGAACCTATCATCAGTCTAAACAGTAGAATATCAAAACAAATCTATAATATGTACATTGAAACTATGCACGCTATAGGATGCCAGGTCTACAAATGACCTGGCATCTAAATTACATTTTAGCCTTTGCATAAGCCTGCAAGGTCGTCAAGACTAGGGCAAGTACTAAGGCAAGTGCTACGGGCTAAGGTGGAGTCTGAAGAGGTGAGTCTTCAGATTACGGCGGAAGATTACATCTTGAATAGATGTATCCAAGGTGTAGGGGGCTAGACCCCAGCAGAGCCATGCCGTAAAAACATCCATCTACGACTGACAGGTGGGGGTCACAAGGGAGGTGTAGTGGATGCACAGTAGATACAAACGTAGAGCCAGACAAAAAGAAAGAAGTCATCCACAGACACGGCCCGATTGGCTAGAAAGAAAGAATTTGTCTGGCGAGCGTTGGGCCAGGTGACGGGAAGCTCTTTGAAGGTCCTCCAGAACTCAGTACTCATCTACTGAACATCGTTGTGTGAACAGAGAATTCATGTGTGAAGCAGACGCAGCCATATAAGTCTTCCACTGTCCTCCCGGCCCGGGTCGCACAGAGTTTTAAAACCTACACTGACTTTCCTTTCCAGCTTTCTGGATTACAATCGAAAATAGAAGGCAGGGGATTTATGGCAAGCATTGTAAATGGTGCATTTTTAAGTTATTAAAATGAAATCTCCTCCATTTCAGAGTCACATCTGCTCTGAATTAAAACAATGTTGACTAAAGTCATGAGTTTAAGTTGCTTATGCATTGTTGTGGCATAAAGTTTATACTGTATTATTTCATTAAGAATGAAAATGAAATCTTCCTTTGCATCACAATTTGGTAGATTAGCATCCACACAGTGAGCGCTAAATTCAGTTCAAAATTAACCACTTAAAACCTATATACAGTATTCCACTGACCGGAGTCCCCCGCGGGGTCTATACTAGACCAATCTCCATTTTTCCCCTCTACACCAAATCTCTTCAAGAAAAATGGTTGATCTACAAGCTGACAGATCTGCTATTTTCGTTGAACGTTCTCCCCCAGAATAGGGACATTAGGGTTCATGCGTTTAAATTAAATTCATGCTAAAGTCCCACAAGGGCAGAGCTTCCTGAATAAGTTTTAGGTTGCAAGAACAATAATTTTGGAATTATGGGTCACCAGGGCAAAATAATATGAATTAGTACTGTACACTCTCAGAGATGTATTAACACTCGGGAATTTACAGTACTGTACTATGTTGTAGGCGGACATCCCTGGGTTACAAATCAGGACATTTTCAATGGCACAGCTCTATGTCTCTCTCCGTTATTCAGTCTCACTAAGCCACCCTGCCCAACATCTCTCTGCCTTTCTCTCTATCTCTCTCTCACTCACACACACACACACACACACACACACACACACACACACACACACACACACACACACACACACACACACACACACACACACACACACACACACACACACACACACACACACACACACACACACACACAGATCAATGACTAATTTATTCTCAGCATGGGGTCATTTCAGCAATTATAAAAACCTCAAGGTCTGCCATGGAGTTCTGTGGAGACGTTTCGCAGGGAGAGGGCAGACCTCAACACAGTCTTCAGTAAACACACAACTCTGCTGAAGACAGTGAGCCATTGTTTATACAATGTGGATTTATTACTTGTGGGCAAGAAAAAAATGAAAACAAACATTTTTCTTCCCAAAATACCAGCTGCTTCAACGACGGTCACTAGTAATTGAATTTATTCACAAATGGGGCCTAAATAGTTGACATGTGGTCTACCATAGGAACAGACATGAGGTCTACCATAGGAACAGACATGAGGTCTACCATAGGAACAGACATGAGGTCTACCATAGGAACAGACATGAGGTCTACCATAGGAACAGACATGAGGTCTACCATAGGAACACACATGTCATGTGGTCTACCATGTGGTGTAGGTACTGTATGTAAAGAGGTATGGATGAGAACAGACAGGTGTTGAGACAGACAGAGGGAAGATGACACGACACTGGATTTATTTTAGCTCTGACGACAGCGGGGAGCTCTCAGAGGGGACAGGACAAGGAGACACTGTGTGTGTGTGTGTGTGCGTGTGTGTGTGTGTGTGTGTGTGTGTGTGTGTGTGTGTGTGTGTGTGTGTGTGTGTGTGTGTGTGTGTGTGTGTGTGTGTGTGTGTGTACATGTCTATTTAACCTTGATTGTGTAGTGTGAGAACCTAAAGGAATATGAATGTGTGTGTGTGTGTGTGTGTGTGTGTGTGTGTGTGTGTGTGTGTGTGTGTGTGTGTGTGTGTGTGTGTGTGTGTGTGTGTGTGTGTGTGTGTGTGTGTGTGTGTGTGTGCGAGAGCGTGGGGGGGGATGTGGGTAACCTTGCCATGTTCTCAAGACAAAACAACCCATAACAGAAAAAATACTACCACTGGTGACAGACAGAACGGAGCAAATGGTGACAAACTGATATGACAGCAAAGCAGTGCAAGTTTAATGACAAACAGGTCATGGGACACTGTGACGTCCCTGTAACTCAGCAGCCCAGTTTTTGATATTTGCGTATATGTGTAGCCACTTTCAAATAGACATCAGCTGCTCTGATAAAACCAGAGCAAATCGGAATGACATTTGTGTTTTCCATGCCTCGCTGTAATTGGCCGGCTGTGACAAAGTGCTCTCCAAAACTAATATTGAATCTGAGCAGAGATGCTCAAGGCCATTTCTAGTACAGAAATAAGTATGTGTTCTCAGTCGAGATGACTGTTTAACCACTTAAGTCCAGAAACGTTCTAAATCAAAATAGCTGTGTTCCGAGCTTATAGATCTGCTATATATGAAACATTTCCTTTTATTTGTTTAAAAATATATATTTTTAAATTGTTTGCGTCAAGGATTAATGTATGTTTTTAAATTTAAAAGGTATTTTTTATGAAATCATGGCTAGCGATTTTGAAAGGCAGCATATTTTTATGGCAGTGATGAGTTTATAAAATTTCCAATGAATCGCAATGTATCGAAGAATCTTCCCAATCGTGGTCCAAAATTGGCAACAAAATTGAACTGTGAGGTCCCTGGTGCTTTCCACCCCTATCCAAGCAAACATGGTTGGGAATCTCACACTGGTCTGCTCACTGCTTCACCCCCATCCATACCCCCCCCCCCCCCCCCCCACCTCTCTCTCTCTCTGGGATGTGAAGTCAGGTATGAGCAATGTGAAATCCTTTATCATTGTCAGGATTCTGCCTCAGTGCTCTCTGTAACTGAGGCTCAAAGAAAACTCAGTCGAGCTTGAGAGACATACAAAAGGTGTCCATGGCAATACATCCATGTCACAAGTTCACGTGGGTCACAAAAATATAAGGCAAATCGGCAGTCTTTCTTTATAGACTGGGTCATGTGAATGGGTACGTGCGCGTGCACACACACACACACACACACACGCGCACACACACACACACACACACACGCACACACACACACTATTTCCAGCTCACTTCTGATCCCTGGCGTTTCTCAGGCTCAAAGGTATCATCTGGGAAATGTATTTGATAGCCAGCATGTAAACTGTCAAATCCTCTAGTGTTAAGTCAACTCTGAGGGTGTGTTAAATCAAGACTATGGCTTTTACTGTGAAGCCAGGTTAGATAGCCTGCAAACTTTCAGAGAACGTGCCTGGTGATGCCTGTCTGACAAAGAGCAGACGCCTCACCCCGTCCGCTCCCTACTTCTGTAAAAGCTGCACATCTCACCATCGCGTGTCATCACATCTATACCGTCAGGGCAAATGTGCGATGGATCGGTGCAATTTCTCACAAACATCTCATCCCCCCAGCCTCTGCTCCCTCTCCCTACACACTGTCAAATCCGGAGGGTTTAAACAGTTTTCAACCTGCATCCCCTATTTTGGGCATGTCATTATAGGTGATCTCTCCCTCCCCAAAATTCCAAAAATATCACACACGTGCAAACACGTGCGCATGTAGACACTTTACTGTTGTTTTCTTTACTGTGCTAAGATAGAGGGAGATGTAAAATGACCTCCCACAGCCTGGAGGGGAAACATTCAGCTCTCATCGCATCACATATGAACATGAACAAACACACACACACACACACACACACACACGCACACGCGCGCACACACACACACACACACACACACACACACACACACACACACACACACACACACACACACACACACACACACACACACACACACACACACACACACACACACACACACACACACACACACACACACACACAGTCCACCGGCAGTATTCTGCACAACCAATTTCTCACAGAAAAAGAACACGTCTTCTAACCAAAACCTACATAATGCTAGCACACCAAGTAGGCTACACTGTATAGCACAAATCCTCTGTAAATCTGCAGTAGTCAAAAACATTACTAGATAGACAAAAACCACATAAAAACATTTGCATGTGATTGTGTACAGTATTTACATGCTTACACAGTAATACACAACTGTATTTTGTCATTCTGTCTGTGCTTGCTATATCAAACGTGAGAGAACCACATTCTGCGTAGCAACTCTCGACTCGATACTGAAGCAAGCCAGTAGGTGAGCCTAAGGTTCTTGTTGCAGAAAGTTTAGAGGAACAGCGTCACTACTGTACGTAACTCTCTCTCTTTCTCATATGGTGTTCCAAATCCAAGAGTGCCATTCAGTTGAACGAACACATGAGCCATTTTCATACTTTGTCATACGACAGTTGTCACGTATTGAAAAAAAGCCCATCTACAAGCTCACAACGTGTTGCGGATGTGACGAGTTGTGGACTTGTAGATCGGCTATTTTCGGTACGCAACACCATCGTACGACGGAGAATAACTTAAGCGCTACCCTCAAAAGACCTAATTAAAGACCAATTTTTTTCACACTTAATTTCCTGCTGGAGAGGTAGGAGGGAAGGATAAGGAACTGTCAGTGTAAGAACACGGTGGGCCCTGCAGGGAGGTCCACAGGGGTTCTCAACAACATTTTACGAGAGGGACCCCTCAGGGACAGTCGCCCTGTGTGTCTACCCCCACCATGACCAGCACACCGTGTAATCAGGGCTGTTCTCTCTCGCTCTGTGACGCCACGGTCTGAGAGAGCGGCACCGCAGAGGAAACCTACAAAAATAAACTTCCCAGCGTTAAAGCAACGAGACAAGCTCCAGTTTCTTACAGCAGGCAATGAGTGCTGACAGCCAAGGACGAGTTGAGACAAGAGCAGAGGGGGGAGGGGGGAGGGCAGGGCGATAACGTGCCCCTGGCGATGCATTCTCCATCCCACGGACAACCTAGGATACACTACGCTGGTGGTGGCAAAACGCATAACTCCACGGACGGTGGTTGTACAAGACATATACTGTCGTATGACATTGGAGACAGTCATCTTTACACATCTGGCTGACTGGATGCTGCATTCTAATGTGGGACACGCCGGTGGGAGGTGTGTCATGACAGCAAAACAACAAATGACCAGTTCTTGTTACACCGTGTGCTCGTCTGATAAAACACCACAAACGCCTGAGAAGAAGGACTAGAGATAACCGTAATCTACTGAGTACAGGACTAGAATTTCTAAAAAACTAACCCAAGTAAGAAAGAGAATTAAAAGAGAGACTCCCTGGATTGATGCATCTACAGGGTACAGCTGGTGTAGTGAACCCATGAAAAGAGAGTTGGACAAGTACAGTATGAGAGTGAGGGAGTGCAGATGACAGCTTCAAGACAAACAGGCGACAAGAGACAGAGGCTTGGCATTTAGACAGAAAGGTAAGAAAAAAGAACATTCATTCATAAGGAAGGGAAAAATGCATACATGCATCAAATCCACACTTATGGGTCCAGCTTTACAATCAAAAGTTAAATTAACACTGTGGATTTGAATGAAGACACACATAAGTGATGAGGAGGGACTTTTGGAGAGTCGATTTACCATATTCCTCCCTCTGTGTTCCGCAGAGAGCTGGTAGAACGTGACCGCGGCTTTAGGATAATGCTCATTGTGTGGCCACAGCTTCCACGTGCACACACACCTCTCTGATCCACCTGGTCCGGCTCTGACCGCACCTGCACCAAGAGGTACGACCACAAGTCTCCCAGCGCGAGAAGCAGAGTCCTTGTCAGAGCTTTGGAGCCACACTTCCCAATAGTTCCAGTCCAGCCAGTCAGTCCGGCTGACTGGGCGGAGGATGACAGTGGAGCTGGCGCTGATCAATATCCCTGCCTCCGTTACTGTGCCTCTTCTCACAAGCTACTGTAGGATGATTCTCTGACCTCCTTTACCTCTCCTCTCAAGTGCACTCGCCGTGCACTCCTCTCCTGCCGCCCAGACCAGCGCTCTTTCCTCTTTCACAGTGCACGACGTGCTCTTTCACCCTGTATTACTTGCTCCTCTCTCTCTCTTCCACTCTTTCTATCTCTTCCTGACTGGTTACAATAAGATCTCCTCCTCCCTCCTCTTCTCCTCCCCTCCCTTCCCTTTGCACCTTCTCTTCTCTTTTTTTCTCACTCTTTTACTCTTTCTCTTTCTCTCTTTCCCCTGTCTTTGAGTTAACCACATGGGCCCCCCTTCCTCCCTCTCTCTCTCTCTCTCTTTCTCTCTCTCTGTGTGTGTCCTGCAGGCTGGGTATGTCTAGAGTGGGCGGGGTTGTTTTGATTGTAGTAAGTCCTTCAAAAGGGCGGGACTTGTATCCCCTAGTAATCCTAACAATATTCTCACATGTCAATCACTTGGCCTCCACGGTAACCTAACACCAGCTGCATAAGTATGCCAGTGGGGTGGAGAGAGTGTACAAAGACACCGTGGAGTATTGTCATGTGATTGTTAGGCACACAGCAGCACTGAACGCGCGCGCGCGCACACACACACACACACACACACACACACACACACACACTCACACACACACACACACACACACACACACACACACACACACACGCACACACGCACATGCACACACACACACACACAGATGAGGGGTAAAACTAACAGAGGTGTGGAAGGAGCATGAGTCATGAGTATCATGCTATGATGTGTGGTGTCAGTTCACATGCAACATGCAACAAAAAAAAACACTCAAAGCTAGAGTGACATAATGAGGAATGTTGAAACTAGTGGAAGGAAAAGAGGGAGAAGTAATGGGAAATGAGAGTGGTGCGGAGGGCAGAGGATGAGTGTGTGTGTGTGTTGGGTGACAAAGTGACACATTTGTTCCTCATGAGGAGACGCATGTGTGTATTGACGTTTTATTGTCGTCGGTCAAATGGTTCATGAGCTATGCCTGTTCAAAATATGCATTTTTCAATTGACTGCTATTAGCGCCACCATTTGGCCAATGGTTGTGAGTTTGCCATAGCCCATCTACCATATTGCAGAGTTTCGTAAAAACTGACTGCACGGTTAAGCCAGAACTGCAAAAAGTGGTGGAAGAAAAAAAATCACACCCTGTGTGAAGTGGGCGGTGTCTTGCTAGCTAATCACAATACTGAATGGAGTCAACCAATCATGTACAAAATATAAATACATTTATTGAAACACTCTTTTATGATAACCATAACCATAACTTAAAAAAAACCATAAATTGTTTTTTTTTAAGTTATGGTTTCTTATATAGGGCTATGCACATGTGTCATTTGACACTGGCCAATCACAGTCCTGAATAGACTGTGATTGGCCAATCACGGTGCAGGGTTACACGGTACATTTTTTGGCCAATCACAGCGCAGGATTTGTTGTACAAATATGTACAAATATCCAAACCTCACTTATAGGGGCGGTTTCACCGCCCTAAAACAATAGGGGACCATAGCACTACGTGCTTGGCCCCCTATGCCACCTGTCTGTGCGGAGCAAATCCATCCAGAGTGGTTAAACGTGAATCCAAATCACTGGCTGCAAACAGACCCAGTTCATAGAGCACCTTGCAACAGCAGGGAACAGAATAACTTGTCTTCGGTGTCAGAAAACAAGCGCTCTTGCACCCGCTCATCCTAGTGAAACACCACGGCTCCTGGTAGGCCCCGGGAGCCGAGACAGGACGGTGGAGCGTGGGTTAGTAAAGACCTGAGGCGATTCTTTAAAAAAAATCTAAATCCTAACAGTTTTTTGAAAAAAATATAAAAAATATTTTTTCGCGATTTTTCAAAAATAGCAGATCTGCAAGCTCGTAGCGCGGCACCGAGTATGAGCTTGTAGATCTACTATTTTTGAATAGCCAAAGAAATCTAAAGTGACACAGATGCGTTCCAGGTATTAATGGGTTAATGGTTTTGACTTTTTTGCCGATATTCCAATATTGTCCAACTCCTAATTTTCAACAGATACCGATATATGCAGGCCTTATCACCAAAAGTCAACTAATTGTCAGGTAACAACATCACATATCTAATAAAATAAAATAGCTATAATATCAATATAATATGCAATAAATCGAATATAATACAGTGATGTTGATTATTGCCATAATTGCCTTGATGCATGTAACATTAACGAGCGTCAACGAGCATCAGCTGGACACAGACACACACACACCTGCCCTCTGCAGTGCGGTAATTTGAAAGTGACTGGAGTCTGTCTCATTTCTCTCCAAAAGCCCTTGAATATGATGGAATATGATTAAGGATTACTGTGATTACGGTAAGCTCACATTTCATATCACACACACACACCATACAGTAAGAACTCCTGTAACTTATATAAAAAAGTTATGTTTATGCTATTATCGGGAGGCCGATAATATCGGACATCCCTAATCACAACATATAATAATATTATTTATTTTATTAGTAATGACTTTGAATTCATTTTCGGACCACTTCAAAGGGAGGCAGCGTTCCCTCTAGCGTAGCTGCTAATTTTGTTTGTTATTGTCGTTTGTTGTTGTTGTTGTTGCTTGCTACGAGCCAAAAAACGAGTGCACCTTTTTCAATCTGACTTGTTTTCCAATCATTCTGTGACATACATACTACACACTTGTGTATTTTAGACGTCCCATGTAATAGGGCACATACAAGTATCAGTGTTTTGTAAACACAGTCTGCATGTGGCCTCTTTTTAATGGCAGTTGAACAATCATGACATCATATCCCTGCAGGGTTCTGGCCAACGACCTTACAGTAACAGTAGAAATACAGTATACCCAAAGAGACAGTTAGGTCTTAGGCTAGATGGCATATCATTTAAACAGGACAACAGACAGAAACCCCATAACAAATATGATGAATTTACAGTCTCACAAACATTACTCAGGTGTGTGCACACTGCACAGACTCACACGACACACACACACACACACACACACACACACACACACACACACACACACACACACACACACACACACACACACACACACACACACACACACACACACACACTCTCTTAAGTCATGTGAACTCATTAACACACACTCAATGCACAAAAACACAAACCACACACATAATTCGAATACCAAATGTGCGCAGGGTCTTTCAATGGCTTAACGTCACACGCAAAGCAGTGGAGAAGGTGAGGTTCCTGTCTGAAATACAAACCCTTTATGGGGAAACAGTCCCCTCTAGCTTCAAGTCACCACTCATTGTCCCAATGCTGAAAAAAGCAAGGTAACTGATTTAAATGACTGCAATCCCTTAGCCCTCACCCCCATAATGAGTAAATGCCTTGAGAAGCATGTCATGGAGCTAATCAATAGCAGGTTACCAGCACACCCACCCTTGACGCCAATTCGTTTACCAGCAACACAGGATCCACAGATGACGCTAACCACAACACTCCCCACTGCCCTCACCCACCTGGAGAAGAGGAATTCCTCTGTACAACACCATAGTCCGATCCAGACTTGACACTAAACTCATGGACTCAACTGGATGCAACTGGATCCTGGACTTTCTGTCAGACCAACAGAAGGTCAAGCAGACGAGCTCTAAAGGGGCCTAGTGTACAAGGCTCCATCCAAACCTTTTTCGGACAGGCCAGATGAAAAGAGTTTGGACGTCGGATGGACTATTTTGAAGCATGTAGCTACCTTAACACCTCTGCCCCTCAACACAGGATTCTAAGTCCCCTCCTCTACTCCCTGTATCCCCACAGATACATACAGTAGCCACACACAGCTCCAATGGACCACAATGGAAACAAGCAGTAATGTATGAAATAAAATAAAATAAAACTAGAAAAAGTGCTCCTCGGAGCACTTTTTCCACCAGGTCAGGTACTTATTGTGGCCTCCTGGTGGCGCTATAATAGGCCAATGTGAAAAGGGTGGCATTTCTTCTTAGGCCTTTCACGGCAATTGGACACTGCATTCATGATTTGAGGCATTTTGTTCCAAAAATGTGTTTTGCTAAATTAGACCTGCTGGTGGTGCTATAACAGGCCAATGCAAAAAGGGCGGCATTTCTTCTTCGGCCTAGTGGGAATGCGAGTGTGAAATTTCACGGAAATCGCAAGCTCCGTTCATGATTTGAGGCATTTTGTTCAAAACGGACCAATCCTACAAACTTTGGAAGCCAACCTTAGCCAATCAGGATAGAATCTGGGAAATTGGACAGATCCGGGTTGATCACATGACTATAGAGATACTGTGTACCAATTTGCATGACATTTGGATAAAATCTGTAGGAGTAATATAAAAAAATGGGTTTTGCACAAATCAGCCTGCTGGTGGCGCTATAACAGGCCCATGTGAAAGATTTGGGGCAGAGGTTCTGAATTGGCATCCAGGGAGTGTGTGTGCACAGTTTCGCAGCGGCCGGGCCAACGGTGCCGGAGATTAGCTGCTCACAGACAGATGGACTGACGGACGGACGGACGGACAGGGGGTAAAACATACTCTCTCGCCATGGCTTTCGGCCTGGCGGAGACAATAAATGAGAAAACAAGATAGCAGCAACAGGGAATGTTGCTGCTATCTTTCCGAATTGGGGTGGAGGGGGGGGGCAGTATAATAGAATAACCGTCAAACATCTATCCTCATAGCAATTTCAGCATATACATCAAGTATAATACTTTTGTTTCTACCTTTCTTTTTCTCTTTGTCCTTTCTTCAACTTCATTACTACAATTATAATCTTAAATGGATCGATCCACATATTTCCATGCAATATATTATAGATTGATTTATAATTATTGTCTCCGCCAGGCCGAAAGGCATGACGAGAGAGTATGTTTTGCCCCCTGTCCGTCCGTCCGTCCGCGTGTCCGTGTGTCCGTCCGTCCGTCCATCCTTCTGTCTGTTAATCCCATTGATACCTGTTGCTACCTATACGTTGTTATACCTTTCAATCCGGATGCCACCTCTGTGTCTCATTAGTTGTTGCTATAATATAGTAACATCCTTTTTTATTTTTTTATTTTTAGTAAGAATTTGAACGTTTTCAGAAAACTATGGTTAGGTTTTAGAAGGCGTTTTTAGAATCGGCCTCAGGTCTAAATGGGTTAACAGCTAATCTCCGCCACCGTTGGCCCAGTTGCTGTGAAACTGCACACACACACTCCCTGGATGCCACAGCAGAACCTCTGCCCCACATTTTTCAGATCAGCCTGTCATAGCGCCACCATGAGGCCGACTTTTGCAAAACACATTTTTGGATATTACTCCTACAGATTTTGTCCAAACAACACACAAATCAGTACACAGTATCTCTATAGTCATGTGATCAACAAAGATCTGTCCGATTTTCCATATTCCATCCTGATTGGTTAAGATTGGCTTCCAAAGTTTGCAGGATTGGTTTGTTTGGAACAAAATGCCTCAAATCATGAACGCAGCATGCGATTTCCGTGAAATTATCCATGTAGATTCCCACTTGGCCCAGGAAGAAATGCCACTTGAAAACGTTCACATCAGCCTCATGGTGGCGCTATAACAGGCCAATTCACGTGTTTACCTATAACTGCACCGATCTGCGTGAAACTTTGCACGCACACTCTCTAGAGGCCAAGGAAAAACCTTTGCCCTGCATTTTTCACATCTGCCTGTTAGAGCGCCACCAGGAGGCTGACTTTTGTAAAACAAATGTTTTCCTCTTACTCCTTCAGATTCTGTCCAAAAAACACGCACATCGGTACACAGTGTCTCTATAGTCATGTGATCAAGATGGATTTGTCCGATATTTCATATTCCATCCTACTTGCCTAACATTAGCTTTCAAAGTTTGCAGAATAGGTCCGTTTTGAAAAAAAATCTCAAATCAGCAGTGTGCGATTTCCGTGAAATTTTGTAAGCACATTCCCACTAGGCCGAGGAAGAAATGCCCCCCTTTTCACATTAGCCTGTTATAGCGCCACCAGCAGGTCTAATTTAGCAAACATTGATGCTGTGTCCGATTGCTGTGAAAGGCCTAAGAAGAAATGGCACCCTATTATAGCGCCACCAGGAGGCCATAGTAACCTACCTGACCTGGCGGAGACTTGTGCTCCGAGGAGCACTTTTTCTAGTTTTATTTGTATCTTCTACTTATTAGTTATTATAGATTAGATATTGTTTGATTATTACTTTATATATAATATTATCTATTATGATTATGATTATTACTATTATTAACATTATTATTATTATTTTATTTTATTCTCATCCTTTCTTATTATTCATGATGATATTGGGCTCCTAGTCTATGCTAATTGTGGCCTCGTCCTCAACCTCAGCCCACTGCTTTGTACATTTTGTTTTGCGTCTGTTGTGGAGCTCAAAAGGGAAAAAAGAGTGCATTGGGAACTGAATGTTCAACACTGAAGCTGTCATAATGTTTGCACTGTGAATAAATACAAAAAATATATATAATACTTCATATACATCTGTGCAGTAAGACAATCCTGGTATACAACAGTACACCAGTCCTTTTCATTTTATTTTCAAGTTTGAGTGGCTCTGACAGCCGCAGGGTAAAAGGTAAAACGTTTCAGATGCTACCACAATAATGCACACAAAAGAGTGTAGAAACACACGCATTCACGCAAAAGATACACAATACAATACGCCGTACGCTCTCTCCCCACCCACTCGCAGCTGCTGCAGGCATGTTTCAGTGTCATCAATACTCAATGCAAGCCGGGCGGTAAACAGTGACAACAGCATGATGTCAGTCGCAGGATGTGTCCTTTTGTTCCTAAGAGGAGAGGGAAAGGAAGAGGGAGCGACGGAGAGGAAAAGGGGGGCCTTCGTCGTCACTCTGGGGATAATACTTCCATCTAGCTCTCATGGAGGAACAATGGGTCCAAATACGCAGATACTATCACAGTCATCTGCTTCCTACTAGAGAGCAAATTACTATTTGCTCTCTAGGTCACTACGTAATTTTTTTTCAGAGAATAAAGGAGGAAGGCCATAAGATGAATTTATTTACTACATTTTCAGCAAGTGACACCGTCGTACTACAGAGTATAAATTAGGCCTCAGGGACGAGTGGGCTGCGCGTCATACTGTAAATGTATACACACACCTACGCAAGTATGCCCCGGCACCTGCGTACACGGACACTCCTACAACCTAAATGCACGCATGCATGCGCACACGCACACACACACACACACACAGCGCTGGCAGTCACCTAATTTCAAAAAGAGCACCTACATTACAACCTACCAAAGTTCTCTTGGGAATCTGAATGTTGTTTGTTACATAAAACTATATTGTGCATTGTTACTAGAGTATGTCAAATGTTTGCGTGAACACACATGCACACAATCAGGGATTGCACATGAACAAACAATTTACAATTCAGGCATATAGCAGACACTCTTAATCCAGAGAATTACAGTAAGCAAGGACAACACAAGGTAATACATCAAATGCATAGAAATAGTAATCTACTAATAAACTAATACATAAGTAAACCAAGAACCTAACCGTAGGATATTCAAAAAAGTAAATAATCTGTACATTGAAACTATACTCACTATAGGATGCCAGGTCAACAATGACCTGGCATCTGTCTACATAACATGCTATCTAAGTTACATATAGCCTTTGCATAAACCTGCAAGGTCGTCAAGGCTAGGGCAAGTGCTACGGGCTAAGGTGTAGTCTGAAGAGGCGAGTCTTCAGATTACGGCAGAAGATAGGGAGTGAGTCTGCGGGTGGCAGTTCTAATTGCGATGGGGAGTTCATTCCATAGTTTGGTAGCCAGAATGGAGAAGAGTCTGGGACGTCCCAACAATGGAGCAGGTGCTCTGAAATGTTTTACGATGTATTGAAAAGCATTGTATGTACAGTAATTACAGTATGCACTTGGTTGATAATTCGGTCGGTAGTATCGGTTTCAATCAGACAGAGAATGTCAAAGAGTTGCTGTTTAGGATCAGCCTCGTCATGTGGCTGATTTCATGCTACAGTAGCTCTGATATATACTTTGTCAAACAAAATATCCGACCGGCAAGCTCACAACACGACGCAATGCCACATGTTGAAATTGTACATCGATCTTTAAAGTATATAAGAAGAGTTAGTGCAGGGGGGTTTACCCTGAGCCACACAGACGTAGACTTGATTTTTATGGATTATTTGGAATGAGTTCAACTGAATGGGTAAGCCTACATCTAATGCTTGACATTCACTTTAGCATGGTGGTCCACTCCAAACTCTATATGAGATGAATGAAAAAAGCGACAAACAATCCAGATTCCTTAAAAAAAAAAAAAAAGTAGGGGCAACAGGCTCCCACTCCATCCTAGACAGTGGCAAGTATTCCAATGCAGCAGTGAATTCCGGTGTATTCTAAATTTGACCTAATTTTGATCTGGTGCGATAAATTCTTCACCTTCCACAAAAAACAAACACAGCTGTCCACTATACCTGAGACTTGCCCATGTACCTATCAGCAAGGGTCAAGTCTAATAAGCCTCATTATTATCCTGGAACAAACAATGTCTATTTAATCTGAGAGGCACAGGGGCCACCTGGTGGTGAAATTATGATATAAACTATTTCTTCTGTCTAGTTGACCAGTTTGCAGGGTATGTGGCCCCAGTAAATCAAGAATAGAAACAGGCGGATTTTGTGATTTTGCTTAGAAAAAAAGCCATGCTTCCATGCAACAGGTATATGGTGAAGATGCACACAGAGTAAATGGCACAAACTGAAGTTATTAAGGTAGTAAGCACAGATGGCTGGACCACAGTATCGACAAGATGAGACTCCACCCCTACCTATATGCCTAGAACAACTATTAACCCATTCAAACCAGGAACGCATCTGTGTAACCACTTTATCCAAATTTCATACTTTGGCTATTCAAAAATCGCAGATCTACAAGTTCATAGCGCGGCACTCAACTTGTAGATCTGCGATTTTTTTTTAATCGCGAACATTTGTGCAAATCTTTGAATATATATATATATTTTTAAACGAACATTTTTAACTCAAATCTTTGCTTCTGGGGGGTCCCTGGAACAAAACATTTTAAGATGGGGGTGCGCGGCGAAATACATATCATTTTGACATGAAAAAGTTTAGGAACCACTGATATAGCGACATACTTTTTTTTTTTAAACGGTTAGGATTTAGAAGACATTTGTTGTTTTTCCAAAAAATAGCAGATCTACAAGCTCATAGCGCGGCACTCGGTGCCGCGCTATGAGCTTGTATATCTGCTATTTTTTTGAATAGCCAAAGAAATAAAGAAAATTACACAGATGCGTGGCCTTCTGGCCTTCTGTGAAATGATACTGAGGACTTCCTTGCATATCACACGCACGCACGGACGCATGCACGCACGCACGCACAAACACATGAACTGTTACTCAGATAGACAGGCAGACACTCTCTTTTTCGCAGACACACAAACATACACACATGCACACTGCTAGGGTCTTTGAGTACAGTCGGGAAAGGTAGAGTGAAAATGGGCTTAATAAGGCCTAAAAACCAGTAGAATTAGCTCTAATGGCAGGAGAGTGCTCTGACTATTAGCTTACTTAGACACTAACAATAACATCAAATTGGCAAGTGAACAACCCCATCTTCCTGAACATTGATTTATGTGTAGACCCTGATGTTTTTGATGGCTGACTGGAATTTGGTTATCTCTGGTTTACTGTGGTCTTAATGGAGCTTAATAATAGCTGTATAGTTGTCATGTGGTAAGGCACATGTGTACGAACACATGCACTGCGACTCCCGGTTGCACACACACACACACACACACACACACACACACACACACACACACACACACACACACACACACACACACACACACACACACACACACACACACACACACACACACACATTGGATGTTCACCCATCAGACAATATGCTATAACTAACAAATAACATCTGTGCGATACTATATGTGCAACACGATAAACAGCAGAACTAAGGCTTCTACAAAGCTATCACAACACAGCCAGTACCGAGCAACGACCATTTACATAACGCTCTGATGTGAACACACTTTGCTGCGTTGCCCAGGTGGAGCTATTTATCAGTTCAGGCTGACTAATGTTCTGATAAGAGACAACACACACACACACACACACACACACACACACACACACACACACACACACACACACACACACAGAGCAGGCACCTATGATAACACACACGCACACACATACGATGAGATGAGGAGCGCTTTGATCAACAATCAATGACAGATACAAGCATGGTTTCATTTCACTCAGTATCCCTCATCTACAAGCCCCTTTCTTCCCACCCAGCAACTCAGGGTTAAACTTTCCTCTCAAGAGCACCACTGGCTTTCTGCAGAAATGCAGGTGATGAACAGCACAACATGAAGAAAGACAATAAAACACATCAGTCAACCGAAAGATGATGAGCAAGAAAGAAAAGAAAAGAAAAACAGCAGAGTGCAAAGACAGCACAGCATCCCCTTTCATTGGACACGCTGGTCCTACCACCTCCTCCCTCTCCCTTGCCACTCTCGGACACCTCCACCCGTCCCAGAGCTAATGTTTACCATCTCCTGCCACGAGGCTTGATGTCAATGGGCTTGTGGGTTGCGTAGGGCGAGCCGTTGGCGCAAGCGTTGCGGTAGTGGGCAATCCTCTCCAGAGAAAGACCATCAGAGTTCCCAGGCAAACTCATCGTAGCCGCTCTATCACAGCTGACACGCGCGCGCCCTCATGCACACACCCCACGGAACAATGCAGAAGGAGGAGGAAGAGAAAGAGAAAGAGGAAGAGAAGAGCTAGGAGAGTGACAGTGATGTGTCCGATAAAGCTACATGCATGTACCTAGATAAGAAGGAGGTGTGTGTGCGAGAGGAGGAGGGTAGAAAATGCAGGGAAGATATGGAATGGGGATGAGAGAGAGAGAGAGAGAGAGAGAGAGAGAGAGAGAGAGAGAGAGAGAGAGAGAGAGAGAGAGAGAGAGAGAGAGAGAGAGAGAGAGAGAGAGAGAGAGATTGAGAGGGGAGAGAGAGATTAAGAGGGAGAGAAAGAGAGAGAGAGAGAGAGAAAGAAAGAGGAGAGAAAGGAGCTAAATGGTTTGCAAGCGTAAACTACATAGTATTTTTTTTGTGAGATTTCGAATGCAGCAAATGATTCCGGAGATCCAGTGTAGAGTAGTACACACAGATTACAATCATATAAACACTTTCTGATGGGAAAGCTATGCACATTACTTTAATGTAGGCAGCACAATTCCATTCTGCACTCCATCATATCATCAAGGGGAGATCAGTTGAAACTTCCAGGTATGCAAAGCAACAGGAGGTACAGGAGGTCCACACCAGCAGGAATTCAAATGTATAACTCCTACTGAAGGTCGCAAAATATGATTGAGATGTTCGCACTGTATTTTCTACTACATTGTTACCTTTGCAGGATCAGTAAAATATTTGCCAGTAAGCCTGTCAATCACATCTATACCGATTCCTGGAGTGAATGTGTCCTTTTAAATGCATTGGCAATGATCCACAGCTAGGGGGAAGCAGAGGACTGTCTACTGTACATGTCCCTCAGTATAACACCTAAAGTAATGATAACAGATGGGGGACTCCATTAAGTGACCACATGTGATGACAAGTGCGGAGAATACATAAAAAAAATATGGTTACTGCTAAATGGTGCCATCAGCACATTTCTGAGGATTGCTATTTCATAAATGAGGTGTTTTGAACGCATCATGAGACGATACAATAGTGTTTTGGTAAAACTAAAATTCCTTTCAAAAGATTGGCGTCGACTGCCTGACCAATTGACAGTTTTCTTACGGTGAACAACTTTCTCTTACACCCCCCCCCCCCAAATATCACGTAAGAACAAAATGTGTATAATGGTCAATGCTTCAAACCACCATGGGCTATGGTTGCAGGCTTGCAGCTAGCAAAGCAACGGCATTCTTCCACAGGGAACATATATTGAGGGTGGGTGGAGGAGGGTCTGTCTCACTTTGTGCCTTCAACTACCAGCAAGGGGCAGTATACTCTCTCAAAAGAAATAACAGAAGTGGAGCACGCACGCACACGCACGCACGCACACACACACACACACACACAACTGCAAATTTCCTCCGAGATATGGCTTTCATTCAGCAGTGATACAAGCATCCAGCATGTGACAACACTGTGGGGGGTGTCAAAGTCACATAGTCACACATCCCCGCACAAGGACACTTGCGCAAGAAAATTAAAAATACACACACACACACACACACACACACACACACACACACACACACACACACACACACACACACACACACACACACACACACACACACACACACACACACACACACACACACACACACACACACACACACACACACACACACACAGGCATCTGTTTGACTGTTTGCTGGCCGAAACGGCCACACACCATCAGTGCCAGCGACGAGCTGTGACCGACTGTCAGGTAAGGCAGTGACGGTGTCGTCACCAGGCGTCCCACTGGATCACAACCATGGAAACTAAACCTGCACTCAAATATAAACGTGAATAATGTGAAAATGTGAATTACAGTTCCACAGTAAAATCTTTGCTTTTTTGAATTGTAGTTAACGTGGCAGATGCACATTATGTAAATATGGACAATAATGACAATTAATATTATTATTGTATTTATTGAAATAGTCGTTATTTTAATGCTGCATTGGATGTTTCCAATATTTGTTATTTAAGAAATAATTCTATATCTAGTTTCACACATTTGGGATTCTTCATATGAATTAACTTCTTTAGTCATGATGTCAACCCCTGGTGCAAAACATCCCTATTGTGCTGAGATGGGTTTTTAGGAGTGGTGTTTATTTTGGGACTTGGGAGGAGAGATGGTTAAAGGGTGCATACTGTAATAGGATAACAGGGGGATAACAGGAGAAAGGCCATGATACTTCATCCTGCAATGAGATGGGGGTAAGCTTGGTAAACTGAGCCACACGACGCACAGCCTTGAGCTTGTGCAGCGTGATAATCTGTTCTCATGAACTTTTCTCACTGACTACAGCTGATAAACCCATTTGGTTTATGGCAAGGTACGATCATGGCTAAAATTATAATCAACATATGACTAATTTAGCTTAATATATCTCTGCTGTCCGGCAGCAACCAGCTAACTCCAAAATGTTCATTTTTCAGGAAATGACAAAAACAAAACAAAAAGTGGAGTTAGGAGGTTTTGTTCATCATTGATAAGAACAGCTAAATCGACCTCCAAGCTCACAATGAGGTTGGAGGTCAAAAGGGGGTGGAGCCTGGAGTCAGCTAAACCAGCTTACTCCACCCCCTTTTGGTGGACTTAGCTGGTTTAGCAGAAAGTTTAAGGATCCAGTGGAGTTAGCTGGTAACACACAGACGTAAAGGGTGTTCAATGGCCCTGATTTATGGGAAAAAATGCAAAAGCGGGAAAATGGGAGTTAGCTGGTTTCTGCCGGACAGCAACGATCCTGATCATTAATCACAATTATTGTTAAGTGATATTATTTTCGTTGGGAAAATATGTTTTTATAATGTGTTTAGTGCCTTTGTTGCTGTTCAGTTATTATGTAACGGTCCGACTCAGTGATTGGATTGTTCCCCTGTGAGCCTTATGGATGTGGAGATGGGTTATGCAATGCTATAGTTACATTAAACCTTGTTGAGGAGACAAAAGCAAGGTGCAACAGTTCTAAGGTGCATTCACCAAATAAGGTGTTTGAATGAATTGCAAAGTTTCACAATTACGTAATTGTGAAGCATAAAATCACAATTTATGATTCTTCTGAAATTGTGGAGACCTAGTTTATGAGAAAAGTCACTCAAATTCCAAAGTCTTTTCACCTTTTTGTGTAAAAAAGTAGCTATTTTACTATAATAATAATATGAATAATAATAATACCTGTAATATGTTTATAATGGTTTACAGATACAATACAAAATAGACCTAGTATAGACCCCTGTGGGTCTCCGGTCAATTAAATGTGCAGGGTTTAAGTAGTTCATAGAGTAAAGGCTTTCTTTCATCACGGCTAGTTGTAGCGAGAGGAGGGAAAGTTCAGTCGCCGATGAAAGAGAGAGGAAGAGAGACAGACAGACAGGAGGCAGGTAAATAGGTGGCAGTGAGAAGGTTGCAGACTTGGCCAGATGAGTTGAAGGAAGGAGTGTGTGAACAGTTAATTGACTGTGTGTCAGGGAAACGGTGCCAGGGGGCTTTGTGTCACATTTCCTCTCCTGACTGGCGGGGTCACAGACCTCATTAGGAGCTCAGCCACTAGCTTACCTGGGACGAGCCAAGCCAAGAGTGAGCAAGAGGGAAGGAGAGGAGTGTGAAAGAGAGCGTGAAGGGCGAGTTCAGTCACAATCACAGGGGAGAGAGAGAGAGAGAGAGAGGGGGGGGGCTAGAGAGAGAGGGAGAGTGGCCGCCAGTGAAAGCGACAGACAGACAGAGAGAGAAAATAATTCTTCTTCTATATCCACCATACATATCAGCCACGTTCAAACAGAACATATTTGATGCTCTTCAGACATGTAGCAGATTAACCACTTAAGCCCCATTTCAAAAATAGCAAAAAAATAGCCGATCTACCAGCTCACAATGCATCGCGTCACGATGTGTCGTGAGCTTGTAAATCTAATTATATGTGCTTGAAAAACATTAAAATGGCCGAAACAATAGTATAGCAGTGGGATAACGCTGCTACTGTGGCTAAAGGATATTAAATGGACAAAAATTCACAACTATTACAGTGAATGAGTCATGCTGCTCTCAAACATTACTGTACTGCAGTGGTTCTCAATCCTTTTCATGTCAATTGATATGTATTTGGCTGCATACAAGATTTGTGTTTTAAATACATTCCAAAAGATTTTCTGAAAATGGCAGATCTGCAAGCTGACGACATGTGGCATCGCAACACGTTGTGAGCTTGTAGACCTGCTATTTTCAAATAGCCGATGAAGTAAAGTGGTTAAACTGATTTTGATGCAATATTAACTAATTTAGCTGGGGACCCCCTGGGAACCCCCTTAAGGACCTCTTGGGGTCCCCAGACCCCACTTTGAGAACGTCTTGGCAAGGGGGCCATCTCGGTGCCGTCACATCCTGCACGCCTTGCGCTCTCCTTCACCATTCATGTTTACAGAGCGGTTGACATGGCAACCATGCCGAATACAAAAGGGACAGGTATGGCCCGGCAACCAATCAGACTTCAGTTGCTAGGAGACCACGGTAGCCTTGCTAATCAGTCTCGTAATGAGGAAACGAGAATGACACCATGCTTCTCGTGGGGTCTGGGATAGAAAGTGCCGGCGAACTGACGTAATTGGCAACAACATTAACGATCGGGGCGAAATCCTCAGGGTACTTCGGCCATCTTGGATTCATGCTGCCCACCGCGGTGCGAGACCCCTTTTCAAAAGACAGCCTGCTGATGCGTCGGCAACTAATCACTCGACGCAACTCTTTTTTTTGGGGGGATAACGTCCCCGTGAAAAATTAACAATTCATGAACAGTCACTTAATAATTCAGGGCAGCCGTGCATGACTTACCCGATATTCTATTTATAGGCTACAACCAAGCTGAATCACCAGCTGAACAGGGAGAGTTAAGCTGGCTGAACTGTCAGTCAGTCTCATACAAGCACTGGAGCGTGAAGCAGAATGGAGGTTCACAACCCCCGCGAAAAATGTCTCCACACTTCAAATGGGGAGAGAGGCATCACTTGCTGAGGAAAAGGGGGGGAAATGGGAAATGTGTGTGTGTGTGTGTGTGTGTGTGTGTGTGTGTCTGTTTGCAACTGTGTCTTCTGTATTCGTGTCTGCTTGCATGTCTTTACTTGACAGTGTGTGTATTTGAAACACTGTGTGCATCTTCACGCTTGTACTTGTGTCTATGTGCATCCTATCAGAAACCTTGTATTCCCATATTTCATATATTTTTCCCGAATAAATTAATATCCTATTTTATTCTCATGACGTTGTCATGAAGTGACGTCAAAAGTAGCAAAAATATTCAATCCAGAAGCTCACAACACGTCGCAATGCGATGCTTTTTTCTTTTGGCCTATAATGGCATGCCCAAAACAGGGATGCAAGGTTGTCTTCTGTCTTTCTGTGGGTTTTACATTAACCAATGAAAATGATTATTAAGAGCTTAATTGGATGCATTTGTGAACAATAGCCAAGTCACATAATACAGTATATCCATTTGACCAATCATACGGTTCACTGCAGCTCAATAATGACATATTGAACAGTATCGTTTCTCATGGTTCTCAAAGACACTTTATAATGCATTATAAAAATAACATAACAAATCAAGACATGATAATAAAGCCAAATACTGTATATCAAGAGAGTAAAATGTATTTGGAGGCAGTTATGGAATAAGCTTTCTCACCCCATGATTTGTCCATGTATTCTTCTCCTGCCATCGTATCAATTTAGTTTTTGTAGAAAAATAAGTAATTCATAAAGGACATGAACCTGCAATAGATCTACATATGAAAGTAATTTTGATGTAGTGCATTATGAAATCAAATCACATACTGCATTGAATAATGCTGATAAGGTTCAATGCATTGCCTATGGCGAGGAGTGATCGCCACTTTCCTCACCGCGGCAGGAGGCGGAAACAGCAAGAAGCTGAGACAAATTCAACCAGAAGCACAGTATGCTCTGAAATATGGACAGAAACTGACTATTGTATGGCCTACTGAATATTAATAACAGTGAATCGCAAACTTTTCATGTCAAGGACCTCCAAATTACAAGTTTTGTGTTGTTAAAATGTGTCAAAAATGATCAATTTGTTGTCGATTTTTTAAATAGCCGATCTACAGTTAAAGTGGTTAAACAGACTTTTATGCTAAAATAACTCATTTAGCTGGGGACCCCCTGGAACCCTTCAAGGATCCCTGGTGGTCCCTGGATCTCACTTTGAGAACTCCTGTTTTAAACTAGTGTCTGTACTTCTCCTTCCTGCCTGTGAGCTCTGCTGCAGGGATCAGTGATTAGGGGTGGGACGATACGGGTAGCTCACATTACGATAACTGTGGCGATATTTGGCCCACGATAACGATAATATCACGATACACGATATCTGCGATACTTAATATATTGCAAGAAATGCAATCAGCGATAATATCACGATATCTGTATCCGAAAAATTTAAAGAATACCCAATAAAGGCAAAAAAAATGCAATTATGCATTTATTCCAAAATCTTATTAGATTTGTGTGCATAACGAACTGGCCTAGTACAATGTACAAAATTGTGCATGCATAGTGCCTCCTCCTAACAGCAAAACACTGACTGCAGCCTGTCCACAAAAAAGGATGCAAAATAATAGCCTTGCGTAGCCAGACTATATCACTGCGTGGATATGAGTCTGGTGCTTCTATGAGGACGTTTTTTTTCCAAGGGGGCGGGATCAAAACAATGGCTCTGGACGCAATTGGTTAGTCCTACAACCAACTACCAATCACAGTCTCCCATATTTGAATGTTGGGCCCTGATTGGTCGCCCCAGACTTCTGGAGCAGGAAATGGATTCACAATGGAGCGGTGCCAGACCCAAATCGCCGAGTGCAATTTTTTTTTTTGCACTGGCAGATTCGTCTGGTCCCAGGCTAGCAAAATAACCCCTCTAAAATATCTTGTGCAAATAAAATTTACAGGGGGAAAATGCTTTCTTAATAATAAGATTAGCAACTTGTTTAATGTAAACCTGGCAGTGCTTAACAAGTATCACCAATTTGTTTTATGTAAACTATGGCCCATTTCAGTTCTTATTGCTTTGATTAGAACACAATAAAATGAAATCCTGGGCTCATATCAGTGGTTAGGATGTATGCCAGTACTGTATGTAAACCAGAGAATACTTTATTATTTTTATTATTATTAGTAGTAGTAGTAGTCCGGCCACTTTACCCTCATTTATCTCAATAGCATCACCACAGACAGGGCAGGCGGCATCAAGTACTGCACTCTGTGGCAACCGGGGGAAACTGGGAGCACATGCATGGTGTAATATTTGCTTTGCTTTCAAAATAAATGTAACTAACGCAATGTAACTATTGTTCACGTATGTGATGCTATATATAATACTGCAACACAACTGACAATAAAAAAAGATGTATATTTGCCGGCAGTGTATCGATTATTTATCGCGAGAGGGAGTTTCGCAATATATCGCAATATCGATATTTTGGCACACCCCTAGTTGTGATGGCTTGAGCAGCTCAGTGTAGCTACACCAGGGTGTCATTCACACTGGACACGGCCATTTTAGTGCATTTTGCAAATCACTGCAACTGCTGGTGGGAATTCAGCATCAAAGTTACAGTACAAATGGATACATTAACACTGAATATTTAACTGGGTACAACCCTGGGGTGGGTGCAGAGACAGACGCACAGCATCATACGCACCGTTTAAGATTTTCATATTAACACCACTTTGGTCAAGAAAACTGCCTGGAGGGTATTTTGATGTTTGAAGAGAGATGACATGCTACTGCAGGTGGATGGATTGATCAATGGATGGACGGATTCTTGGATGCATGGGCAAACGGATCAGATGGTTGCAATGATCAGTGTTTAAAAGAAAGAAAGAAGAGAGCGAATTTCCCAAAAGGCTCTCATTTACACTATGGAGGCATACGTATGTAGAGACGCACGCACGCACGCACGCACGCACGCACGCACGCACGCACGCACGCACGCACGCACGCACGCACGCACGCACGCACGCACGCACGCACGCACGCACGCACACACACACACACACACACACACACACACACACACACACACACACACACACACACACACACACACACACACACACACACACACACACACACACACACACACAGTTCTGTGGAGTAAGCACATGGCACAGCTAATAGGTTTAGCTTGGCATGGGTCCCAGTGATGTCAGAGTAATCCCTCAATAAAGCCCTAGTGACATCATCACACTAGGGTGACTGGGTGCTTGTTCAGATGGCCACAAAGAGAAACCCCATGGATGTGGATATGTGTGTGTGTGTGTGTGTGTGTGTGTGTGTGTGTGTGCACGCGCGCGCGTTCCCTCTCTGCAGTCTTGATCCATAGCAAAGAAAGGCGTCACCATGGTGCCATACTATTCTGGTCATAAAGGTATGGTGTGTTTGTCATCGTCAGAAGTCATTCCTGCCCTTCCTGGTGACAGAAATAGTTTCAATGTCCCCTGTAAAGTGAAACATAAAATCTCTCATCTCCCCTCTGGGATAAATAAACCTTATAGGAGATGGGTGACAGTAGTAGACTATTGCAAGGTCGGTGTGTATTTCATGCACAAACCACAGGCAAGTTGAATTCACAATGCCAGTGTTTGGAAAAACACAGAAGAACTTAAAAGCTAAGCACACACAAAATTACTTTAACTTTAGAAAGAAAATATCCAGGTGATCCAGACCATTTAAAAACAAAACACTGTAATGGGTCAGGCATTAAAAAAAAATCACACCCAGTGTGAAGAGAGTGGTGCCTTTCATGAGTTCATGTCATTAGTTACTTTTTACAGACTTTGATGACTTCAACGTATTTTTACTCATTTTAAGTACTTTAAAATGTTTGTACAGATTTGTACGTGTTTTTACTCATTGTAACATCTTTTAAGTATTTTTACGCATTTTAAGTATTTTTACTCATTTAAAGTATTTGTACTCAGTTTAGGAACTTTAAAGTATCTTCACTAATATCTAAGTATTTTTACTCATTTTAAGTATTTTTACTCATTTTAAGTATTTTTACTCAAAAGTGTGTGTGTGTACTGTACTGTACTGTACTGTACTGTACTGTACTGTACTGTACTGTACGGTTTGTACTGTACTGTACCTGTACTGTACTGTACTGTACTGTACTGTACTGTACCTCACCTCTACCTGTACTGTACGTGCTGTACTGTACTGTACTGTACTGTACTGTATTGTACTGTACTGTACTGTACGTACTGTACTGTACTGTACTGTACTGTACTGTACTGTACGTACTGTACTGTACTGTACCTGTACATACTGTACTGTACTGTACTGTACGTGCTGTACGTACTGTACTGTACTGTACCTGTACTGTACGGTCTGTACTGTACTGTACTGTACTGTACTGTACTGTACTGTACGGTCTGTACTGTACTGTACTGTACTGTACTGTGCTGTACTGTACGGTCTGTACTGTACTGTACTGTACGGTCTGTACTGTACTGTACCTGTACCTGTACTGTACTGTACTGTACTGTACGAACTGTACGTACTGTACTGTACTGTACGTACTGTACGTACTGTACTGTACTGTACTGTACGGTCTGTACTGTACGGTCTGTACTGTACTGTACTGTACGTATTGTACTGTACTGTACTGTACTGTACCGTACTGTACTGTACTGTACGTACTGTACTGTACTGTACTGTACTGTACTGTACCTGTACTGTACTGTATGGTCTGTACTGTACTGTACCTGTATGGTTGCATCTTTGTGTTGCAATCAGCCGCAGCTGTTGAGGCTGTGCTCAAACATACAGAGAGGCTCATACGGACGGACAGACGGACACACAGACACACACACACACAGACACGGTCAAATGTAGGAGTGGTTGGCACCACTCAAAAACAATATATGAAATTCCTAGCATGACACTAAAACAGCATACGCTGTGCCAAAATAATAAGTGTACACAAGCAAGCTATAAGCTTTCCCCCATTGTACGTCAAGTTGTTCACCTTCCTTGACCCTTGTAGGCTCCCCAGCAAGTATTAGCTGGAATTAGAATGTAATATTTGTAAATCCAGCAAAATGTGTGTGTGCGTATGCGTATATATGTGTGTGTGTGTGTGTATGTGTGTGTGTGTGTGTGTATGTGTGTGTGTGTTCTGTGTGTGTGTGTTTATGTGGGGACTCCCGTTTGCATTGTAAGCCATGCTAAGCCCATTTGTACTTGCTCTCATAACCACTGTCGTCATCATAGTGATCATAATCACCATCGCCGTCACAAGTGATTCTCTTCTAAGACAAACCTCGTCACTCTCATGCCTTTGCACGCAAAGGTAAATCCGTTTGCGATGTAACCTGCCATGAGCCGATCAGTTCCTTCAAATCAGCAAAATCTTCTTCACAAATTATCTGCACCATAGAGTTATAATATATCTAGAGGGTGGACAGCCCCGCCCACACCTATTCATTTCAATGAAAGTTGCTCACCAGCGCATGAAGCGCCTGGAAGAGCGCTCTACTTCCGCTTTTTTCTTGATTTGAGCACCACATTTTGGTTGACTTGAGCACCGAGCAGGCGCACTAGGGTTTCAAACGGTAGACGCACGCGCAGTAGCGTTTTAAATGCGGAAGTCCTGCAATCACAGATTTGACCACCAGGCGACCGCAACTTCACTGTTATACCGCGGTTCTGAGGCCTTGGTCTGCACTGCTTGAAAAGGGATCTCAGAATCCTGATGGGCTCCATGTCACGGCTGCTCCTACCTGTCCTGTAAATGTCACTCTCCCCTCATGATCCGCCCCCTAATCTATGTCATGTGTTACACCTGTGTTAATTGTCCATTGTGTTCACTGTGTCATGTTAGCATGTGTGTGTATATAAGCCCAGCCCTCTCGTTAGTCTCTGTCTAAGTAGACTATTGTAAGTACGCCTGTAAATTCCTACTTATGTTTTCCTTTCCTGTATTATGCCCTTTTGGTGAACTCGCTTTTCTCAACTCCTGCCAGGCCAGTATTAACCGTTAAATATAACATAAAAAATCATTAACCGCTAAATTCATGATTTTGTTGAACTTAAAATCAATGTTTTATTTGATGGCCTTCTTAACCAGGCATTTGGCCTTGAATTGGCCCTGAACCTCAAAAAGATTACTGTTCACGATTTAGTTTTTCCAAGTTCACGATTTAGTTTTTCCAAGTGAACATCACAAATCACTTTGAAACAAGGCAGATACTGTGACAAGTACCGCTTGTTACATTACTTGTTCGCGGAGGCGGTCGCGTGGGCTACTTTCTTGTAGAAATTATTCTTTTTTTTTTTTTATCCCGCGATTTTTGTAACCCATTTTTTTCACCCGGTGCCAATTTCCTAAGTGATCCTGGGCGCTACACCAGCCCTACACCAGCACTACACCAGTCCCCCACAGTAGGGAGGCCAGGGCCGAGCTCATGCTTCCTTCAGGCATGAGAGCCAACTGACCTTCTTGTCACCTGACAGGGGGGAGTTTCCCTGGTTGGACGTAGCGCGTGGAAGGAACACGTTATTCCAACCAGTTCCCTTCCCCTCCATCAGGCGCCCTGGCTGTCATGGGGGAGGCGGTATAGCGACCAGGATTACTACATGTTTTTGTGAGGGTATTAACTACCCTAGGAGACACGGGGAGAACATGTAAACTCCACACAGAGTAGGCCCTTTCGCCGACCCCACCTAGGGTATGGGCGCTGATGACGCGGAGGAGAAGACACGCCCCCAGCGCCCACAGCGTCCCCGGCGGGAATCGAACCCGGGACCTTCTAGCTGTGAGGCGACAGCGCTACCGACTGCGCCACCGTGCCTACAGTGTAGAAATGATTCTTGTAGTTAAATTGTTATTAAAAACTGATTTAATTGGGATATGTCTATGACTTTCACGATGCCATATTCGGTAACCGCTTTAGAAAAGCAATACTTTTTCCCATTTATTATTGCCTCCCTATGCCCGTCTCCCACAGCTCTGGCTCACAAACTCTTCAGCCTTTCCGTATCACACAAAGTAAAAGAAAGCCCCAGGGAAAGGGCCCCAGATTGTTCACTTTGAGACAATATTAATCGTTTCTTTTTGTTTCATTACAAGTGATTTATTTTCTACCCGTGGTTGGCCTGTGAAATGGTCCTCGGTTAGCGAGCTCCTTTGTTCCTTCAGGAAGAGGCCAGGCTTGATAGGATCTGTTGTCTCAGCACAGGGTTTGTTTGGGTCTAATAGTACGTACATGTCTGCGTCACAGTAGACCAACTTGCTGTTGATGCAATTTGTCCTCGCAAGGTGACAAGGGTAGGGCGGCCATAGCCGAGTGGTTAGAGAGCCCGTCTGGGGAGCCAGAGACCCTGGTTGTCCCAGGTTCGAGTCCACGCCAGGCGTAACCCCTAATTGCTCCCTGAGCGCCGTAGAATGGCTGCTCACTGCTCCTAGTAGTTATAGGATGGGTAAAATGCAGAGGACAAATTTCACAAATGTGCAAATAGACAGTGACAAAAGAAACACCCCAAGGAGTTATGTTATGTTATGTGCCTTCCATACGAGGAAATGTATTATGATTCCATTGTACGACAGAATTAATAACATAGGTGCAATAAAACCTTCAAGTCAAACTTGAAGTAAACTTGAGTACCCAGAGGCAACTTGCATATCACATACTGCACTACACTGTACTGTATGCGTGTCAGTGACTTCTGTCAAACCCTGAAGCGCCAATGTCTTCTCAGGACAGATTATTTTACATAGCCAGTCATTTTACACTTGTTAACTTGGAAGACCACAAAAACAACACCACACAATTACATTTGATCAGATTCTGCTGCTTTGCGCCACAGTTTATTGCTAGACGCATGCCTGGCAAAGACGCCAACCTGCAGGCCTCTCTCATTGCTTCCAACCTTCTCCCATAACCGCCCACCCTCCGAGCCTCAGTCTGTAACAATGCTATTTCTGATGCCGAGTTCAGTCATGAAAGCACCTGCGGCTATGCCTCGCCTCCAACAGGCCCAGGTGCCGCGCTGTATTCTTATTGATCTGTCTGTCTCATTCCCTCCGTCCCGGCGATGAGGAGAAGATTGAATGCCCCATCTAGCAGCTGCCAGGGAGAGATGGAGCGGAGCAGGGCACAGGGGTGAAAAGAAATGAAAATTGAAATGAAATGGATATTTAGAATGAAATGTGATGTCAATGGTGTGGCAAGGTTCTTCAGCCCGACATGTCTCGTGTGCGTTTTCACGTGCACACATGCCCCCCCCTCACCCAAGTGTTCAACTTATGTAACTATGGTGACACATGACCGCTACCACTGGAGTCACTGATGCATTATGACAGACTGTCAGACTAAACAAGTTCATAGACCCCCCCCCCGCCTCGCCCCCCTTCCAATTCCACAGTGATACATACATAAATACATTATACATACATGAGATAATGGACGGAGTGGTGTCAATAAATAAAGCATTAGCGTCCACATTGACTCTATGACTAACAGCCAGGGTTCGATTCGCTGCTTTTGATATAGGGTTAGGGTCATTCATTTTTATAGCCGGTGGGGATATGTGTTCCATCCTGCTTCAGGTACAATGGGTATCGCATAACCGAGTGGGGCATGCATTACCTATCCGGTCCAGTAGATGTAAATGTAGGCATAAGTATCATGTACAGTGGAATGAGGCTGATATTGTCAGCCAGACACAGAGTGGAAATATGGATAAAATGCATAGTCAGTCTACAGCGAATAACGAGGAATATAAAACAGTGAAACACTTACAGCTGTTAGCCTAAGGAGACCTCTAATTATGATACTAGAATACATCCCAGTTGTACCATGAGCAAAAGTGCAGGAGTGAGCAGGAGTCATTAAAGGTAGGGTAAGTGATATTTTTTGGTTAAAACAAAAAGTATTTTGTTAAAAGGTTAAAGCACTATATTCTGATAGTAATCATTGCTATAGAGTGTTTGTTCAGTAACAGGAGTCTCCCCGTCTCTCCAGCTCTTTAATGAACAAAAAATACATTTTCCGGTAGGTGTCAAAATCTCAGCCAATCAGGAGAAAGTACCCATTTTTATAGTGTTCCAGTTCCAATTTTGCCTGCTCATTTCTTAGTGTCATCACTTCCAATTTCACTTGTTTAATCTATATCCTGATTGAGTTCTCTATCCTGATTGGATAAAATTGGAAATGAAACTGAAACTGAAACGAAAATGCATTTTCTGTTTTATAAAGAGCTGGAGAGACAAGGAGACTCCTTTTACTGAACAAACACTCTATAGCAATGAGTACTATCAGAATATAGAGCTATTTAACACTTATTTTAACCAAAGAAAATCACTTACCCTACCTTTAATTCAAGGACAGAACAGAACACATGGGGGCTTGGTTATGTAGCTTAATGGCTACTGGACTGACCAAGTAGCTCAGTCTTGTGCCGATGGACGATGAGTCTGTGGCTGAAGGTGCTCCTCAACCAGGGGAAGCTCATCATAGAGTGAGAGGGGTTCATTAGGATAGCTTCAATCTTGCTTCTCATCCACCCCTCCCCGCAACCACCTCCACATTGGCCAGTTTAACTCCAACTACAAAGCTAGCCTTCCTCACCAGCTTGTTCAGTTTGCTAAAGTCTCTTGTGTCAAACATGGGGGCGCCATGGTCGCTGCGTTGATCAAATGCTATTTTCTTGCTGTCTTTGTGATGACTTCTTTCCAAATTCATAGTCATCTCAAATATGGAGCACAGGCCACAGAGCTGATGGGATGTCAGGGCTACACCGGGGGGGCATTGGTACATTACAGCAAGTGGGATCTGAATGTCTGGGTGATAATGTAAAGTATATTTACATTGATTATATTATTTCAAGATAATGTAATGATTGTTAATAGTCTCTCATCATAAAAAGGATGACTGGATAAAACAGAATCATTTGCAGTAAAGTTGACTGATCACCATTGTCTGGCCCGCTGTTGCACAGTTCTAGTGATGAGTAATGGTGTTCTTGGCTTTTATTCTCTTTAGTGAGTAATGGAACACTGTCTCCAGACATCGCTCATTCCTTACTGTACGTGTATGTTGGTATGTGTTTATTTGCATGAGCCAGCACATGTAAAAAAGAGAAGACAAAAACAGAGCATGCAAAGAGGTCAAGTGAAAGTGGCGGCATCAGTCAAAAAGAGAAGGTGGTAAAAAGAGATGAGTAAGTGAAATTCTGAGAAAAAAAGCCTGTTTGAGTATGAAAACTCATCTTGTTAATGGACTAACAGATTTTACTGACTCAACACCCACACACACACGCTCGCTCTTGTGAACACGCTGCAAAACCCCAGAGAGAGAAGGTGAGAAATAATGTGCTAAACGTTTTGCAATTCCAAAGAGGACTAATTATATTGAGATTCAGCAAGAGCGTTGGAACTGATGCATTTGGTTGGGTACATGTCACCTTGACATCATAACACAGGTTTTAACCAGTTCATATTAACTCCAAGGGCTCATCTCCTATTGGACAAACAAATCATTACCACTGGCAATGATTCATGCAAATTATTATTTATTATTGCATACCTGAAATTAATATAAACAAGACTGGGCCCAATAATGGTGTGGCTTCAAGTGGATCTCGTACTTCATGTGGCCAGTCTAAAATGCCAGTCATCTATGACGTATGAATGCATATTTGAGCAAGGTTTAAGTCCGAAGTGAATGCCATTCACTTCCTTATGAACAGCTTGACTCTTAAAGAGTCAGCTGACGACGTCATCCGTGACTATTTGGGCAATCCGAGCCCCACTGACTTCCATAAAAATGCGTTGAAGTTAAAGGTAGGGTAAGTGATATTTTTTGGTGAAAACTAAAACGTTTTTTTCTGGTTAAAAGGTTAAAGCTCTATATTGTGATAGTATTACTTGTTTAATCTGTATCCTTTTTTAGTTCTATTTCCTGATTAGATAAAATTGGTATCCTGACCTGAAAATGAATTTTCTGTTAATAAAGAGCAGGAGAGACATGACGACTCCTGTTACTGAACAAACACACTATAGCAATGGGTACTATCAGAATATAGAGCTATGTAACACTTATTTTAACCAAAGAAAATTACTTACCCTACCTTTAAATATCTGAAAACAGTATAGGACACAATTTTGTGGGATTCCAGGTTAGCCCAGTGCCAGTGTGCACAATAAATGGCTCTTATTGGTCAACTGGTTTGCGAGATTAACTTAACGGGCAGTCACACACAGACAAACAGACCCTCTTATAGATGGCTTAGCCTCTTTCAGGGCAACACTGTAAACAAAAGCATGGGTCTGAATAGGCTTGAATCAACACTTACTGAATAATGCCCCCTCTCTCTCTTCTCTATCTTGTTAGTATGAGTCTCCAGACAGAGTGAATAGAAAACCACCATAATAAGGCTGTCTGCATTACCAGCACCCAGTGCAGCAGACTAACAAAGACTGATGCTGTAGGCAAGAGGCAATGAATGCAGCATCTTACATAGTATACATGGCTACACATAATGCATGTGCGCTCCAGCACTCAGCAAAAAAGGCACTACATTTAAGAGAGACCTACAATGTTCGTTTGTTTTTATGGCATTTTAAATGATGCCATTGAGCAGGTATGAAGCCAGTATGACCTGTACTGTTTGGCTGCATATGCCTGAAGCCAGTATGACCTGTACTGTTTGGCTGCATATGCCTGCCTGACTACATAATGCAGCCTGAAGTCACTGCCTGGTGATTGAGAACCTCAACCTCAGTCCTAATGCCGTACCTGAAGAGTATGGGAAGGTAATCTAAAGTTTGGCTGCAACATAAACATACTGTTCCAAGCAACACCCGTGGAAACCATGCTAACGTTCAGCCACAAAAGGCCTTGTCATCTGATTGCTTAACCTGAGCAACCCACCCTCAGGCAAGAGCCAGAGAGAGAGAGAGAGAGAGAGAGAGAGAGAGAGAGAGAGAGAGAGAGAGAGAGAGAGAGAGAGAGAGAGAGAGAGCCAAAAGGGAGATAATGAGAATTATTTTGCGTACAGTATAGACGAGGGGGAAAATAATCCCTGCCAATACTTCCCATTAAACTCCACGTATTTCCCAAAGCTCAACCCGTTCTAATGCCCTATAGAAGTAGAAATTAGAGACAGAAGGACACAGGGGGAGAGAGACAGAGACAGATGCAGCAGAGCATTTCTAACAGCATGTTTTCTAAATATGTGTATCCTAGTCCTACTACTCTGTCCTGTATTCCCAGCCTTATGTACACAGTGTGTTGTGTTTATTGGATTACTGCACATGCTTTTCATTTCCTCTCCGGTTTGTGCTTCATACAGCACATATACTGTACTACTGTATAGTCATGCATTTGTTTACATTGCTAAAAGAGCTAAATGCAAAATGAAAAAATGTGGCTTATGAGAGGAAACAGTATGAAATTAAGTGAAATAATACATTATTAATTACATAGTTTCTAAGCGTATGGGAACACTAATCAACCACTGGGCTGATGGTCGATGAACATGCAGACTGTATTGACTTTATGTGTGCCTGTCACAGTAAAACCACTAACATAACATCCCCGCGTGCAGAGAGAGAGAGAATTGGTGAGTGAGGAAGCTAGAGGTCTTAATACTGTACACACTCACATTGTTGCTGTAAAAAGAGCATACAAATTCCCAATTTCTGCAAATCTTTATTAGTGTGTGCGGGTGCGTGTGTGCGCACGCGTGTGTGCGAGTGTTTATATTGAATTTTCTTGTAACTGGGCATGCCTACTGTAGAATCCATGGCTTTGTGTTAACTTAAGCCCCATGCTTCTGTCGGTACTGTGGCTGTAAATGCCAGCCTGAGACAGAGAGGAGGGGACTGGTCTATTATCAAGGTACAATGAATAATACAAAACCAGCTGAAAGCTCTTCCGCATGCGTGCACACGCACGCACGCACGCACGCACGCACGCACGCACGCACGCACGCACGCACGCACGCACGCACGCACGCACGCACGCACGCACGCACACACACACACACATACACACATGCACACAAACACAACACCGAAGGTTCATTCCTTTGCAGCAAGAGGTAAAAAAAAAAAGAAGCCCTGCCTCTAAATACAATCAGACAGGATCATCTCCCTTTCTAAAAGGATAATGCTCAATTCTGACAACCATGACAGCCCAGACATGTTGTTTGAATGCCGTCAACGAGTTTGCTACATCACTCACAAAATCGCCTACGTAATGAATTCCAAAATGCTGTGAAGTAGATCTCTCCGTCAGACTTTTCCCTCCCCCTATGTGAAAAAAGCCTTCTGTTTGTCCAACCTGGAATGTGCTGAGTGACGCATGTCAAAAACCGGCTTCCTGGCACATTACCATCATTTATTTGTCAGCTTAAATCGAGGCCTGTGGTGATTCTCTATAGTGACGGCCCGGGGCCTGGGAGAGCCACGCTGGAAATGTACACACACTGATACCGCTCAGGGATATACAGTACCATGTACATTCTTAACCCATTATGACCTGGAACTGTGTCATTTTTAGATTTGAGCTAAAAAGCATTATTTTACACTTTGGGCTATTCAAAAATAGCAGATATACAAGCTCATAGCGCGGCACCGAGTGCCGCGCTACGAGCTTGTAGATCTGCTATTTTTGAAAAATCGTGAAAATGTGTGCACATCTTTGAATATATATATATTTAAAGCGAACATTTTTAACTCAAATCGTTGCTTCTGGGGGTCCCTGGAACTAAATATTTTGATGGGGGTCCGCGGCCAAATACATATAATTTTGGGGGTCCTTGACATGAAAAAGATTGAGCACCACTGATATAGAAACATACGTTTTTCAGAATACTGTTGAGATTTAGGAGACATGTAGAATCGGCTTCAGGTCTCAATGGATTAAGACCTGAGGCCAATTCTACAAATGCCTTCTAAATCAGTAGTTCTCAAACGTTTTCGTGCCAAGGACCCCCCCCCAAAATGATATGTATTTGGCCGCGGACCCCCCATCTGAAAAAGTTTTTTTTTGCCAGGGACACCCCCAAAAGAGAAGACTTGAGTAATTTTTCAAACACTTTCAAGATTTTTTCAAATAATGTTCAAAAATAGCAGATGTACAACTGCGTCTGACCTTCAGGCTAACGTCACCCTGGATTGCGTGCAGCCCGAGTGTGCTCTACTTGTACACTAGCACTGTCTAAGCGAGCGTGTATAATAATCCATGCCAGTGTCTGTGGAGAGGAGAGAGGAGGACGACGAGAGAGAGGAGAGAGAGAGAGATGTTTTGTTGTGTTTCTGTTTACGTAGCTGCCCATGGATTAACCAAGAACATTCCACACTGCTTCGTTCTTCAAAGACCCAAGCCGCCTACACTCGTGTGGATGTGCGCTTGTGTGCGCCATGTGAGTGTGTCCATATCTGCCGTGTTATGCCGGTGGAGTGCTCAGCTGTTGCTCGCTTAATTTCTTTGTCTATATTCCATCTGTTCCAAAGATCCCCTTGAAAAGGTTAATAACTGGGTTTGCTCAATTTAGTTTAGCACAACTGTACTCAGATAAAAATGTCTATTATGATGTGAAAATTCCATGCAGCACACCGCCATTGGACCTATAAGCGTGCCGTGTCGGTTTATTGAAGCAATGGCTCCTGCCGGCAGCGGAAGGTTGAAGACATAAAGACTGATTTGACATCTTCAGCTCATCTCTCCAAGTTAGAGGTTAGCAGATTGGCTGTGTGGATGTCAGTAGCTTGGCTATACTGTAACTTCGTTTGTTTAAAACAAAGGCACATGCCCAGATGTCTGCATAACGCAGATGCACGTCACAACAGATAGGAAGAACACTGTGTATGTGTCACAATGTTTACATGTTTCTACACCACTTTGGTTGCTTCACAGAAACACAGATACACAGTGAAATACTGAGTTTAACTCTGAGAGTGAACTCTTAGCTAAATTAACGATCCACATTTTGCTGTGTACTGTAGGTCTGATAGGGTGAAACACCAAAAGCAGAGAGAAATTTTACAGTGTATACATTGTTCCTCTGTAATATACTCTGATGACCCAGCCTTTGTCATCACCCTGTAGACACTATTCCTGAAGTAACTACCTTCCCATAAACAAACCAACGTGGCAGTGCAGTGAAAACTAGACGGTGGAGTGAACCAACAAGTTATTGCAATCAAGTTACTTCAGCGTGTTTGACTCTATAGGAGAACTGTCCAACTCGGTATTACAGTGCTTATGTGCGCTTGGCACTTCTGTCTGATTTACCCTGTCGTTTATGGATCAACTCAAGCATTCAGTGTGGGAGAAAACGACAGGAAATGTCTGGCCCATTTAACAATACATTTCCCCGAGTAGAGCTGAACTGAGCTGGGAAAAGACTAGGAAGGGCTGTTTTGGGCAGGGCCAGCCTTAGGGGAGCCCTAACCACACTACAAAACAACATACACTAGAGTTAGATATACTACACAGTACACTCTCACTCTTACTTTTACAGTAAAACAGGCCAGTAAACTGCGATTAGTTAACACAACACAAAAGAAAAGTAGACAACATCTGCAAGCATACTGTATGTAGTGCGCACACACACACACACACACACACACACACACACACACACACACACACACACACACACACACACACACACACACACACACACACACACACACACACACACACACACACACACACACACACACACACACACACACACCAGGTCACCAACACAGCTACCAACACTCACCATATCCAGGAGTGCCTCCTGAAAGGGAACTGTCTGAGGTGCATCATGGACCTCTCACTGTGTGTGAGGGTACAGTGTCCAGGCTTCATACCTGGGCCGTGTGAGGAATGTGTCCCCCCCCCCCCCCACACCTGTCAACTGGCTTACACCTTTACAACTCCCTCTACTGTATCTCTCTATCTATCTACAAATGCTGGCCATCCACAGGCCCCAGCACATGCACAGTCCCATTCTGTAGTCCGCTGCTGTGCCGTCGTGCCCCATTCAGACGTAGTGTTTCAGTGAGGACACACCGCTCAAATTTGGTCTCGGTTGAGTCCTTCCTCAGGGCATCGCTGCGTCAGGATGCACGTTACAAGGCAAATCCAGAAGGCAAATGACACATCACCAGAAAATCCATTGAGATCCAGAAAATAAATGTGTGCGAAAATCCCCATCAAATGCAATGATCAAAACAAAACAAAACAAAAACTATGAAGTAGAGCAGAGTTTAAAGTCAGTGTCCTCCCAGTGAGCAACTCTGGTGGTTAGCTTTAGCACACAGGAGGCCACCCAGCAGGACGAAGCTAAGCTCTCTGGCTCTCGTCTTTTTTTCCGAGGAATTCTTCCGGCGAGTGTCTGAAAATCGCTGTCCCACATCCACATGGTGAAGCAGTTCAGGGAGTCATTCCTCCGGAAAACATTCCTCTTCCTGACAGCCAGTGACGCCGGTTGGAAAGGCGGTGATAGTCAACACCAGCATGACAGAGCATGTTGAAAACACACACATGCACACACGCACACGCACACGCAGATAGTCACACACCCTGTCACTGTTGAGCTTTCGCCCCTTTCTCATACACTGCCTCTCCCTCGGTTCTGCCTGCCCACAATCTCCCAGGGAGGGAAGAGAGGAAATGGGGATGAAAAAAAAAGAGTGAAGCGCCTGCAGTGTGTCTCCTCTCTCTCTCTCTCTCTCTTTCTCTGTCTCTCGCTCTGTTGCTCTCTCACTCTGTCGCTCTGTCTCTCTCTCGCTCTGTCCCTCTCCCTCTCTCCCTCTCTGCCCCTCCCTCCCCTGTCTCTACTAGTCAGTGGGATGTCCCGACCCAGTGCGAGTGTAAGAGTTGAGCTCCAGTTAGGTAAACCTATTGATCCTCTTAGCGCACACTGCCACACGTCATGCACATGTGTATACACAGCAATACACCTACTGTATATAATATAATATATATATATAATATACACACACACACACACACGCACACGCACACACACACACACACACACACACACACACACACACACACACACACACACACACACACACAGTAATGTGAGTACAGGGTGAAATAAGTAAATTTCCCTCATTTTCCCACTGAACATCATGAACCCTATAGCGTCCCTATTGTGACCATGTCATAATAGGCAAACATTCGGTGCAAATAGCCTATCTAAAAGCTCACAGCCTGTACAGTAGATCACAGCTTGTAGTCGGCTGTTGTTTTGCCTAAGAGATTAGGGGTATAGTGGGAAAAAGGAGGGGACCCTGGTCAACCAAGCACAGTATATAGGGTTTCAGTGGTTAAACCCTTAACCTTAAAGTAATCAACCCCTCCACACAACCCTCTGCTCCACCTCTCTCCCTTTCACTCACATTTATATGTAAAATGGCATTGTCTTTTTTGTTCTTATTTTGTTCATATAAGTACTATACGCATGTTTTATTTAAATGGTATGTTATAAGGAAGGATGTAATATGAACAGGAAGGACTGTTAATGGACTGTTAATGTTTTGTTTTCTTTTTGTGTAATGTGTCATATAATCCCATATGGGATGGGCCAAAATGGTGGCATGACACGAAAATAAAAATTTCATTCATTCATTCATTCTTTCACTCCGTCTCCCATCTCTCATCCTATATGGGATCTTCTCTATTACCACTGCAAAACCCATAGCACAGAATGTCCTACTTTATTTTATTTATTTTTTTAAAGCTTATCTAAGCACCCCTCTCTGTCTTTCTCTAGGGTGTACATGAAAGCCATGGAACCGAGCGGTTTCAAACAGCCACAGCAGTAATTCAGGCTTATGTTTCAACGCAACTGAATAGACAAACTCACATTAACTGTGTGTGTGTGTGTGTGTGTGTGTGTGTGTGTGTGTGTGTGTGTGTGTGTGTGTGTGTGTGTGTGTGTGTGTGTGTGTGTGTGCGCGCGTGCGTGCGTGTGCATATGTACTGTACTGCAGTAGTTCTCAAACTTTTTCATGTCAAGGACCCCCAAAATGATATGTATTTGGCTGCTGACGCCCAGCTCAAAAATATTTTGTGCCACGGTACCGCGCTATGAGCTTGTATATCTGCTATTTTTTAATAGCCAAACTAAGTATAAAATATGGTTTAAGTGGTTACAATTATTGTGACGCTACATGTATATTAACACATTTTGCAGATCTACAAGCTCATAGCGCGGCACTCTGTGCCGTGCTATGCGCTTGTATATCTGCTATTTGTGAATAGCCAAACTAAGTATAAAATATGGTTTAAGTGGTTAAAATTATTGTGACGCTATATTGACCCCTGGGGGTCCCCGGACCCCACTTTGAGAACCAATGCTGTACTGTATGTGTTGTCATGTGCGTGTGCAAGAGGGGCCTCTGAAGGCAGAGGTCCTTTTCAGGAAACTAGTTCTCCAGGATGTTATGGTCATGGCTGGCATATTAAGCATACCTCTGTTCTCAATCACCAATGACTTCAGGGTTCACATGTAGTCATAGATCAGGCATGTACAGCCAAACACTACCCAGAAACAGTACAGGTCATACTGGCCTCATAGCTTCTCAATGGCATCAGTTAAAATGCCATAAAGAAACTGGCATTGTAATTCACCATCTTAACTATAGTTCCTTTTGCAGAGTGCATGTGCATCTGTTTGCATGGCTGTGTGCGTGTCAAATTGTGTGTGTGTGTGTGTGTGTGTGTGTGTGTGTGTGTGTGTGTGTGTGTGTGTGTGTGTGTGTGTGTGTGTGTGTGTGTGTGTGTGTGTGTGTGTGTGTGTGTGTGTGTGTGTGTGTGTGTGTGCGCGCGCGGACGTGCGTGCGTGTGTGTACACGTGCATGTATACGTGCGTATGTCAATTCTTCTTTCCTTTTTTGTAGGAATAGTGTTGGCAAAGAATTTGTGGGTTGAGGCTGGGGTTACCACAATAAGTTTGCGTGTGTGTGTGTGTGTGTGTGTGTGTGTGTGTGTGTGTGTGTGTGTGTTTGCGTGCAAGTGTACGTGCACTTGTGTATGTTTTGCATTATAAAAACCATATCCCTGGCACAGCTCCAGCGCTTGCGGGCTGAAAAACAGGATCCAGGGCTGCTTCTTACACACATCCTGCCCAACACACACGTCAGCAGCCTCTCAACTGCTGCCAAGAATCCAACCACCTCTGTAAACCAGCGCCCTCACCCACAACAAGCACCCATGGATAGGGATAGGGTGGAGGAGTGCTGAAGGTGGAGGAATCTGCTAGTGACAAAACCTAGGCACCCTGAGAGCCAAGTAGTTAGGGTGCAAAATGCCCTGATCAGTGAGTTCCCGGTTTGATTCCTGGCTGGTTGGACCATTTGCTGTGTGTGTCATTGCCCTACACTCTCTCTCCCTATTTCATGTATTTCTCCACTGGCTCTGTCAAATAAAGGGTAAAAAAATGACAAACAAATAAGACTGGGCGCTTAGATGGCGCAAGGGTAAATTACCTGCCTTTCACCCAGAGTCTAGGGGTTTGAATCTACCGCGGTGCATCCGGTTTGGCTGAGAATACAGTATACGAACACAATTGGCTGTGTTCACTGCATGTACTCCTATGGGCTGGGGCGGCACCTGTCAGCGGGGGGGGGGGGTTGAACGGCAGTAGGAGGGAAGCACTACTCCCTGCCAGTGGGGGCTTCTCACTGGCAGGGGAGCCAGTAGGGTAAAACAGCAGTGGCAACACAGAAATGTGTGGGGAGGAATTACACTTCCAAAGTGTAAATGGGAAGAAAAACGGGGTAAAACAATTGGCTATACTCTGCAGCCCTAAAAATAACAAGTTAACCACTTAAAGTAGGCCTGATTTATACTTAATTGTACGACACTGTCACGCAGATCTATGAATTCCCAATCTGGGAACCCAGCGCCAAATGAAAAGGAAAAACAGCGCCCTCTGCTGTTTTTCACTATCTCAGTTGGCTCCGGGAGGAAGAAAACGTAGCACCCGTGCGCAAGGAAACCGGGGTTTTGGTCTGCCTTCAGCGCATCACTTCCGGTGGTGCGACTATGTTTTCATTCCCACTAACAATATTTCTACAAGGAACACTAACACCACTTCTCCCAGAGAACATGGATCGTTTTGGTTATAAGCCCACTTGTTTCTATGATGAAAGAGCAAGTTAAAATGTGAATATCTTTCTGTGGTTTTGTCTGCTCCGCGGACGCTATTGTTAAATGAGTTTCGGTTGGTTTCGAGAGGGGAAGGATCGACGGACACGTGAATCCCGCCCACTACATTTGATTGGGTAAAGCGCGGCCTGCTTCCTGATCTGAAGGCACGCCCACTTGTAGCCCAGTGCGCACACGTTATGACAAACCTCCCCGACAGATTCAAACGCAGAGCAGAATCTGTTCTTGAGAGATTAATGAATTCCCAACACATGCATATAGACTAGAGCTACTGTACATGCAACCATGCACATTGCACAGTAACATCCAAACCACACATGCTTATCATATCTTTTCCACCATGCTCCACGCAAATTGACAAAAGTCTAAAAATAGAACTGTATGTGCGCTATAAGTCCCTGCATTTTCTGTGTGTGTGTGTGTGTGTGTGTGTGTGGTATTACATAATCCTAGTCCCTCTGTGTTAGTATAGGGGCTCTTGCCCCCTGCTCTCCTGAACACTGTTGCGCTGTCACGATTCATCCTGGAGGCTGACAGTGTGAGATGAAAGGGAGAACGCATGCGAGAGAGAGAGAGAGAGAGAGAGAGAGAGAAAGAGAGAGAGAGAGAGTGAGAGAAGAAGGGCTGAAGAAAAGAGGACGACAGAGAAAGAGAGGGGGGCAGAGAGAGATACAGAGTGACGTAGAAGAAGATGGTAGTGCTATCTGACAGCATCATCAGCAATGACAAATGAGAAGGTAATAAAAGAGCAGTAATGGAGAAGGTGGCGTACGAGACAATGCCCAGATGAGAAAGGAAAACACTACTAAGATTCATCTCAATAAAATTTAAGATGAAACGGTACCGAAAGATATTTTGAGAATGAATTAAATCTAGCAGGAATAAAGTCGACGCTATCCTGTAACAAACATGAACGATTGGCCGTATTTCTCCTAATCACAGTGAGCCCTGCTTGCCACCCTGAAAGCTGCAATCTTTATCCAAAGTATATCACATTTTAATCAGCACACCCTCTATGTCTGGGGAGCAGGAGATAGGGGCCACATTAACCACTGGAACAAGTGGATATCGATTTCATGCATGGTGACATTTGCTGCAGCAAACGACTTTTCTTCAGTGGTTGAAGAAGTACTCAGATGTTTTACTTACTGTATAAGTAAAAGTAGCCATACCAAAATACCACAATACTCAACTAGGGTAAAAGTACAAAATATATTGAAAGTACTGTACCAAAGTAAAAGTATTAAACTTTTTCAAAAAATATCAAATGTTTAAAAAAATAGCTGTTCTACAAGTTCACATTGTGAGCTTGAAGATCGGCCATTTTTAAATAGCTGAAGTAAGTGGTTAATGGCTATTTTCGAATAGTAAGTGGTACGTTTTAAATGTATGTTTTGCAATAATAATCTAATTCTAAGCAACTAGTAACTTAAACTGGCAAATAGTGGTGTAAAAGGTACAATATTGCCTCTGCGATGTATTGGAGTAGACATATGTTTTTTTAAATACTCAAGTAAATGTAACTCAAAATTGTACTCAAGTACAGTAAATGTAATTAGTTACTGTCCACCACTGACTGCAGCAAACTACTTTTCTTCATTTATCCCCAGGTCAATAGTCCTGAGAAACGCAGACTGTACACCTTCAACAAACCCAGCATAGAACTGGTACAAGCTGAATGACATTCCAACAGCATGACTGCTCTCTGTCATACATGTCAGACAGCAATGCTGTTTTTTTTAGGTCACGAAAGCCTAGAGGGAAGGTGAAGTAAGGCTTTGATGAAGCGACATCAATATAGTGTGCAGAACACTCTGCACAGCTTTTTTCCGCCTACACCGAATCCCTTTGCCTTTGACAATGCGTTGCGATGTGTTGTGAGCTTGTAAATATGCTATTTCCCCCCAGAGTAGGCATGCCAGGGATCAAGTGGTTAATTTGATTCAGCGGACATAGAGGGTTTTGCTATTATTTAAACACCTCTCTATCAACTTTATGTAATGATATACCTGTTTTGATGATGTGCATGCAGGAAAATGCTGTGGCCTTCCTCTTTTTTCTTGTCTTTTTTTTGTTATGTTTTTTTGGAGAGTCTTCATCTTTATAAAACAAAATATTCTTTATTGAAAAAAAATAGTTTAGCTCTTGAAGGCTGTTCACAGCACAAAGGCTGAAATAACATCTGTCAAATTATCTTAGACAGCTACTGTAAGCCTAGACCTCCAAACTCAGCCTTCATCATTACCACATGTTTTGGTTTAACTGTGTGACTAACCCTCTATATCTCTCAATGGCTTCATGGTTCACTCAAGGCACTTACTCCTGTGACAATGGTTTAACAAACACTGAATGTATATAAAAGGTACAAATTGAAGATAGTTAAGAAGATATATGTAATATTATTATGTACTATTATGAAAAAATAAAATATAGCCACAAGCAGCAATTAATGGGGTCCAACTGCAGAATGAGGAGATGACTGTGAGAAGATGATTAAGAAGATAAAGAAAAATGATGAAGAAACAAAAAAAACAGTTTAGCTCTTGAAGGCTGTTCACAGCACAAAGGCTGAAATAACATCTGTCAAATTATCTTAGACAGCTACTGTAAGCCTAGACCTCCAAACTCAGCCTTCATCATTACCACATTTTTTTTTACATCTTTTGTATTCACATGTTCAGAACACTTTCCGTTTGAATGCAACCTGCACAATAAATCGGAGAGCGTGTGGAGATGGAGCTTTCATACACATTTTGTTCCTCTCCTATAGATGTGGGGTATCTGGGCCAGCTGTCACATGGCGCATCACTTGGTTTGTCACTGTGGAAATGCCAGGGGCCCACTCCTCCTCCTTGTCATCCACAGCTTGTGATGCGGTGGCATTTTGGGAAAGATTAACCCATCCCCCCTTCAAATCACATATTTGTAACTAGATGCCAAATGGGATGTGCAGAGGTTTCTGTCAAGGGCCACTCGGAGAATGTGAACAATGTTCAAGTGGCAAAAAAAATTCCACCATCCCAGACATGTGGAGAGGTATGACAAGATGCTTATTTGTCTCTTTGACTTGAAAGAGATGTTGAACTGTGGTAGAGCCTTGGGCTTTATTCTGTAACTACCTCTGAGTCTGCAGTACATCAGTCCAAATATTGTTGATCTACTTGTTGCTTCTATGCTCTGTGATCCAAGAACCGGTAGTAATTACCCCATTCACTCTCATAGTACGGCAACATCACACATCTAGCACATAAATGAACGCAAACAAAGTGGATTCTTTCATACATACATACATACACTGATATTAGTGATACTGTATATCCATTTTGATAGCACAAGACAACTTCCATTAAGGGAAATAATATGATTAAAGCCATTTTGCTTTCCAAAAAACTTACATACGATACAACCCAACCCAAGGTTTTACCACAGTTCAACATCAACTTTAAGGAAGGCATATTTATTAAAGCGGAGGCTTACTTTGTCAAAATTATACAAGAGTGCACTGGCTGAGGTCACCACAGACCATGATGGAAGCTGTATAAATATTTATAGCACGTACTGTGTTTTATCTATCCAAAATATTCAACAAGAACATTGATAAGAATTTCACCTCCGTCTGGTCAGTAATGCACGATAGTTCTTTTGAGATGATGCAAAGCTAGCTTGTACTAAACAGGGGGAGGTTAAACTGCAACCAATCTTCTTGTGGCACAAAATGCATTTATTATGTATTGAATATTATTTATTTATGGTAGAATGTGTCAGAATTTGATTCATTCAATTTAGAGAAAGTGGAAGCACCCTGAAGGGAGAGTGGTTTTCCTGTCATCCATTTAAATGCACTCCAATCCCTCTATCAGATGCTCAATTTACAACAAAACTACAGCAGCAGAGTTGGATGCAGTGTAAATACGTCGGAGTTAGCAAGGATGCAAGTTTTCATCTGTAGTCTCAACATTTGAACATTTAATAACACGAGATATTGCAAAAAAAAACTATACATGTTTCTGCAATGTAATCAACCAACGATTCAAACAACGAAGAATCTGTACTGACAAACACTGTCCATCTCTAATAGATTTTACAGCTCTAAAATTTGACTAGTGGTGCTAAGTGGAATGGGGACGTTGGATTCTTACGTTTATCCACCAGCTCATCAAGCAGAAACATTGGGGGTCGGGGCTCATCTCACCTCTGTGTTCCAGCATTTGAGCTTCACACAACCAACCAGAGAAATGCAGACAAGATTGACCTTCAGTTGTAAATCGATATTCATGATCAGATGGTGAGGCTATGTTTAATAGCATGTGAAAATCTAGTTCCAATATCACTGTTGTTACTGGCTATATCCATTTCCATTACTTCATCGGCTAAGTTCCCCAGAGCAGGTACAGATGGAAGCCTGTTGAAATATGGCCCATAACCTCGGGCAATCTCCAGTACACCATCTGGCGAGTATGGTTCTCTCAAACAGTGGGTGTTTAACTCAGTGGCGTAACGGAGGGGCAGCAAGTGATGCGGTGCGGGGGGGCCACCAGCAGGGGGGGCCCCGCCTGCGCTGATACAAATATTTTTACAGCAAAAAAAAAGAAAAAAGTTGATTTATATTGGTCAAGTAGAACCAAATTAGACCCGAATTAGACCGAATTAGACCCGAAATTTTGCTGCGCGCGCATGCATGTACTCACGTGAAACTCCCGCGGGGAGGCCCCGCGATTCTGCGTTACGCCACTGGTTTAACTGTGTGACTAACCCTCTATATCTCTCAATGGCTTCATGGTTCACTCAAGGCACTTACTCCTGTGACAATGGTTTAACAAACACTGAATGTATATAAAAGGTACAAATTGAAGATAGTTAAGAAGATATATGTAATATTATTATGTACTATTATGAAAAAATAAAATATAGCCACAAGCAGCAATTAATGGGGTCCAACTGCAGAATGAGGAGATGACTGTGAGAAGATGACTAAGAAGATAAAGAAAAATGATGAAGAAACAAAAAAAAAAACATGTGTATGCATGTATATATATAACTGCCCACAAAAAGTTCGGAAAGTTAACTTCGGTCAATCATTTCTCTCCTTTAATAATACCAATTGATATTGTGTTTCATATAATTTTAACGGTGATTAGTCACCTTTACAATGAGGTACAGCTTGTAAGGATTGGGCATTCTTGGAATGAGCAACACAACAAAATGTGTGGCCAATATGTGTTGTTTTTTCCTTACTGTCTGCCTGAGAATCGAGAGCAGCGAGCATTGCATTTGCTGTACCGCATCACTGTGATGAAAACAGGGCTGAGACAGAAGGCAAGTCGCTCGATCTACCGGTCAATCTCAATATCACGGATACAAGTGGCCTACAGGTTTTCTCGGGAGAGTGGCTGACATCTCCTTTAGGGATAAAGTGTGAAGCCAGTCAAAAGTCAAAAGTGAGGGACTCGGAGTAGAGCTGCTGCTCCTTGGTGTACTGTATACAGGAGCCAGTTGAGGTGGATCAGGCATCTAGTAAGGATGCCTCCTGGTTTTCCAGGCACGCCCAGTTGGAAAGAGGCCACGGGGTAGACCCGAGGACCAGGTGGTAGGATTATATCTCCACACTGGCCTGGCAACGTCTCAGGATTCCCCAGTCAGAGGGGAGCTGGCTAATGTGGCCAGGGAAATGGAAGTTCTCTCTGCTGGAGCTGCAACCTCCTCGATATGACTTCGGACAAGCAGCTGAAGATGGGTAGTTCAACAGTGTAATGAAACATATGAGTTTAGTAATAACTGGAAAAATATTTTTAAATTTATAGTTTGATAAAATGTTATGTCACACTGATTTTTGCATTTGTAGCACCCCTAGTGGTAGATTTGAATGAAACTGCCAGGGTATACGCATTTCATTTATGTATACATATCCTGCAAGTTTTGTGATGAGATTGGGAACTGAGGAAAAGAAGAATCCTAACAGATACAACAGGGTTGGACTTGGAACCCTAATTATGAATCAAAAAGTCACAGCACCAGCTGTGTTGTCAGATGTCAGTGCACCGCTCACCTTTCAGTGTTCAACAAGCTGGTACAGAAGGAAAACAGTAACAGCTACTCACCTGCCTCCTCATGCCCATACTGTCATGAGCACATGGTGCAGGTTAAAGCTCACTTAATTAGTCTCTGTCCTAACATTTATCTCCTTAATCCATGGTCATTAGATCCTAGTTAAAGCAATACACACACATGTACCACATTACCACGAATTAACTATATATTAAAAAAAATAACCTAATGTATTTTCCCTTTTATAGTATCTTACTATGCAGCCACTTGTCATTTGATGGATACATATTTGCAAATATTTTTTTGTACAGTATTTAATCTAATGGAGCACGTAGTCATTGCATAACAAGGTGTGTGGCTGTATTTACATTGCAGACAATCCTTGACCTCACCACCACTTTCTCAATCATACTCCCTAGGGCCTCAATCCACTGTATGTCTTCTCTCTTTAACTATCAATCCACTCCAGCCAATACTTTCAACCCATCGTGTCAGCTCTGCTGCTACCCCTTTCCAAAAATAGACTTCTCCTGCATTGCACCAGAGCTGTGTCACTGTGGCAGACTAGGCACTAGGCTGGCTCAGGGCTCAGGGCTGACTGTTCTGAGCCTTAATCACAGCATTAGATGGATTGAGTATCTATAAGGGTATGATGAGTACTGTAGAATGATATGACACAATAGTGACCTCCGGGGAGATGATATGACTGTGTCTAGGAGGAACATGATGAAGATAAGACTGAGAGGACAGAGTGGCTGAATCAAGTGAAATTGGAAGCAAGTTCAAAATGAGGAAATAATCCCATTCTGTTATAAATTCATCAAGAATTAAATGTGACTTACCAACCAAAATTAAATGAATAAATAAGTTGGATGTAGAGGGATCAATAATGTAGAGGGCGTCAATAATGAAGACACTCCCTTTGCCCAGCAACCTATTTACATTATACAGTAGGCCTAAGGTTTTATTGAATTGTTTCAATTTTTTTGCACTCAAGGTGTTTCTTTGTGTGCTTCTTCAACCAGGCACATTTTCGGTAATGTTTCCTTAATCATTTTGGTAACCATTTGTGCCTGAGCAACTATTTGCTCAGTCCTTTTTCAACAAGGACTTTACGGACTGAGAAGAATGAACAGCTGGGTAAAGAAAATGCTCATTAGACCAGGGGTTGACACTCTTTTCCATGCCAAGGACCCCCAAATAGCCATAGCCTCTGGCTGCGGCCCCCGCATCGTGAAAGGGCTTACAAAACATAAAATGGCTGATCTACAAGCTCACATTCTGGCGGCCCCCACTTTGAAAACCACTGTCTGATCGCACTTTCAAAATCTCGTGTCTACATTTGATTGGGTGTTTTTTTCCCACTCGAAAGAATACAGTTAAATGTTAATTACACGCTAATTGCATAAATGCATTTAGAGTATAAATACATCTCCACTTGCAGCAGGGATGTCTAACAAAAATTACATAAAATCCTACTTGGTATTCATGGCATCCAGGCTCTTTGCTGCAAAAGATGAAGGGATAAAAATGTTGCTGATACAAATACAGTGGGATACTAGAAAGCCTCCAGTGTGATTTGCTGGAAATCTGCATAACCGATCTGCATGAGATGAAGCGTCTACATTATGTCAGGACTTGTGCCTGAGCTCCCCCTTTCGTGTGTCTGTTGCCTGTGTGCTACAGCATGTGTGAGCGTTGTGTGAGTGCATGGATTTGTTATCTCGGCCATGCAGGCGGAGATATTGCAATCAGCTGTGTGTCTTTCCGTCGTTCTGTCTGACTTTCTCCAGTTAATCTCACAAAGAGCGAGGCAGATTAAAGTCATATTTCTTGCCAGCAGTCAATTCCAAAATATTTTTTAAAAATTGAGTTTTTCTTGCCTATGACACATTCTGTTGATACAGACATTGAAACAATATTGAAAAGGAATCGGTAATGTAAATAATGGCTGATATGATATAAATATGACATCTTTTCACTGTGTATTTGGCTGCTTTCCGTGAAGACGAGGCACATGACTAGCCTGAATCATGTCTGGTGGAATCACAAGCACTGTCTAGAGCAGTGGTTCTCAAACTTTTTCATGTCAAGGACCCCCAAAATGATGTGTATTTGGCCGCGGACCCCCATCTAAAAACATGTTCCAGGGACCCCCAGAAGCAAAGATTTGAGTTACAAATGTTGGCTTTACAAAATATATATTCAAAGATTTGCACAAATTTTCAAGATTTTTTAAAAATAGCAGATCTACAAGCTCATAGCACTCGGTGCCGCGTTATGAGCTTGTATATCTGCTATTTTTGAATAGCCAAAGTATAAAAGGTTAAAATTATTCCGATGCTATATTTACACATTTTGCTGGGTACCCCCTGGAACCCCCTCAAGTACCCCTGGGGGTCCCCGGACCCCACTTTGAGAACCAATGGTCTAGAGTGGCTGTGATCGGCTCTGGTGGCCACGTCGCAGCCCTAATGTAACGAAGCCCGCCCCAGTGGAAATCCAGCGGGAACGTCCTCTCACGGAGGACTCGCAAAGTAAATAGGGCAATTAAATCCTGACAAACTGCAACCGCTCATTGACTGGTGATACAAACATAATTGACACACTCAATCAACAAACACACGTTGCAGATTACACAGAACATTGAATGACAGACATCTGTTCAGAATCACATGCAGGATCTACAGACATTGGAACTCGGAAAGGTCGCACACACTATTGAAATGTAATAGGCTAGAACATTGAAACTAAGGTTGTGTTTCTCCCAATTTCTGCCAAACACTGTCCTAAGATTTGTCTCCATAGCACCATAATGATGTTATGACTGTTCTTTATTAGATACACGTGCACAACACCAAAACATTGTCATCACATGCCCCAGACAGACAGAAAGATGGATTTGTTTCCTTCAAACCTCACCACAGTGCCAGTGTATTACCTGTGGTGAGACAGGCTTTCATTGGACAAAGTAAAACACAGACAGAACTGACAGCATAGTGAGGGAGGGAAAGGGTGGCAGACAGACAGACAGACAGACAGACAGACAGACAGACAGACAGACAGACAGACAGACAGACAGACAGACAGACAGACAGACAGACAGACAGACAGACAGACAGACAGACAGACAGACAGACACTTGACTGTGGTCAAGGAGTGGTGGAAACAGAGCTCCACTTTTTGACTGCATGTGACAAATATAAAGACTTACAGTAAGATAAAAGAATCATCATCAGGTAGTATTCAAGATAATACTACCTAAAATTAAGAAAAATAGCAAAAAACATTTTTACTCTACGCTGGCAATCACCTACTGTATATTCATTAGGTGAGGTGATTGCGGAAAATTTGCATAATGGCAAGTCATTGCATGGCACATTTCTCCCAAGTTTTCCTTGCTCTCCCAAATTCCATTAAGGAGCATTAATTATGAAAAAGATCATCATGTAGGAGAACCTGTTAAAGAGAGAGGGACGTGTGTGCGTGAGGTGGGGGGTACTTGTGCGACATTAAATTAATTACAGGTTGAGAGGATGCAGTGAGGCAGTAAAATTATCTCACTCTAAAAAGCTGATGACATTGGGCCTCATTCACTAAGCTCGTTTCTGCACATATTTTGTACTTATGAACATATACACGATTTGTTGTGTGTTCAGAGTCTGATTCAATAATCTTTTTTCTTTTTGAATTTTGACGGATGTCCGCTCAAACTCACGTCTGCTCGGAGGCAGACTTACATAGGACCAAAGCTTGCGTATGTCATTAGAATGCCTTATTCTTCATGCAAAATCAATGCCAAACCTCTAATGAAATATTTATGTGCCCAACAATTGTCCAACACATATAAAAAAGAGTGAAACGATCTATTGCATGGATGCAAGTTATAGCCATGAAGCAAATTCAACCGATTTTTATTAATTCTTAGTTGACGCATTTAGAGCCGAATTATTAGATCCCTTGCCGTGTTGCCACAGTTTCTAGTCGTCTATTTGGAGTAGATGTTGCGCTATTAATTTATAATATTGACCACATCAAATGAGCGCAGTCTTACCATCTGATGAGGATACAGTATGGATGAAATCTAGCTGTGTCCATTACTCCATTTCCGATGCTCTGATACATTTTTTTTGGGGTATTGGCGGATTGCAGCATCATCTTTTTACCTCAGCAAAGGTGAGTGAGCAATTGTTTAGTAGAAAGGGCTTATATAATATCTACTCTATGATAGACTTTTACATGCACCACTTGAACGCTACCATCCCTATCCTAGAGGATCTATAAGCTCACGTGTCACAACGCAATGCGTTGTGAGCTTCTAGATTACACTTCGAGACATGTTGGTCATATTCTTATCATCTACATACATTTGTTATTGATTTACTTTTTTACCCCCAAGAACCATGCTTTGTAATCTGGGCTCTATTAACTGATGACAATCTTCATGTTTTATAATCAGATCTCTGTAATCCGGTAATGCTTAATGTGTTGCTCTCCAACTGCGGTGACTACCGTGACTGTCCTCTGTCTTTCTGTCCCTGAGTGGACATGACAGGAAGGGGCGGGAGTGTAGACAGACATTGCCCTTTCACCCCTGTCTGCTGTCTACTGTCACAGCTCCCTTGACATTTAAAAAAGTCACCCCCCTCTTCGTCCACTCCTCACCCACAGCAAATGAAACCTGTCAGCCATGCAGAACTCTCAGCTGGAGGTTGGTGACCTTGGGTATGGCACATGGGCCCGCGCGGACATGTAGAATCTTTACTGTAAAGTCTATATCATCCTAGACTGCCCCAACGCTCCTGATTTCGTGTATAGAGGGGCGGGTGTATAGAGCCGGCGAGAGATTGCGCCTGATCCCATTGGTTCACCGATCTGTCCGTCCACCCCCGCCCCGTTAACACAACATTACGAGCGACGCCCACTGCACTCTGGTTGGTTGGGAAATGAAACACTTCCTCATACCGAGTACACCGACGCGCTGGGCCAGGCTTTTATTTTTTAGCAAAACTAAACAATAAAAGCCTGGAGATCGAGGCTAATATCATCCTGACCGTTGTGGGATAAAGAGGGAGGGAAAGAGACAGAGAGAGAGAGAGAGAGAGAGAGAGAGAGAGAGAGAGAGAGACAGACAGACAGACAGACAGACAGACAGACAGACAGACAGACAGACAGACAGACAGACAGACAGACAGACAGACAGACAGACAGACAGACAGACAGACAGACAGACAGACAGACAGACAGACAGACAGACAGAGAGACAGAGAGAGGCAGAGAGAGACAGAGACAGAGAGATTAGCAAGGGCTGAGGGATGAGCCATGGTTCCATAAATGCGAGGGTATAACAAGGCAACCGGTCAGAGGAGGGCTATAATAGTTATGATGACAGCTGCACAGTAAAATCCTCAGTGGTCATTTAACTCTGAGAGCGCACAAATGGAATGGAAGGAATATCAGAGATCGAAGAGAGTCAGTTGCTGTAAATGTTTTATGAAACGTGTTGTGAGGTCTCAGTAGGATGGGAGGGAAAACGAAGGTTTAAGTGTTGAAAAAGGGCCCTGGAAGAGCCAACGTGGCATTTATCCACCCATCCAGTCTATCAGTGTCACTGTGTCTGTCTGTTTGTCTCTATAAGGAGAAAAACAATACTTCAAGTTTAGGCTGGGGTTGCTAAAGGGTAAACACAGCAACGAAGCGCTGCGAACTGAGCTTGAACTCAGTTCAGTGGTACGTATTTAAATACAGACAGGCAGGGCTTAGTTAAGCTAACAGGCACAGGCAGACATATCAGACCACAAGAGAATGCAGGAGCACACTGACATCATTAGAGTTGACCCGACTGTGACCCTGCATGTGCATGAGTGTATACGTGTGTATGTACAGTATGTGTCCTATTAGTCGTTCACATGCATGCATGTGTGTCCACAAGTGTGAATAATTGTATAGGCACGCTCTTGTGCAATTGTATATACAGCACACACCACACGCATGTTTATGTTTATGTTTGTGTGTGCATGTGCGTGTGTGCTTGCGTGCTTACACCAGCCACAATTCAAAACACAAAACCACGAGCCTACAGTATTTGTTTATTGGGAACCATGATAGACTGTTTGGTGAGTCATCTCGTTTAGTTTCAAGGGAGGTGCAGCCACACCGATAATGAGTCAACCATGCCAACCCCTGTTAGGCAACGATCAGACCCGTTTGGTACTGGAGTAAGATACAAGAAAGGTAATACAGCTAGCATGCTGTTGCGAGGCTACCTTTTTGTCTACAACTGGCCCGGCCACACACACGCAGCCTCAGTCAGGGCCACGACACTAAGCACGACAGTACAGTAAGTATTATCTGTCCACATCGCACCCGCTATGTACAACCATGAAGTCAATGAGCCTGTGTTACCTTATTTGATATTAATCTATGGCATTTTCTATGGTTATTTCTGACTATTTGCTGAACAAAAATATGTATTATGCTGAACTAAATGAAACTCCAAAAAAAATCAGGTCAGGTGTCTATGATAATTATGCTGACAGTGTGTTGGACTATTATTGAGAACACTGCTTTCTATTTGTGGATACAGGATTTGTGAACTCAACCCATGTAATGCATCAGGTCAGTGGGGCCACCTCTCACCCCCTCTCTTTCTCTCCCACCCATTCTCTAAACATAACTCTCTCTCTCTCTTATCTACATAAAGTCAGTAATAACTCCCACGCGTATAGTTGAATGCTATTGTACGCATGAATAAAAGATCCCTCTCATCCCACGGGATGGAAGCAGTACATACTGTATATTACATCTACCAACTGCACCATCCGGCTGTCTCAGACGGATGTGCACTGTAGAGGATGTATGGACACTGTAGAGGATGTATGGGCACTGTAGAGGATGGATGTGCACTGTAGAGGATGTATGGGCACTGTAGAGGATGGATGTGCACTGTAGAGGATGTATGGGCACTGTATAGGATGTATGGGCACTGTAGAGGATGTATGGGCACTGTAGAGGATGGATGGGCACTGTAGAGGATGTATGGGCACTGTAGAGGATGGATGGGCACTGTAGAGGATGTATGGACACTGTAGAGGATGTATGGGCACTGCAGAGCAGCGGTTCTCAAACTTTTTCATGTCAAGGACCCCCAAAATGATGAAAAGTGAAAATAGCAGATCTACAAGCTCATAGAGCGGCTCGGTGCCGCGCAATGAGCTTGTATATCTGCTATTTTTGAATAGCCAAATTGCTGTATAAAATATGGTTAAAATGATTGTGACGCCGTATTTACTAGTTTTGTTGGGGACCCCCAGGACCCCACTTTGAGAATCAATACTGTAGAGGATGCATGGACACTATGGAGGATGTGTGGACACTGTAGAATATGTATGTACATAATATACACACATACTGTGTGTTATACATACATACAGAGAAAGAAGGAGAGAGATAGATATAATGGATAGATGCATCGCACACACTATCAGACCCACCCAAATGGAACTCCTCAAACCCCATTCGTATACATCCCTTCTCTCTGCACATAGCCTACTGCACACACACACACACACACACACACACACACACACACACACACACACACACACACACACACACACACACACACACACACACACACACACACACACACACACACACACACACACACACACACACACACACACACACACACACACACACGGTGTGAGAACAACAGCATTACATAACAAGTAAATGCGGAGTGCCAGAGGGAAGCTCCTGGGCCTCTGCAAGTTGCATGCACCGCACACACACACACACACACACACACACACACACACACACACACACACACACACACACACACACACACACACACACACACACACACACACACACACACACACACACACACGCAGCAACACCACCACACATTTGCATTGACGCGTTGGCTGCAGGCCCACACATTTATCATCATGTGGCTCACAGCGACAGTGGACCGCCATACATTCATCATAACACTGCCTAACAGGGAGAGCAGAAGGCCCAACACAGCAGAAAGGCCCAAGTGTGACAGCATAGGAAGTACTGTAGTGTGGTGTGATGGCTGCTATTCATTCATTCATTCATTCATTGCCATAAGGAACCACGCCCGCATGAAAAGCTCACTAGCACTTCTCACTCAGAGGGTCAAGAAGATGTAAATAATGTTTGGGATAGAAAAGGATTTTTAAACATATAATCATGACTCTTTAGAGAGATTTGTTCGAAGAAAAAAAAAATTGCTGACATTTTTGCAGTAATTATCAAAGCAAAATAATGGGGAAAATAAACAGCTGTGGCTTTCTTATAAGGGGCCGTACTACCCTGCAATAAAGAATTAAGCATATTATGTCAGGGACAATGTTAACGTTTCAGATGATCTGACAATGTGTGTGCAAAAAAAGAACGAAGAGAAAATCAAACAATTGATCTGCTTGGATAGGCAATATTTAACGTACACATGCTCAACACGTGTACACAAACACACACATACACATACTGTACGTACACAGACAGACACACTGACACAGCACAGAAAACCCTCTGCTAAGCCGTGATCGATTGATGAGGTGCAGAGGAAAGCAATCTGCATTCCTCCCACCTGGGAATGTGGCAGCGGGCTGCTGCAGAGCGCGAGCGCGCTCTAAACACAGGAAATCAATATCCTGCAAGTTAATGAGACAGGACCCCTTAACCCCAGCATCTGATTAGATAAACAGATTAACATCAAAACACAGCTCTGCCATTGGCTGATGGAAGTGCAGTTACACTGCACGCGTGTGGCTTCCCACAGTGCAGGACTGTGTTAAAGCAACGGCCAACAGACCTACCGCTAGTCATTAATGTCAGGGTGGATTCTTCTGTTGCAGAATCAAAACCCATAACAAAGCAGGACAGGAAGTATTACATCTAAATTAAACAGAAAGCTCTAAACCCACATCACATTAAGAGTACAGTAAATCAACAGTCAGTGATTAGGTTACCTTTCAGCGCTTCTAATGTTGTGAAAATACCTCTGTAGTTGTGTCACTTACCTAGAAAGAGAAAGAAAAAGAGACGGTTATTAGGACACTATCGATTGCAATTAGATGACATTTGCACTAAATAAGCATCAGGGCACATTATGTTATGACCCTTCATGGCTATATGCTCGTTCTCTCTCATGCATCCCTAACCACCCCAACACACAATTGATTAATGGGAATAGCTCTCTAAGGGTATATCAATAATAGTGCAGTAGTAATAAAACTGTTGCTTTCTTTACTCTCTCTCTTTTCCAGCACAAGCCTATTGATCCAACTTAAATCTCTCCATATCCTGGCCCGGACCGCTGGCCTCGCGGTCCGGGCACCTAGGCTCCTACAGTAAGTAGCCTGACGGTGCATTGCGGGTCCGATCACGTCGATCTTTACCGCATGTCTCTCCCCCTCTCTCTCCCCGTTTCCTGTCCATCTCTATTACACCTATAAATAAAAGGCAGAAAAGCCCCCCAAAAATATCTAAAAAAAAAATAAAAAACTCTCCATATCCATCTCAGTGCCCTAATCCTTCCTCAGATGGAGATCTCTTCTCATCCTGTCTGAACTGCTCATAGTTAGTTAGCCACATGAACCCTATCATCCCAATCTTGGGCATGTTATAATAGGCAAACATTCGGCAAAAAACATGCCAACATTTGGCAAAAAATAGCTGATCCAAGCCCACAACGTGTCACAACGCGGTGCACTGTGGGCTTATTAGATCGGCTATTTTTGGCAAAGAGATTTGGTGTAGAAGGAAAAAAGGAGTGGGCCGGATGGACCCCTGGGGGGATTCAACGGAGTATAAGGGTTTAAGTGGTTAAGAATACCTGAGGAATACAAGATACTGTATGAGAAGCAATATGATGCAATAAAAAGAAAGACATACTGGTGGATGATGCATACAACCGATTACATGATGTTGGATTTCATTACTGTTGCAGATAAGAAGAAATGTAACAAGGCTGATGGCAGCATAATCTCATACAGATCCTGTAGGTTGAAGTCTCCTCAGGGCCTACCCGGTACCCTTCACCCCTAGTTATCAACCCCCTGCCATCTCCACCTGTCCTCTGTCCTCCCTTCAGCGCCCATGTTTTCTCTGTTTATCTGTCCCACCCGAGAGAGACACGACAAAATACAGGCATAAAGAAACAGAAATGGAGAGATACACCAGTACACCAACAGACAGACAGACAGACAGACAGACAGACGTACACTACAACCAAACTAGACAAATAGAATGTGAGGCCGACAAACAAGAGCTGCAAGAGGCACTTGATGGCTCAGTTATAACTGAGCTTGCAGCCAGAAGAGCATAATTTCCCCAATTTCATTAATATTGTAAACTACTGTGAGGGGGTCATATCATATTCTCAATGCCTCAGCTAAACTCAGGAAGAGACAGCTTTGAATCTGAACATCCAAAAAGGAAGCATTTTTTTTAGGACTCTTGAAAAAGGGGTCTTACACAGGAGCACTTCACCCATTTTCAACCTTATCTTCATATAATTGGTCCTTACTAATGCTCTTTATAAGATGGCACGATTTCCGTCTACTCACTCTGCGTCTCCAATTATATGAAGATAGGTTGAAAATGGGTGAAGTGGTCCTTTACGTTTATTTTTTATTTCTATTTTTTTTTATATGTGGCCAGGTCTGTGGTCCAAAGTATTTTCCAAGTGCAAGAGCTGGTCACAGTTTATGATGGATTGTGATTTTACAACAGGAGACCATAATGATTGATTATTGACTTGGCTCCAATGTTATGAATGGCCTATTACATGGCACACAGGAGATTGGTACCGTTCATATTCTTGAACAATAGTAAGGACATTCATAACCATTAAGACTATTGATGTAACAGATTAGCCACATCAAGGGTGCAGACTGTGTTTACTGTTTACAGAGTCCAATGAGTTGTGCTGAGTGCATTGCATTCTATCACAGTTCAAATAAATTCATTTCAACAGGGGAATGGGGATGATTGTCACAGCAATGATCCGAAGCACACACAAATCATATAATCGCTGGAATAAATTGAACTCCAGGAACTCTTTCGTAAACCATCTCAGCTTCCTCTCTTTCCGTCAGTCATGTTATTCCGAAATACTGCACTGTATGTATCTCTGTACGCTGTCTTTCTCTAGACTGGAGGCTAAAAGCGTTTTATGGCTTACAAGCTGGCACATAATTATGTCTCATTATCCATCGTTAACTTGTCAATTATGACATTTATAGAGAAGCAGTAGGATCCTAAGCTGAAACATGCCATCTTTAAAACATTGGGCCTACATACCACTGTCACCCATTAATCAGAGTGCGACGACAGAGCTGGAGGGCTCAGGGTTGAGTTATTATTCAATCTTCTACTGGAGGTATTGGCACCGAATCCATTTGTTAGTTAACAAATCTGTTCTTCCATATTTGTCTCCCTATTAGTCTGCCTCTTTGTTAGAAATTGAACTGGTCTAATCTAGAGAAACCAATAGAATGTTATCTCATAGGCTCATTTTATCAAATTATTCAATGAGACAAAATAACAGAATCGGCAACAATCACATTGTGCTATAGCCCACTTCTTGTCTATACTACAGTAAGTTTCATCTCATTGAATAATTCCACATCACTCTTATCAGTGTGATCTACAACTGGGTCTGTTTATATTTTCTCTTTTATTCTGCCTTCAGCATTTTATTATTAAACTGAATGAGGAAAACAACTACTTATCAACAACAATGCGCTGTTTAAAACAGCACAGAGGCAAGGAACGGAGGTGATTGAGTTCTGTTGCCAATAACCGTGTCACAGTCCGCAGATGTGCAGATTATCCAGTTATGTATACTGTAGTTTTTGGTGATGGAGCCAGATAGTGTTGTTTATCGGGGAGTGAATGGTTTTGATTCGTCACGGCTTTCCCTGTGGCGTCAGTCTTGAGATGCGTGAAACGGAACCTGCGTGTATCGCAACAAAAGCATGACTCCCTCTTGACAAACATGTTTAAAGCTCACGAGTGACCCCTGTATGAGCCCCATGAACTCCTCCATGACTCACAGAGCTAGGCCCCACTGGGGCCCTGTGATTACATACTGTACATGAGGTCATACTACAGTACATGCGTCAGATAGGGGTGCCAAAGGCTAGGCCGAAGCGTACAATGATTAAATCCCTTTGTTCTCCAAGCCAAAGGCTCTGAGTGCTGCTTTAAAAGACAAAGGCCATTCGTTGGTCGACTCTAATAAGGCCAGTTCCTGTGGTGACCGGACTGCCAGCCGGTGATTTATGACATCAAACAGTCATCACCTCTGAAGTGTCTGGTTTAGGAGTAAAGGACGACAGCTTGAGATGAGGAACAGCTGGGTGAAACAGGTGTGTGGTTCTCATTACAACCACATTAAGGCACTGATGGCCTTCTATTCACCAGCCCAGTGAATGGCTATGTTTGTGTATGTGTGGAAGTGTGCATTGGTGCATTTATGCAAGCATAAATATACAGACAGGTGAGAAATTAAGGGGAAACCCAGCATAAAGTGTCTTAGTAATGTGTTGGGTCACCACAAGTTACTTACAGATTCTACTAGAGTCTCTCTACTGGAGGTATAGAACACCATTCTAACAAAATATATTTATTCATTTGTTGTTTTGATGACAGTGGTGCAGAGCTCTGTCGAACAAGTCGAAGGTCACTCACATAGGTGTTCAAATGGGTTGAAATATAGTGACTGTTCACGTCAAAGGTGATCACTCAGAATAACTTTGTATTGATTTGCAGTGACAGTTCCCTCTAAGGGGACAAGTGTACTATGGCAGGAAAATGCTTCAATGCAAGAGTCAAGTATAGTCAAGTATTCAGCTCTGTACCAGTCTCTTGGTGACATGCAATCGTCCACTTGTCGAAAATATGGCTAAGGATTACTCAGTCATCTGACCGTGTCACTTTTTCCCACAAAATCAAGGTCAAGTGGGTCTGCTCAGCAATTTTATACAGAGCCACAGAGCATGATACGATGTTAGTAGCATAATCGTAGCATAATTGTACTGTATCATGCAGTGCGCCTACTGTACAGTATATGGAAGCATCTGCATTCGTTGTTTCTTCACTCAGGTATGCAGGTGTTTTTACATCTGTCCGTACCCATATTGCTTACTTTTAGCTTTCATGCATCCGTTGTGTGCACATGCACGTGTGTGCGCACGTGTGTGTGTGTGTGTGTGTACAGTATACACACACGCGCATGCTGGTGTGTGTATAAGCACTCTACCAGTTTTATGGCCAATTTCACAATGAATGCATCGTAACAGAGAAGAGGTGACGCAAACGGCTGTAGTGCATCCTCAAAGCACTCAACAAACGACAAAATCATTTGTATCACGCTATCACCCTTTTCGTTTAGTGCAGATTAGACCACTCTCTCACATCCCCCTGGAAGTCAGGAGAGAGGCCAATGGGAACAGAGAGAGGGAGAACCAAAGAAATAAGGAAAAAGACAGGAAGAGGCAGGAATGCAGGGTTGAGGCCTCCCCTCTGAGCCTCCTCTCTTAAGAACTTAAGCTCCATAACAAACAAAGGGACTAGACTGGGGCTGTACCTAATCACGGGCAGCTTATACCCCGTGACTCTGGCCGAGGTGGGGAACCCACCGCCAGCTGCTTTCCCACCCTTGGCAGGCGCTAGCCCGGCACCCTGCCCTAAAACACCATAAGCCTGTACACACACCAAGCTCCAACACTTGCATACGCACATACACCTGCATACAGATAGTACACAAACTCCCCCACGTACAGTACAGTAAGTAGGCATGCACGGACATGCAGACACAGCACCCAGCCCTAATACATGCACACACACACACACACGCATACAGTACAGTACACACACACACACACACACGCAAGACATGTTTTGCACATTCCCCCTCACATACTGTACAGACATGTACGTACAGTATACGTAATTCCTCTGCTGACGTCAAAGCAGCCCCTGAAATATAGGGTCGGCACCTCCTACTCTGGCACCATGCCACATCGCAAGCGCATAGACCTACCGTATGTAACTTAATCCATCAAGACCGGGAACACGTCTGTGTCATTTTTTGAATTCTTTGGCTATTAAAAAATAGAATAGTACAAGCTCATAGCACGGCAGCTTGTAGATCTGCAAAAAAATGTTTTATCGTGAAAGATATGTGTTTGGCCGCGAACCCCCATCTCAAAATATTTTGTTCCAGGGACCCCCAGAAGCAAAGATTTGAGTTAAAAAAATGTCGCTTTAAAAATAAATATATATATATTCAAAGAATGGCACAAATGTTCAAAATTTTAAAAAAATGGCAGATCTACAAGCTCATAGCACAGCACTCTGTGCAGCGCTATATGAGCTTGTATATCTGCTATTTTTGAAAAGCCAAATAAATCTAAAATGACACACAGATGCGTTCCCGGATTAAATGGGTTAATGCACAAACACCAGCCAATTAAAAATGCAAAATGCTAATGCGTAACCTGGATAAATATCTGGGTTGCTACAGTGCATAAGCATCCTCATTCAAGCATCCAGTGGGAAGCATACTTGCACTTGTTTGAAGCGTTGCTGCAAACGTGGAAGCATGCAGTTTAAATACATGTTACTGTCAGAGCACAGAGTTTCTGTGATCTAATGGTGAATCTTTGAATCTTTTGAAGTCAACCTCCTGCGAAAACTGAAAACAGGCAAAAATAGGAATTTGATGATCTTGCTTTCGGATTTACAGACCAAGCTATTGTTGTGAAAAACACGGATATTGCTGTATAACAGTGGGGGTCGGTCCCCAAATTATTTTGGCGAATCCCCGGTTGATTAGCTTAATGTGCAACATTGTTTTCTCACTCAATAGTAAACAAACCAACATACAGTATAAGTGTATACTATACAGGGTATCTGCACATTTCTAAAGTTACAATTTAATGACTTTTAAGACCTTTTTCAATAACGAATTGTCAAATATTACGTAAAAAAGAGGCAAACATTGTGAAAATAGCCGATCTACAAGCATTGCGAGGCGTTTGTAGATCGGCTATTTTCACAATATTTATCTGGGGAACCGAGTCAAACTAAATGTACTGCCTACAATTCCAAGTGCTTGCCACGTTGGAGGGGTCCCCAGTTCAAATATGATTATTTTGGGGGGTCGCGGCCTGAAAAGTTTGGGAACCCTTGCTGTAACATACTGTAGGCACTCCTCTCCTCACAAAGTTTCAATCTGTGACAGCTGAACTCTCTCTCTATATCCAGTTAACCACATGAACCGTACTGTACTGTATGTCTATATTCTGTGGGCGAACATTCAGCAAAAATAGCAGATCTACAGCTTTTTTCTTTTCTTTTTTGGTGCTATATGTCAAAACGTCAAAAATAAATAAAAATCTGATCTACAAGCTCACAACGCGTTGCATCTCGACACATTATGCACTTGTAGATTAACTAGATTCGTAGATTGGATTTGTGCGACACCATTATCAGACTAAGTATAAAATATGGCATACAGTATGTGGTTAACCACGTACTGCAACTTTAACTGTTGCACACATTTCTAAAATGTGTTCGCAATCAAGACAAAACGGAAGATAATCTTACAGGGCATGTTTATACACATGGAAGGGGGAGTCTGAAATCTTGAGATAGAAGGTGATGACAGACTTGGTGTATTGCCTGTAATTGTGATGAACTTTTTTGGGGTCTGTGGAGGGGTTCACCAGAAGGCCAGAGGATAGCTCCAGTCTGCTCTGATATCCTTTAGTGAGTCAAGAGACCCAAAGGCATCATACAGGGATAAATAACAAGCCGGGCAAGAAGAAACGCTGCCGGACCTGCTCTAATCACTCCCCACTACATGAGAAAATGAAATGTTATGACGCAGTGTAGAAAGAAAAGAAACAAAACAGGAAGGTAAAGGAAGTGCTGCGAAGAAAGGAGTGAACCTGGGGAGAGGGCCGGAGGGAGAGAAGAGAGATGGAGTGAGTTCTTTACTGAAGTGATTTATCTCGCACCTTCAGGCCTTTATGTTGTGATGTACAAGAGCTGATCTCTGAACTGTGAGGGGGTGTTGTTGTGCTGCTGGGAGCCTTTTAGTGCCTGCTGAACCTCAGACCATATTTTGATTTTTCTCAGGCAAAGGAGACAAGCTTCATCTCAGTCAGCTGGTTGGCACAGCATTAAGCCCTGAATACTGGTAGTTCAAATCCGTTTGTGTTTTGTCTGCGTGCATACTGCCGTCTTACTTTGCGTTTTGGCCTAATATACAGCAGCTAAGAGCTTTGGGAACTAGTAGGAGGAAAATAAATTATTATTTTAATTTTTTCTAATAAAATCAATGGTTACAGCCGGTGCTTAGAAGCAACAGTGAGTGGGATAAGTATAACCATGATTCAACACAAGCCCACTGAACTGGAAGAGCTTGTTCTGCTGTTCATTAGGGTTAGTTTGCGCTCAGCGAGCACAACATGTCGCAAAACTTGTCTACAATACATGGTTGGTTTGTTCCAATCAAGGGTGAGGAGAATGACAGAGGATTCCCAACCTTTTTCTGGACCCCCAGTTTGATATGCATAAGGCCAGAGATCGCCATTTGATATGATTGGGAGTTACGGACTCATAATGGTCCCTTTGGGTCTTAATTTGGGTCTTAACTGCCCATTTAGCAGGAGGTCCACGTTGAGAACCAGTGCTCTACATGACTTACTGTAAGCCTAATTCTTCGTATCACGACTGTCGCCAAAAATAACTATTTTTGCAGAGAGTTTCCATCAGATGGCGCTGTTCGCTACCCTATGAATGATACTTTCACTGCCAGATGACGACAGACCCGGAATTGACGTCATGTGGGTTTGTTTGTTTGTTGTGGGAAAATGGCTTTATTTCCGTTTCTGTAGTTTTTTGGGGCAAAAACAAGCCACATTCAACTGGCCACATCTATGCCAGATAATATTTGTTTCCCTATTTTACAAGACCCCTGTGCGTGTAATGAGGCGATCTCCGTGAGGGCGGCGATCACGGATAATATTCCATGATATTTCAAAGGTAAAAGTAACATTGCTCGTTTTTGCTGGCAGTGGCGTGACACTATTACACTATTACTCTGGCAGTTAAAGAGTTAAGGTTTGTTTGTTTGTTTGTTTGTTTATTTTCACTTACAACAGAATGTTAAGATAATACACAAATAATCAGTAACATTTTTGGCATTCCCCGGGAATGTTTATACATTAATTGTAGGATGAAATTACATCAATGTGGAATATACAAATCTATTACAAATAAAACATTAATAGACATGTCATACAAAAAAAACAATATGGACAGTATAACAAAGAAAAGAAACAACAAAAGCATATACTGTAGCAACAATAAAAGTCATGGGCACAAACATTGTAAACATTGAATGGACCCAGGTTAATTGGGCAGACCATACGTTAAGTATTTGGTCTTTACACACTGGGGCGTCACAAATAAACAATACAAGATCGTTGGCAAGAATTTCGCATCAAAACTATTCAATTTAGTTTATCATTCATAGAGGTTGATGCCTTTATTCGTGATGAAAAATCGACCCCTTTCCAAAATATATTTTTTGTTGCTTTATGTGTGGATGTACTGTAACTCCCTCCCCCACCCCCCCCCGCCCCGACCCAGCAAATTAATTGCCACGAAAATGCCCCCAATGAGTAAATACCGTCAGTAGTACATGTATGTCTCAGCAGAGACTATAGTAAACTTGTGCCAATCAAAAACTAGGATGGTTAAAATGCAGGCACATCTCATAATTTAAATATCCACACTTTTCTATATACCTTCTTTGTAGTAATCTTTCCATGAAAAGCAGTGAGAAACAGATGTCTTAAGAGAATAAAAGGTGAGAACGGAGACTACAGGGTACATTTGTGGCTTGTCTCCAACAACAGATTAGCATCCTTCACAGAGCAGAATGGACGCAAGCCCCTCGCTTCATGTCACGGAAATGAGCATAGTCTGAACAAAGAAGTTGAAGGAAGTCGATGCGCGTGGCCAGCCGCTGAAGTCTATAATCCCACTTTTATTTCTTTCATTAGTGTGGTTGCCCTAACAGGGCAACCAGACTATAGTAATCCATACACTTTATTATTAGTGTGGTTGCCCTAACAGGGCAACCAGACTATAGTACTTGATGAACTTTATCCTTCCGGATAAACAATATTTCAAACTGCTACTCCTCCCACAGTTTTTGGGACTTTTTTAATGTTGTGCCATATCTCAAAATGACCGTCTTGACCTGGAATCGTGCGCTTGTATTTTGCTAAGAGATTGGTTAAATAGTTTAATTGATATTGATTTATTAGTGCATTAAATTTCCCCATCCGCTTTAATGGAAAAGTGAAAAAACTCAAATTCAAGTATTTTTTTCTCAAAGACCGTAAGGGCTAGAGTTACAAGATTTGGTGGGTAGGTTCAATATTTAGTGCAAAATTATTGGAAAAATAATTACACCAATCGGCCTCATGGTGGCGCTATAACAGCCCCCTTTACGTTTTGGCCTATAACTCTTGAACCGTATGTCGTAAAATCAAAATTTCCTTTTCCCTGGATTCCTTGGGTCACTACGCATCTCCCCATATAGGCCACGCCCATTTGCGTCAGGATAGATTTTCCGCCATTTTGAATTTTCTTCAAAACACACTTTTTGCACCTTTTCCTACAGATTTTGTCCAAATCTCACAAAAATCGGTACACGTGATCTATGGACTCATGCGATAAATCTATCCAAACGGCATTTTGATAGTCCATACCGTTCGTCCGTAAATGGCTTCCAAAGTTAGCGGAAGGGGCCCGTTTTACAAAAAAGGCCACAAATCACGAACGAAACGTCCAGTCAATCCCAAATTTGAATCACATGTCAAGGGTGGTTTACTCAACAAATCCCCAAAAGCATTTCCACTTTGATCCATAGGGGGCGCCACAAATGCTCAAAATGTAACCGTTTGATGCAAAAACCTTATGTTGGGGGGATCAATCCTCTCAAAATGAAACGCAAGTGATCTCAGGAGTGACGTGACAATGTAATTGGCGCAGCCTCCGACGGTATTCCTCCCAGCGTATTCCTCGAGTCCCGGCGGCAGCGACCCGCGACTCGCGTCGGCGCAACCACACTCTGCAATTGCCCTGAATTGCGACGCGTCTAGTTTTTTTTCCTCTCCCCTCTATCTCCTCTTTTCTGGCTGGTGAGATAAGCTTCCTGTCGAATACCAATTTTAAGGGAAGATTAAGTAGTTGTGGCTCGCAAATCAATTTTACCCCCCACTGCTACAAAGAAAGATGCATGTGCCCGCAGCCCCACACATACACACACACACACACACACACACACACACACACACACACACACACACACACACACACACACACACACACACACACACACACACACACACACACACACACACACACACACACACACCTCAATACATGGCATAGCAGCTCCTTGCCTCGAAATGTAACGTCGTCTGTTAATATGATATTGGCGTCACGGACGCATCCTTGGTATGACGTCACAGACTCATCCTTGGTGTATTTATCCTTATAAATACGTTCGCCACACATGTGTTTTTTGTTTATTATTTTTCACGGCTCGCGCTACTCAAACACTAGCGGGATTATTATTTCTTGTCAACATTCAAGTAGAACTATGAGAAGGTATAACCCAGCTAAAATAATGCGTCATTATAACAAATATATAAATGATATATGATTAGCAGTCCAGTCTGTCCACTTCCTTCTCTTGGTACGGATGGATTCACACTGCCGCGTTCCGTTCCCGACTCCGCAGCAATCGGACCCGAGACTACCTCCCGAGGTGGTTTCGAGCACGGTACGGTGATGCGTTACGGGGAACGGTTCGCTACGTTCACACTACCACAACATCTGCCATGTGGTCTGGAGTGCGCACCCGGGACCTGAGTGTGAAACCGCTCTTAGATTGAATACCCAAAGTATCTAAGTCGTAAGTGGTTATTGTATGTTTTGTCATTATAATCTAAATCTGCAAACTAACTAGTAACTAACGCTGTCAAATAATTGTAGTGGAGTAAAAAGTACAATATTTACCTCTAAGTAGTGGAGTAGAAGAATAAAATATTGGAAAATGCGTAAATGTACTTAGTTACTTCCCACCACTGCTCGGCAACTAATTATACGTTGTTGTACGACCACGTCACTCGTTGAAAATAACTGATTTTCAACAAAGAAATGTGATTGTATTACAAAAGACTTGAGAATCCCCTCAATGCTGTTGTGGATGGCTAGGGTTCATGTCCAGGTTGGTTGCTTGTTGCTACGGAAACCAATGGCCGTGCTCTCAAGAGGCCAACGGATTGAATGCACCTTTTCTTCCAAATCAATGAAGAATCCAGATGTGAAGAGTGCCTCCACTGTTCCCTAAATCACACTGCTCCCTATTCAAACCATCAAAGGGCTCTCTGCGCCCTGTGTGAATGTGCATGTGTATACGTGTGAATGTGCACTCGCTGCTAGAAAATTTTACCCTTGATGCTTATCTGTCCTTTGAGTAATGCTGTCAACTTATATACAAATAACACATAAAGAAACATGTAAGGGTCCATTTTATTCCAGAGATGAAATAACACTCATGATTTTGCAGTATAGGGACAATTTTAGCCTCTCATCTATATGCGTCTATCTCTCCGTATTCACCCTATACATACTCGCTTCTGTTTAATGGACTTTAACAATAAAGAGTCATTGGGAAAGAGGTTGTAATGATTTTACAGATGATCTTTTAAATGCTTTCGGCTGAGGGTAGCTATTAAAAAGATAATTCAATTTAAACCCCTTGTGTGGCTCATCTTCTTAATGGTACGAACATGTTCCATTTAAATGCATGAAAGTCTCTGACAAGCCATTAAAGGGATATTTTGAGGCGTGAAAAAAAAAGAAACACCCACACGATTCCGTGTCTGTAGATGTCTTGTGGGAGAACTTAATTTATCGCACTCTCAGTAATTGTGAACATTTATAGTCATTTAGCAGGCAATGTTATCCTAATTTCTCTAGGATAGAAGGGGAGCTCACATCATGAGGAGAGCATGAGACAAATAACAAGAAGAAAAACACAAGATGAGATGTAAAATTATTCATCTCAAAACTTCCTTTCTAAATGCAAGCTGAATATTAATATTAACCACATTAACCTAGGTGTTCGTATTTTAGGCATATAGCCTAGGCCTTTATACTTAATTTATACACATCCAACACGTTGTATGTATCCCGGTGTTGTCAAAAATAGCTGATCTACAGCTCAACTTTTAATGTACTGTATGAGGTGTCAGGCTGAAGTGGTTAATACTAATTACATGTCTTATACTGCTCACCAATTATATAGCCATATCTAAATATCAACTACCGTAATTTTCGCACTATAAGCCGCACCTGAATATAAGCCGCAGCAGCTAAATTGAATGATTTGTACATATATAAGCCACACTGGACCATAAGCCGCGGGTGTAAAATCCATAGATTTAGGAGGTCCCCTAGTGGCCGTTAGCTGTAAAAATCCATAGATAAGCCGCACCGTTATATAAACCGCAGGGTCGAAAAATGGGGAAAAAAATCGCGGCTTATAGTCCGAAATTTACGGTATTCAGATATGGTCATGACTCATGTTGCCAATACAGTATGTGTCCCACAAAAAAGTAGAGTCCTAGGGTTCCAAAGGAGGCAAAATTCCAATGCAAAAACAGGGAGGGAGAATAGTCTTAACTCTTAATGCATTCAAACAGCTATATATATATATATATCTTTTTTTAACAGCTTTTTGTTTAGGCAAACAAACAAGCTATTGGCTTAAAATCTTAAGACTACTCAGCCAGTATCTGTCCTAAATGCATTTATTCAAGTATTTGAATATATCTCACGCTACTATATAAAATGGTTTCCTCCTCAGCCTTCATCTCCATCACCCCCTTCACGACTGAGGAGGGTTAGCTGATATCAATGAGGGATCACGGCTTCAGTAATCACTCTCTTTCAAAACAAGAGAAAAGTGGTATATTGCACATTTTTGGGATTATGTTTAGCCACTTAAAAATTTTTTAGACCCGAGGTCGATTCTAAAAAAGCCTGTTTTCTGAAAAACGTATGTTGCTATATAGCTAAAATCTAAAATGACACGATTGAATGGGTTAAGGCAAAATGTCACTTTGGTAGAGGTTGGGGTTGTGTACTATGTAGTTATTTACCTTGCTATCATGTACCTCCAAATATTGGCGAGATATCTTGATATCCAATATTAATCCAATTAATATTCCAAAATAAGTCTCCAAATTGTCGTATGGCACAGAGAAATGTCTCAAGTCACTCTTTTAGCACATAAGCACATACAAATAAAGAGGATTCTGCCAATGTGTAACATTACGAAACCTGAAGCATTTTTTAATACATATATCTGTTGACTTTACCATTTAAAAATCCTGATCAGGATCCGTGGATCCAGTCCAGATCGTCTTCCTAATTCAAATAGTCAGCTCAATTCACAGATCTACACTGGCCAGCATTCTGAGACAATGCTTGCTGGCTATCCACCGACCTTTATTATGAAATAACCTCATCAGAGCATTACAGCACTTGGTTGATAATGGATGATATGAGTCACATTTCTAAGTGGCATAAAAAAACAATAGGTTTGCTTGTGTATTTCCTGTTTCCTTGTTACATTGTGTTTGGGCATTACTGCAGTTCATGTCACCAAGCTACTGAGCTGCAAGTGAGCTTGCAACTAGTACCCAAGTGAGGTGACGATCGCCTCACGTTTCCTGTGACCAGCACGACCAAAATGAAGCGATTCAAGCGACTAGAAAGGTATTTTATCTTGCGGTGGGAACGCACCTACAGACTCGCAGAAAGACTCGGGGAAAAAAAGCATAATCCCCGCCCGATCTGGCCTGGTGCAGATAATGACACCTTTTAAATCTGTTCCTAAAATACAAGAAAAAACCACTCATAATATGCATGAAAACACTAATCACAGCGATATCACTGCACTATAAAGTTATGTGAAGAAAGTCCAACCAAAATTAGAAATGTGGTACTGTAACTGATAGATGCTGGCAAAAAAAAAAGTTCTACTATAGGATAAACAGCAATGCACAACATTTCATCTCACTATGATCCATGTTGCTAGGGAGCATCGCTGTATGCTAATGCCTCCTCCACACTAAACACCATACTGTGCTGAGGACTGTAATGTATTTGTGTGCAGTTGATGCAGGCGGTAAGGGGTGAATTATTTCACTGACAATTGTGACAAGAGACTCTGGATGCCTATGAGTCTGACGTGAAAAAAATGTGCATGTCATTTAGATGTCAACTGGCAAGGCAGGACATTCATGTGTTGAAGGATGTTCCTAAAGCTTTCTGAAAGTGGAACAAGAAGGGTGCTGCGTGTGTGTGTGTTGGAGTAAGCATGTAAGTAAGTGTGTCATATCGTGTCATTCTGAAGACAACTTGCTGCAGGACAGGACACCTACTGCATCTGTAGAGAGTGTGTGTGTGTGTGTGTGTGTGTGTGTGTGTGTGTGTGTGTGTGTGTGTGTGTGTGTGTGTGTGTGTGTGTGTGTGTGTGTGTGTGTGTGTGAGTGAGTGAGAAAGAAGAGCGAAGAGAGATAAAGAGACTGTGTGGGTCTCTCCATCATTTTGATCCTCGATGACATATCCAGGCTGTCTCCTGCTGGTTGCAGGTGAAGACATATCAGCCCTGAGGCAACAATGATAATGGCAGAGCAGTGAACCACCACTAGGAACACTACATCACAAGTTCACAACACCACTGCACACACAAACAACCACGATACTCCTACACAACCACGCCCACACATAACCGACTACACAAACTAACAAAGCTCCAGTGCAGAAGGAAAAACATAGGCGCACCCACACACGTACTGTACACAAACATGATCACACAGACACACAGCAAGGAATTAAGGTATATAAATAGATACCCAATGTAAGCCGCAAAGAGGAAGACAAAGACAATGCATCATTGATGGATTAAATATGATACAGTAGTATATTCACAAATATGGAGACAAGCCATCTAACAGAGATAGATGGATGAAGAAAAAGGCAATTAGATGAGGAGACTGTACCATTAAGATTTTTCCACATGTTGGAATGTTATCTCCGCCAGGCTACTAAGGCCGGTGGCGGACTTTATGTTCTTTCCCCTGAGTATTTATGTGTATGTGTGTGTGTGTGTGTGTGTGAATGAATGAGTGTGTGCATGAGTCTGGAGCTAATCTTGCAAACCACTGGACCTATTGGTGGACAGACATCTAAGGAAAACACACCCTGAATTTGTTAATGACAATTCAATGGCGTGTCCAGGGGGTGGCACGGGCCACCATATCGATGATTTTTATTTTATAATATTTATGTTTGAATGTGAAACTGATAAATCCTTTAGGGACATTAATAAGTGCATCAGTAGCTCTAATAAATCAGGTAATAAGAATGTACTGTTTATTAGAACTTTGCATCTGCACCCAGAATCACACTTCTTACTGTATAACCCTACTGGAAACGATATCGATCAGTTTGAAAGATCCATAAAATGTATGTTTAACCGTACAGTATGTCATAGAAACACTATCCCCAAGGAACCCCAAATGATTTGCATTGTGCAACATTGGATTTAATATTGGTTTAATATTTGTGCTAACAAAACAACATACAGTATAAGTGTAAACAGGGTATCTGCACATTTCTAAAGGGGCAATTTAAGCATTACTAAAGCATTACTGTGTCAAAAATAACAAACTAGACTATTATATGAATACAAAATCTTCGCACATTGGCCAGATTGTCAAATATTACCTAAGAAAGAGGCAAAAACTGTGAAAATCACTGTTGTACAAGCTCGGCTATTTTCACAATATTTATCAGTGGAACCGAGTCAAACAAAATGTAATGCCTCAACTCCTACAATTCCAAGAGCTTGTCAGGGTGGGCGTTTACCATTTCAAATATGATTCATTTGGGGGGTTGCAGCCTGAAACGTTTGATAGCCACTGGGTTAGGGCAACCACAATGGTGGAGATACTGTATGCGCTCCGCTCAGCGCCCCTTTCTAGTTTGAGCTTATTTCAAACTAAATTATTTATTCCTCAACTCTCAAAGATTTAATATGGACTCCCTTGGCCAATGTGTAATCATAGTCTTACCACACATAATTTGAACGTTAGTAGCCAAACTGCTATCGATTCCTCCCTCTAAAGCAGTGGTTTATGAGTTTATGAGTTTATTAGGATCCCCATTAGCTGGTGCATAACAACAGCTAATCTTCCTGGGGTCCACAAATAACATAAAACATGACATTCTACAGTACATTACGGCGTCAATTTTCCTTCAAACAGTGACTTTCATATCAACCATCACATACAGCTTATTTTCTGATTCCCCATTTCCTTCGAAAGAAAAATTAAAAGAAAACAATAATACTAATAGTAATTTTACAGATGTCTCCCTTTGCTTCTTTTAAAGTAAAAACAAACTAAACAAATACAATCCTAATCATAACTGTGAAAGGATGTGTGTGTGTCTGTGTTAGCGAAAGTGTCATATTCCTGCATGTGTTTTTTTTTTAAATTGAATAAAAACCCTATATGAATGCTGCTGTATGGTTCTCAACCTTTTCAGGTCACGACCGCCCAAAATGATCATATTTGAACTGGGGACCCCCCATCCCTGACAAGCACTTGGAATTGTTGAGTTGAGGTATTACATTAAGTTTGACTTGGTTCCACAGATAAATATTGTGAAAATAGCCGATCTACAAGCTCACAAAGCCTGTCTCTTTCTTATTATTTGACAATTTACCGAATGTTTCACCAGTGATTACTTTTTTCCAGTAATGGTCTTTTTTCCATTTATTTCTTTTCTTTCTTTTAGGTATTAGAAAAGGTCTTAATAGTCCTTAACTTGTCACTTTACTGTCATCTGGGGACCCCCCAAAAAATAAATCATGTGAGGACCCCCCTGGGGGTCCTGAGCCACAGGTTGAGAACCACTGCTCTAAAGCGTATTTCAAGACAAAGCAATCTCTCTCTGTGCATTACAAATTGAAGAGATGCTATAGAATCGGAACCTAGCACTGGCTTACACAATACACACATGTCACAGCTGAGAATTAAATGAAGGTGTGATTGCTGCAGAAACCTTTCCATAGATGACCTGTCACACCTCAATTCAATTGACTAATGCAATTTGTGCCACTCACAATTTGTCTGCAGCTTGGCATAAAATTACACCATCCATTCCAGCTCGCCTTATCCACTCAAACGTTGCCCCTTCTCTGCACCGTGCCTTGTTTTTCCTCATTTCTTCCCCTGAACCCTTCTGCTCACATAAAGTAGCAATACACATGGTACCTGAAACACTAGTAGCAGTGGAAGTAGCATTTCAAATGGTAAAAAGTCAAAGTATTTGTCTCTCAACATACTTTTCCACATGCATTCTGTACAGTATGTATAGACTAGCAGAGGTTTAATTGTTGACCGGTCAGTCAGTAGCCGTTCTGACTGGTGTTTTTGACCAGTCAGGGTTCTGAGCAAGTAGCTGCTTGACTGGAATCATCCAACAACACAAACTAGTTTGAGATTGTGATTTGTGGCCTAAAACAAATGGGTGATACACTATCTGATCGTCAGGGAGCAGTGGGTGCCATGTATTGTAAAGATTCACCATGCACGGCTGTATTGGACCTGTGGCTTGAGATGGAGAGATTTATTTGCGACTAAAGGTGGTTACACATCAGGAGCGACGCGAACAAATAAAACAAAAATGCAACATGAGTATTTCACATCAAACTGTTATTCTGGTGATGCCTCATTCATGCAGGTGGATGATTTTATTTGTTAAATCAACCTGTTTTGAAAAATGAATGCGTTGCTTTATCGCTGTGTTATATTCGTGTTTTGTGTGTGGATGTATTCATAACTTAAACAGCAATGAATGCAAATTAATCGCACAAAATAAATGTTCCTAGTGTGTACGGACCTCTAGAGTTAACATTATTGGAATACATAAGCCTCTGTTATCTTTTTACAGGGGTAGTTACGTCACAGAACTCAGAGCTCATTGAAATTAATGCCAGCATGGATCATCTTCAAAGGAGCACTTCACCCATTTTCAACCATATCTTGATTGGTCCTCACTAATGCTCATAATAAGATGGCATGCATCATTTCAGTCATTGAAAAGTGAAATGTTAAAATGATTGATAACAATTTCTCCTCTCCTCTATTCAAACAACAGCTCCCTTTAAAATGTAAAAAGTCTGTGTCTGTGCAACACAGCATCACATTCCTTTTATTATTATTTTATCACTAATATCACAATGCAAATCATATCCCTATGTTAACTACTCCTAGAGTGCAGAGCAACATTTTGGGTGAGCAGGTATATGGAGGACAGAGAGGTGGGGTGTCAGATCCATGGAAAGGAGGTGGAAAGCTGGTTTTTAACGATCTTTTCCCTCGTTACTGGTACTGCAGAGCGCCGCAAGTGAACATGACGCATCCTCAGAAGCATCTCCAAACGCACACTAGGGTGCAGATTCCAGAGCTTTTCTATAACATCTTAGTTCTGATAGTAAGCTAAAATCGCCTTAATATCGGCATAGGGAAAACCACTCTGATTCCCTTCAATCTGTGATACAATTCTATTGCCAAATAGAACAAGTCTAGTTTACATATACAGAGACCAGCATCATTCCTCATACTGTGATCTCAGTGCATGCATATAGTATTAATGCTCAATTTATACCTGAAATAGCCACAAGCTAAAAATTAATTGTGAGCAATTTTCGGAAGGCGACACAAGTGCACAAAGATTGCGAACACGGAGTGCAGCTTACTATGAAACCGTGCTCGGGTTGTGTGTGTGTCTGTGTGTCTGTGTCTCTGTGTGCGAGCACTGCCTGTGTGCAGCCGCCAGAGTGCGCCAGAGTGCAGGAATGTAGACAATGCTCTGATTAAAATGCACAACAGCCTGCAAAACACACACACACACACACACACACACACACACACACACACACACACACACACACACACACACACACACACACACACACACACACACACACACACACACACACACACACACACACACACACACACACACACAATGTCAATGTTCTCTCCCCATCACGGTGAAATAACACGGATTACAAGTCCGTAAATACACAATATTTTCGAGCTGCGTTCGCTTCCAGCGTTCGCGCGTCTTACTTGTGTATAAATCAAGTTTAAGGGCCACCATCACCAAGAATGAAAACTATAATGACTAGTCCATACCCAGGGATGTGTGCAATCAAAGTATTTGCAGACCTTGGGTACATGCATTGCATTTTTATTGCTGAACATTCCTAAACAAAGTAATAGTAGCAACTATTAGCACCATTCAGGTGAATGAAGATATACATTTTTAGGCAGGTCGTCACGGACCCCCAACGAATGCTTCGCGGACCCCCTTCGCGAAGGTTGGGGGTCACTGAGCTAAGCTATTTGTGTTAATATTAAAGACGACAGCCGTGTGTTCCTCTGACTCAATCTGTACTCTGCCTAGCTCTGACAGTTAAACACACACACACACGCACACACACGCACACACACACACACACACACACACACACACACACACACACACACACACACACACACACACACACACACACACACACACACACACACACACACACACACACACACACACACACACACACACACACACACACACACACACACACACACACACACACACACACACACACACACACACACACACACACACACACAGTGCAGAGCTCCACCTTCGTTCTCAATCACAGAGAGAAAAGTTTTTGTCCGCAGCCGGCGTCATTTCTCAACTGGAAAATACTTGAAATAATGTACTTTCTGACACGTGGTGTGATCGCACAAGGTGCTGAAAGGTTGGAGCTTCAACGATCGCCGACGCTCTGCTCCGTACAACAGACAACAGCGTACATCCCATAGCCTGGGGGACCATAACCATGACAACAGACCCTGTGGCCGTGCATGCTCAGTAACTTCCAAACGCCGCAGAATTCACAAAAAATATTTTAAACGGCTTACATTTGGGAAAAGTGAGAAATTGCGTTCGCGAGTTTCTTCACATAGTAATGATCATATGCCCGTGTGCAAGTTCAGATCAATTGCTGAACCCACTGTGGAGAAAAACAGACAGACAGAGATTCCTAGAATTATAGTAGGATAATTACGGTATAATGATAAATAAGTGAGCACACTGATGATCGAAATCATTCTGTAATCATGTTGAACGTGACATTGTGACATTACAAATACGCATGGATTTTGATTGGCTGTCTCTATCGTTCGCCAAATCTCTCTGAAAGTGATTCTAATATGATTAGATTTTTAAAACAATATATTTATAGTTATCATTATAGTTCTTAATATGGACGGCCATTCACTCCTCATATTCACAAACTCTCTCTTTTTCCACAACAAACTAGGTGCTGACCAATTACCTCATACATTTTTCATCTTTCATTACTGAATACAGCAGCATTGAATCAATGCAATCAGAGGAGACAGCCCCAGTGGTCAGCCAGACAGCAGAAGGCTTGTAATCAGAATAGGAACTGACAAAAGCAAGACCAGACACACACACACACACACACACACACACACACACACACACACACACACACACACACACACACACACACACACACACACACACACACACACACACACACACACACACACACAAAGGAGGGTAGGGTATGCAATTCAAACGCACACAAATCACACACGTACAAAGGCACCATCACAACTGTCAAACCCATTTGCGCTATTCATATTTGCACTAAAATAAGCATGCATGCACTATGATTACTCCGACATACAGAAGATGAAAACACACCCTAATAAACAGCAGGATATTGGAAACAGCTGTGAAAAATGATCAAGGGATGACATCAATACCAGGATAGCTCTCACAACATTGGAGGCAGCTGCATCTTAATTGGACATGCCCCTCATTAAATCTGCTAGAGGTGGACTTTGTCTATATCTCTGTCTCTTCTCTGAACCCCTCTATTTTCCTTCCTTTTCAGCCCTGTCTAATCTCATCTTTCACCTGATTACAAGATAAATGTTGCTGGAGCTTAAAATCGTCATGAGCTTGAGTACACTGAAGTAGATGAGATGATCAATTGTTCTGGACAAGGTGTTGGACTTACATTACCAACCACACAGGTGAGGAGTTTAATGAGTGTTCAGCATCGGAACAAGCCATGAAAAGATCAATATGAGATGTGCAGATGCAGCCATTTTAATTGTGTGCCTCGTACCGAGGTAAACTGAAAGTCATCATGCAGACCCACTCATTGCACGGGCGCATTATGTTTACACTGTCACTGTTAAATGAACACTCAGTTGCTGTGTTTTTACCCCAGAAAATGTGAAATGTTTCTTGCAGCAGCCCCATCAAAACAAAAACATTTCTCAGCTTAGTGATAAAAGCAAACTATGTGCTCTAAGATCAGAACCACAGATGCATATTGATTGACTTGAGTTCACAAACACTCCATTTTGTATAGATTTTTAAAACAAAACTGGTCTATTGAAGTGCTAAACATTCTGGGAACAAAAAGCACTCCTAACCAAGTTCAGAATCATACTGTGCATAACATTTCTAGAGCTGGTGCCGACATTAAAGGAGAATTTTGGACTAAAGTTTTCTTACCTTTTCTATGACGTTATGATATCTTAGGATGAATGGTACAGTAGAAAATGTTCATAACTCCACCCCTGAGCCGCCACAGCTTAAAAGGTGCGTGGATAGGCCTTAGGTTCACATATTTTAATAGCTTCTTTTTTTTTTATTTATTTATTTTGGGACAGTGTTCTGTCTGTCACTATGAACGTCAGATCTCACCAAAAAAAAAAAAAAAAAAAGCTATTAAAATATGTGATCTAACCTAAGGCCTATCCGCGCACCTTTTAAGCTGTGGCGGCTCAGGGGTGGAGTTGTGAATTTTTTCTACTGTACCATTCATCCTAAGATATCATAACGTCATAGAAAAGGTAAGAAAACTTTAGTCCAAAATTCTCCTTTAAGTCATCCACAAAGATCAAAGTTAGAAATTAACTTGCGTAATTGTACGCTGTACTGTTTGCAAATTGTTAATAAAGTATTCAATCAATCAATTAGCTTGATTTATTCTCTGTCAAATGTTTAGGTTTGATGAATGATGTGACAGTATGAATGTAATGTACTGTATGTGTAAAATATTTTAGTACATAGCACACACCTTTTCAAAACATAGTTTGTCTTTTCAGTTAGCAGTTGAGATAAGATGGGTGCAAGTGAGATTCCCTCTTCAAACAACCTGTGAATCAATCAGTTCTTCGCACTCACTAACATCCACAGCTGTTGCGAATCCCCAATGAAGTTGAGCTCTTGATAAAGAATCCGTATCATACACTCTGCAAGCAAGAGCCAGATTTATGCGTTTTTTGAGGAATCATGAACTGAACTGAGCAGGGCTGCGAAAGACCTCAACTTAATGGTTCCCCAATGGTAGAACAATAGGTATTATGACTTGAGACAGCTACTGTATACTTACCATGATTCTTTAATGAGCAGAGCTCGCCAACTAGTCACCCATGACCAATGGATTCACCACGGCCAAGCATCATAATGGATCTCACCTCGGGCTCATAAGGAGGAGATGATGATAATGGAAGCTTTAGGCCTCATTGAAACATAATTTTCTGTCATGCAAATTATCTCTCTCTCTCTCCGTCTCCTTAGAGGATACTAAACAGAAATGCGAGTTGAGTCGTAAGAACTGAATGGAACATCACCTGCCCCTTTGGCCTATCTGATATGAACAGAAAAGGACATAACCATCCACAAGTCCATTACAGAGACGTTCCTGGCTTTGCGTTCTATTCATGTCTTAGCAAGCTTCCCTCCATTCATTCACTCCCCTCTCTCTGTCCTTATGCTGTTCTGCAGAGGATTTAATACAGCCGTGACTATCAGACAAGTCCTGATTCCTGCAAGTGAATTATCCTGCAGTAATCAATTCTATATTGAAATTGCTTCAAACAATCCACATGAAAAATGAAGGACAGAGCTATCAATTGAGAGTTCAAAGGGTAAAACATTATAAAAGAATGAAAGAAAGAGTGCAGTTGAATGAAAACCAGCGGAGTGAGATAAAATGAAAGGAGTGGATTGAAGCAGAACAGACCCTCCCATTAGAAACATCCTATGGCATTCCCTTAACACATTACCTTCCATTGATATAATCAATAATCAATCATTCAAATAATCAGTATTTAAGGAGAGCAAGTGATTACAGGCCACTGACCTTAATCAGACTTGGAGTGAGAAGGAGTGACAGAGTGTGGCAAGTTACAAGAATAATCTTTGTTCATAAAGATTTGTAAATTATTGAACAATTTATTCATAGAGATGTGTACCATGACTAACTTGACTCTATCTGGCGGAGTCAGGTTATACCATGACCGGTACAGTAAATATACTGTATCCATGGTCTACGTTCCAGTATGCTATGCCTATGCTATCTTCGTGTGTTGTTTTGTTGTATATAGGGCTCAGTGTTGCAAACAAAAAGAAACATGCAAACAAGCATTAAGCTATTGTAGTATGGCTTGGTCTGGAGCAGTCTCTTGCATTAGCTTTGGCAGATGAAAAAGATATCAACATATGAAACGGTCTTTGATAAGAGCTTTGCTTGCAGCAGCTGCAGCCATTGAATGAATGTGGCTTGCTGCATAATTCTCTTGATCAACATAATTCCCATTACAATTTCACGGGGATGCTTCACTTCAACAGAGAGCTATTGAGCTGAACTGGTGTGAATTTCACACAAGTCAAGGTGCTTTGAGAAAAAGGGCCGAATTTGGAATAAATAGCATTACAAATGGTCACCAAAAGAGTCTTCCAGTGACACCACAAAGCATTGCAATATACAACTAAAAAACTAAAATGTACTATTAAAATAGCACACTAACATAGTGTGCACACCATTCCTAATACAGAGGCAATTTCTGTACGCACACATTTTCAAAAATAGCTCTGCTACACTAAATGGAAGAGAATCAGTATCATTGGTAACACCTGTGAAGGAAGCAGCCCAATTTCTTAGCCAATATGGCTGCCATGCATTGAGCATATATTTAACTTTTTATTTAACTTTTTTTTTTTTTTAACTATAATTTTTATATCCCTCAATTTTGTAACCCTTTTTTCACCCGGTGCCAATTTGCTAAGTGATCCTGGGCACTACACTCCCCCACCAGCCTAGGGAGGCCAGGGCCGAGCTCATGCCTCCTTCAATGCATGAGAGCCAACTGACCTTCTTGTCACCTGACAGGGGGGAGTTTCCCTGGTTGGACGTAGCGCGTGGAAGGAACACGTTATTCCAACCAGTTCCCTTCCCCTCCATCAGGCGCCCCGGCTGACAAGGGGGAGGCAGTATAGTGACCAGGATTACTACATGTTTTTGTGAGGGTATTAACTACCCTAGGAGACACGGGGAGAACATGCAAACTCCACACAGAGTAGGCCCTTTCACCAACCCCACCTAGGGTATGGGCGCTGGTGACGCGGAGGAGAAGACACGCCCCCAGCGCCCACAGCGTCCCTGGCGGGAATCGAACCCAGGACCTTCTAGCTGTGAGGCGACAGCGCTACCGACTGCGCCGCGCCACCGTGCCCCTTTTATTTAACATATTTATTAGTAAATACATATAAATGTTTACAGAGTGATAACACATGTTATAAAGGATATTTTGCATGGATATGAATACAGATGTGCCGTGAGATTTTGCCTTGCCCTCTGGTGTGCCTTGAGAATAACCACTGCCTTAGTGGTTTCTGTCTGGTTTGTACAGTCTGACATGTAATGGATGGGAACTTGAATATTTTGGGCAGTATGAGGGGCTTGGGGATAGACGTGTGATGGAAAAGGAAATTAAACGACGGAGACTGAGCAGGAAGTCCACAGAGATTCATAGGTGTCTGGACAGACTCACAGGCACAATGTTGAACATGACATCCACTTACAGTACAACAAGTCAAGCTCTGGGGCTAGATTTAGACCCTCTCTCTTCACGTCTCTCAGTGTTTCCCCTAGGATTAAGTTGTAACAGCAGCGCTTGATCCTCATCTCTAATTGTATTTCTTATTTTTGTCAGGTCAGGTGCCAAATCAGGTGTCTTTGAGATTGACAGCTTAGTCATGGTGCCCTTGTTGACTGCCTCTAGGCAAGACACTGTATGGGGGATACGAACCGGCTTCTATCTTTTTGTATTATATGCAAGATCATTTATGGATCTTACAAATGTTTCACAGATGTTGCTTTCTTGCTTTCTTGACAAAAAGAAACGAAAGCAATTGACCTGAATAAGCTTCAACTTAAATCACCAACGATCGATGCGTCCGTGGCATGCATTCCTACAAATGAACAACAAAACTATACAAACATAGCTGTAAAACAAAACAAAAAAAAACATTCCAACCGACAGTGGTGGCAACAACTAATTAAAAACACATAGGACAGTTTCTGCATCTGAAAAGAAACTTCAGTAAGAAGGAGGGATTCGAATTTAAAGTGGTGGAAATGTCGAAAGGTGCCAGAGGCTTTGCCTAGAAGGACATTTTCCATCACTTATCAGAGACACTGGCATGTTTTACAGAGCGACCTTGCCCCGAAACAAATATGTGCTGAACCTACTGTATCCTTATTTATTTTTCTTATTTTCTGGGGATTTTTGAAGCTTTTATTTGATAGTGACAGTGGACAGAGACAAGAAATGGCAGGAGATAGATGGAGGATGGTGTAAACAATCATGTTTATTGCAGAGAGAGCAAGATGATACAAGCGAGAGCAGATAGAAATATGCCGTCATGACAGAAGGTCTCAAGTGTGTGTGGGGATGGTTGATTTTTCCTGTGTGCATCACTTAGATCGATGCACAACAGGTGTATAGTGACACCCAGCCTAGAGCCCAATTAATTTGACTCAGGCCAGATGTGACTGCTTTAATCAGCCACACCACACTGACATATAATGGGGACTGTTGCTGAGGTGTTAAGCCTAAATTATAATTGCACAACAGTGATGCTAACTGAAAATAACAGATTTTGAAGCTAACACCAATAGCCTATAATTCTAGTTGTTGGAAAAATGTAGTGTAGTAGCATATCGTTGCTGTTGAACAAAAAAACGTTTTATGTTTTTCGTAAATTAATGCCAATCTCCAAGCTCAAAACGCATCGCATTACGCTGCGTTTTGAGCTTGTAGCTCTGCTATTTTTTTATTTGAATACTGAAGAGTAACAGTTTTAGGCCACGCAAAGTGCCGTTGCGTTCTCACTTTTTATTCTGCGTATAGACGGAGGCGCAACAGTGATTGAAAACTGTAGTGCATGCCAGGAGGCTAGGTGGCGGTGACGCACTGCCAGATAGACCAGTCACGCATGCGTAGAACCACTTCCGTTCTATTTCCTATCACAGCTGTTTGTTTACATCGATGTAATAGCTTACGCTGCGTGAGCCATAACGTCACACGTTTTCCTGATTCTCCCGCATTGCCCGTTTAAGATTTCCACTCTGGAAGGGGGTTTAACTTTTTTGCGCTTTCAACCCCCGAAAATGACGTTGCCATCTAAACGGAAGGCATGTCTGATATTTTATTTTGCCGTTTTCTCTAGAGACCGTTGTCCAAACGGGGCCTTACAGTATATGAGGTTTCAACCCGACAGCGACCATGTGCAAAATGTCTGTGCAATGCAAATTATGGAAACTAATAACTATTCCTCCCATTTCCCTCATTGTTTCTCTCTCTCTGACATATAATCTTAGCTTTATCATTTATCAATTAATCTCCAGCAATCCCTGGCTCTGTCACTAGTTTATAATGCAAAGTCAAGGCTGGGTCATACACACAACATGTCCTTTGATTGTGCGTGTGTAAGTACATGTGTGCATGCATTCCTGACATAAGCCGCAACAGACTATTTTATTTCTTTGTTGATGCTATTTTATTTTAATTGGAAGAACTAAACAGAATTTCGCTGTATGTGAATACAGTCACAATAAACATCTAATCTTAATATATTTTAGGGCTAAGGCTAGGGCAAGGACTGGGCATAATGTATATCTGTTATGTGCAACCATTATCTATTAATTAGTTAGGTAGCTAGCATTATCAAGTCATGCCTCAAATATGCTGGAGTAAGACAAAAAAACAGACAAAGACAAACATACGCATCCAAAAACGTACATGCTTAGCCACAGCATGCACAACCCACAACAGGTGAATTCACCACTGACATACAGGGAAACAGCAACATTGTTAACATTGAGTGCCAAAGTAAACATGTGGAATAAAAAAGAAATCAGTCCAGCTACACTTTTAGATGCAATCTAAAAAGTGGTGCAAGAGGAAAGGCCATGGGTCCATCCAAAATAGAAGGGTCCATCCTCCGGGGAGCATGCATGTTCAGTACTGCACTCTTCAAGTTTCATTGTAATCCCATAAGATGTTGATCTTGTGTGAAATTTGAAGCGTGGCACCAGAGGAATAGGACATGTTGGTGCACAACAAGTTCTATAACATATTTGGTACCAATACATGTTTTTAGACCCGCTAGTGGAGCTAAAACATAACTGAGAATGATCTTTTTTTATGCATTTGATGCTAGATTTCGTTTTATATCTTCAGCACTAAAACCCATTTTTGTGTACAGTACGACCACAGGGGAACCAATTTAGGGCTAGACTTTTACCATTTTTGTTGTTGTTGTGTGGAGCCCTTCACCAAAATAAAAGAAAATTATGCATAAAAATTCAACCTCTTTGTTTTCACTTGCCATGATATTGAATAGGAGAATATAACCCCTGTGGAGCAAGGAGGGATCAATATTATAACATATCTGTAGAACGGCTCCATTTATTCATACCAGTGGGCAATTAGAGGAAGAATGAGCAGGGGCTGGTGTCCCCCTGGTTAGCAATTGTACATTCCGCTTACTCGTATAGAGCCAGTCAAATTGACAAAGAACTCTCTCAAAGCAAGGTCAATGGGGAGTAGAAGTGTGCAAGCATGTGTGTGCGGGTGCGTGAGCTTTCACACACTCACACCCAGTACGCTGCCCTTGTTATACTGAGCATCTGAGCAGAGCTTGTTGTTTCCTCATTTTGACTGTTTAAAGGAGCAGTTCACCTAAAAAAAATGACTTATTTTCTATGAATTACACACCCCATAAAGCACTGAATTCATGGAGATTTTTTTGTTTTTATTGCATTCCCAAGGCAATAATTTGATAACCGGCGGTCTCTCCGGTAGGAGACTCAAAGGAGACTCTTTGTGCAAATCTTTGAATACGGTATATATGTTATATGTTTTTTAAAGCGAACATTTTAAACTCAAATCTTTGCTTCTTGGGGGGTCCCTGGAACAAAATATTTTGAGATAGGGGTCTGCGTATACATATCATTTTGGGTGGTCCTTGACATGAAAAAGTCTGACCACCAATGAAATAGCAACATACGTTTTTTCAACAAAAAAAAAATGATTTAGAAGACATTTGTAGAATCCCCAGAAGCAAAGATTTGAGTTACAAATGTTTTCTTTAAAAATATATATCTTCAAAGATTTGCACAAATTCAAAAATAGCCAAAGAAAAAAAGAAATCACACCCAGTGTGAAGTGGGCGGTGTGGTCACAGTGGTCATCACAGTGATGGAAGTTCACTTAAAGAAAAGTAATATTGTGGACCAACCATTGTACACCCCTAACTTAAAAAAACCCATAAATGTGTTATTTTTTTTAAACCCCCCCCAAAAAAAACATAAATGTGTTTTTTTTAAGTGCATAGTCCTATTTATAGGGCTATGCACATGTGTCATGTGTCACTAGCCAATCACAGTCCTGAATAGACTGTGATTGGCCAATCACAGTGCAGGGTTAGGGGGGTACACTGGTGGCCAATCACAGCGCAGGATTGGGGGGTGCAAATATCCAAACCTCACATATAGGGGCGGTTTCACCGCCCAAAAATCACACCCAGTGTGAAGTGGGCGGTGTGGTCACAGTGGTCACAGTGATGGAAGTTCACTTAAATAAAAGTAATATTGTGGACCAACCATTGTACACCCCTAACTTAAAAAAAAACATAAATGTGTTTTTTTTAAGTGCATAGTCCTATTTATAGGGCTATGCACATGTGTCATGTTTCACTAGCCAATCACAGTCCTGAATAGACTGTGATTGGCCAATCACGGTGCAGGGTTAGGGGGGTACACTGGTGGCCAATCACAGCGCAGGGTTGGGGGGGTGCAATCGATGTCGATGTCCAAACCTCACATATAGGGGCGGTGAAAAAATGACGGCCTTGTTGGTAACTGTAGGAGTAGTTTGTGGGGCAAACCAACAGTTAACGGATCATTCTCAACATACAATACAAAACTATGACCACTCCTCCATACAGTACGTCCGCAATGTTTTAATTTCTGACCGCCGCTCCTGCCCACAATAAAAATGTAATGTGCTGTTTAGTCCCGCATAATCACACAATATTACAGTCACTACCGCATAATCCCCTAATATTTCCATTGGGACCCAAAAACAGAAACAGAATGAGAAAGAGAGCGAGAGATGCCGCCATTACAGCACCACGGACAGCGACACCTGGATTTACTGCTTTATAATAGGATAGGTTATTAAACCGATGCATTGTGCACATAATTATGTTTCAAAATGACGTTCTCCTCTGCATTTAGCTGTAAGATAAATGGGTTCAAATCATGACTAAAGTAAAGCACAACCACAGATGCTTCAGGTGCACTATATGCACTGCATTTTGCTGGACCCACTGTTTGTTTTAGACCGGCCATTGCTGCTTGCAGGTATTTATAAACCACCTGCTCCAGCAATATTTGAATTGGCTCCCGTGGGACCTGCGGGATCCCGCTCCTGATGTAGGACTCTAGTCCCCGGTTTGCTCCTTATTCCACCCAGTCTAAGCAATTCACTTAACCCGTAACTGCTCCCCGGGCACTGTATTAATAGCACCCCCTGCTCCTATTGTGAAAATGCACAGTGAAATCAGTGGGGACACCAGGTCGAAAGTGGGCTGAAAATAGTGAATGTTTATTAGCTGCTGTCATAACTATAGAAGGTTCATGTCAGATTTAGATTGAACAGAAGGCCCATTGCTGGCTTGGTGTTATTGTGGTTATTGCCATGAATGAGCCCACCCACAAAGGAAGAGCACCAATCTATAAGATACGGTACATGTCTACAACAGGGAATACTAGAATTCATTAGTGCAAGGAGTCTTTATTCTCTGCAACCACAGCACTTTCACTGCAGCCTTTGAGACAGTAATGGCACAAGGATGAGACACAGAGCAGTGTTTCCCCTAAATGCATTCAGCAGCGGAGCCCCGATGGGAGGGGGAATGACAGGCAGAGGGAGAGCAGGGACAAAAATAACGTGAAAGAGATCAAAAACAAAATCTAGATATCTACATATATACACAAAGCATAAGACCAGCAGATACAGGTATGTACAGTACATGAGGTTAAACACACACTGTAGGGCAGAACACATATCCACCATGCTGCTACAACTTCGTTCTGAGGGAAACACTGCAGAGAGAGAGATGATATAACCCAGTCAAGAGACGTAGAGTTGTGTCTGACTACATTAGCTTCACTCCGCCAGAGGCGGTCTCTTCCTACATTCTCCCTGCTGACAACCACTCGGTCCATCCCCACGTCATTCTTCCATCTCACCCGTTCTCTCACTATTCATCCACGCATCCACCCATTCTGGACGTTCTTCAACCAGTCCCATCAGTCATTCATTTTATCTATCATTCCATCCATCCATCGAACTACACACACACTCATTAACTAGTCTATTCAGCCATCCGTCCTTTGATGCATCCAACCAGCTATTCCCCATTACCCACACCTCTTTGCAGTGCAGATACTCAGCCATAGCCAGCTCAGCTGTTATAGTTCACTGCACAATACTGACTACTATTTGCAATATGCATGTACTTTGCTGCTAACTTATTCATCCTTCTGCTGCATGAATGTATATTCTTATGTATATCTCTGGTTGCAATTCTTCATTCTTTTTGTGTATTCTATACAGAACAATATCCCTATGGCAAGGAAGGTGCAATTCGAAAATGTATATTCTGTATACACTCTGTCCCAGGGAATATGCAATTCAAAACTTTATACTAGTCTATAGTCTACGACGGCGTATTAGGGCCATCTAGGTGGAAAAAGATTTTAAAAAGTCTATATAATATTCTGCCATTTTACTCAGAAATCTCTGCGAGTTTAATGTCGGAAATGTCCAACTTTATAAACTCACAGATTTGCAACATTAATCTTTTTTTTTTTTTTTTTAGATTTCTGAGTAAAATGTTGGAAATGTTTGAATTTATGAACTAGCAAATTTCCGACATTAAAACTAGCAAAAGTCTGAGAAAAACCCTCAGAAAAGTGTATTTAAGGTGGCACGTTCCTTTCACTTGATCATAGCCCACCATCACCGCTTCTACTTTGAAATGGGTCTAATCGAATGATACACTGCAATTGGATTTAGCAATTAAATTAACTCTTTGACTGCCAATGACGAGATTTCTCGTCATATTTTGCAATGGCTCAAACCGGCAATAACGAGATTGACAAGATTTGTGTTTTCAGTGGTTTTACAATAGAGGGCGCTCCTCCGCAGCCTGTGAATGATCTCAGGATCACCTAAGAATAATAGTACACCCAACAAAATGAAGCTGGTTTCGTGTAGTGTTGTGCAATGCACCACATGGAAGCTTTGAATAAAATTAATGATAAACTAATGGTGAATTCACATGGTGTCACTTGCTTCAAATCTGTTTTCGTGATGACTGATGAGACAGAGGTTGGAGATAGATGTGAACAGAATAGAAATAGCCTAGGCTACTTTACTTTATTGAGTGCCTGGGGAATTGCAGTTGCGCTAATCATGAAAGACATTAAGCAATAAATATATGATTTAAAATACATTAAAAGTATAAAAAGGTATATTATATATCTATAATATTGCATCCTGGTGAAACTTGCAGTGTGATCCCCTGATCAATCTTGCAGTCTGGAAACCACAAGGATTTAGGACAGCTGATTTCAATTAAGACAGTTGTGTAGTAGAACTGAATAACGAGCTTATGACTACAGTACCTGACGACTTCGAAAGTCTTGCAGTGTGTACCTGCCATAATGTGGAAGGCATTAAGGCATAATTGGCTACTGGACCCATGGAGAAAGATCATAGCCTGGATTTCCTGGAGAAAGCACTGTCATGAACGTCATTGTGTGTGTGTGTGGGGGGGGGGGGGTGGGGGGTGGGGGCGTGTGTGTGTGTGTGTTTCTTTGACAGAAATGAATAATACAACTGTTAATTTAGTTAGGGACTGGATGGGCCTCAATACGCACTCAACCAGGGATTTGAAGAAGTGAACCAGGGATTTGAAGAACAGAAGAAGTGAAGGAGGATTGGGAGTCCCTAATATAGAATGGATGTTTACAGCTACCAGAATAAACCATTGCGCATGCTGAACAACGACGATCCCGCAGTCCGAGAACAGGCACTTCTCCTGGATTTAACAAAGCGCAAGGTCCCAAACACAACATCAGAGGACAGTTTCCTGGGATTCAGGAAGTGGGAAACTGGATATGTGCACGCCGGGGTGCTCGGACTGGCCTGATCTTAATCACCTGTGCAACAGCAGGCACATACATCTGAGCTGGAGGGACGCATAGCAGCGGGAGACGCGGTTGAGGTCAGTGACGCATTGAACACTGATCAAAACATCTGTGCACAGGCAGTGTTAAGCACCAAGGATAACTTTATCCTTATCCTTTATACAAGTTTTAAATCCCCAGAACTGTAGACGTGACATCCTCGAGAAGGCCTATTACCAAACTCATCAGCAGCAGCGCTGGACTAGTATGCGACTTCAAGGGACACTCGCCTGTCTGTCATACGCTGACCACACCGTGTCTCATTCCATATTACAAAATGCAACAATAGACCAATCAATTCTCAAGTTTACAATAAAAGCCAGACTCCAGGGTCTGCCCACCAAATACAACCTTGCTCTCTAGTACCCTGCACAACTCTATACGGCACGCCACGATCATATCGTGGATTTAATTGTTAAAAGAACTGCGCCGTGCCACTGGACATTACCATATTAACAAAGCTGTTAAAATCGACTGGTTTGCCTTATCACAATATAACAATACATTTAGTGATTGACAACCATTGATGTAGTTGAGAGCTCTCTAGCTTTGGTCCATAGCGTTAGGAGTTCTCCTTGCTCCTTCTAACGATATGGACCAGAGCTAGGAGCTCTCCTAATACTCCGGATGTGATCATGATTAATGAAACCACCAAGACTGTTTTTAATTTAGAAATTGGATGTTCCTTTGACATGTACATGGATACTTGCTTCAGCAGTAAAATAACGAAATACCAACCACTTCCACATACCATATCTGCATGTGCAGATCGCCTCCTTAAATATTTTTTTTTTTGTTTATATTCTCAGAAATGTGACATTTCCGACATTTTACTCAGAAATCTCTAAACTCGCAAATCTGTGAGTTTATCAACTTGTACATTCCAACATTAAACTCAGACATTTCTGATTTACATATTGCCCCCCCCCGCCCCCCCCCCCCCCCAGATTCTTTTCATTTTTTTCTCCACCCTAATACGCCGTCGTAATAGTCAGTCACAGCACTTTTTAATACGTTATTACTAATATTACTACTACCAATAGTACCTTGACCTGTATTATACCTTTTTTTCTCCCAATTTAGTTGTCCTCCACGACCTCCACTGGCTGCCTGTCAAACACAGAATCCACTTTAAAATGTTGCTCACTACCAATAAGACACTGCACAACCTGGAGATCCCTAAGACCAAGCTCCGAACCCCAAGATCAGGCTCCGAACCTGGGTCGACAGGGCTTTCTCTGTGGCTGCCCACTCACTCTGGAATGCACTCCCCAAACTTATCAGAGACACCCCCACCCTCCCTACCTTCATACCCGCCCTGAGCGTTTCATTCTCATCTTATTTACTTATTCGTTTTTTTTCCTAATAAAGTAGTTATCCCTCCTCTCCCCCTGGCCCCCACACACACATGACTTTGAGAACTTAGAAAAGTGCTAAAATAAATTCCAGGTATTATTATTATTCAATGTTGGAGAGCCTGATTGTGCCGTGTCTGAAATGTGTCTCAGTGCGTGGGGGTGTTCGCAAGTGTGCAGAGAAATTTGTTTAATAATAGCCCTCTATTATTTTCGGGATCTATTATTGTAGGTATAGAGCTTGACATCGCCCACAGAAATTGCATGAGGCTTACTTGCTCTCTGGTACATTTGTTCCAAAGTTCTGTTCACTTAGCCTACACAGAATCCAATTTAAACTGTTGTAAAAATGAAACATTTATTAAAACTTCTGTGTGCAATAATGCACAAAATTACAAAAAAAGTGATTGCGATAAGAAAATGGTTTTGCTTGCATTGTTCCACTGACTGTGTCAGCACTTGTTAATTTGCATAATTGATAAGCAATGGTTGCATGGCTCTCTAAATGCAACAATTAATGTACCAGTGCTAGTCCATAAAATTTAAATAATCACTATGTGTTGAATGAATTGACTTTTTATTATCTTAATCTTTTAATATTTATTTTATTTATCTTTGTTCAATTTTAACATCACATTAACTGTCTAATTATATTAACCATTTTGGATTGATGTTTGTCGGTGTAGGCCAACTGAACACAACTTTGGGAACAAATGTAACAGCGAGCAAGTAAGCCACATGCAATTTCCCTGGATGATTTCAACCTCTACATTTGGCAAATGAAGAGGTATACCATTTAAGTGATTCATCTCCTTCCAAATAACACTTAATTGGAACAAACAACGTTTAAGCTCATCATCAATCTTGTAGCAAAAATGGCTGTACTAATAATGTGATGAAAAAAAAGTTAATTGCAAGTCAGTTAAGTCAATTACAAAGCCTTGGAGAAACACAAAATCACTCATCATTATTATTTATTATTATGGTTACCGGCCCAAACTCCTGTGGGCATACTGTTTGTATTTAAGTTTGCGCAGTTAATACCCTGAGGGTTACATTTCCAAGTCTAAGTTCATGTTGATGAAGGTAAAATGTCGAAGACAATGGGTGGGAAAACAGTGAAAAAGAATGCTGCTGAAAATATCTGCCTAGTCTCCAGCGGGGTGAGGGGTGCTGCCAACGCGCTTCATCACCGTTTCACAGCTACTTCAGCAACCCACGGACACTATGTCCACACTGTTACTTGAAATAGTCCCCCCCCCCCCCCTCCCCCCGAGCTTGGTGTCCTGCACCACCTGCTGAGTGGTGCTGAGCACATGAAGTACACAGACTACACAGCTTCTCACGTCAGGTTTCCATTTCATAAATACAGATCGTAGTGAAGATTTTTGTTCAGTGAAATTTTCCATGCATACACACACATAATGGCCCCTGTTTTCTTTCCCACCAACATCTGAGCCGTATATCAGACTGAACGGTCCATGGAGAAAAATGGTCTTGAAGTGTTAATGAAGTGTGGAGTGTGGCCACTGAGAGCCATGTATGTCACCAGATTTACAGCCCCGTGGCCGCCGTGCTTCCCTGCAGCTGTAAAACAATGAGGAGGCGATTGGAGTAAATTAGACTGCGGTTGTCAACCCCTGAGCCACTTAGAGCCGTTTCACACTCAGGTCCCGGGTGCGCGCTCCAGACCGCTTGGCTAGTGTGAATGTAGCGAATCGACCCGCGAAACGGTTAACCGTTCCGTTCCCGAAACCACCTCCGGAGGCAGTTTCGGATCCGGATCATGCGTTTTCGGGTACGGTACGCTGCAATGTGAAAGCAAGCGTACCATTAGACGGAAGTGGCCCGCTATTTGGAATAGGTGACGGTATATAAACTCGACAAAAACAGCCAACAAAAACACTGCTCTTCTAGCCGGTGCTACTGAATGAATGAAAACGCCCCAGAATGCATTGCGCACTTAAAGGGATACTTCAAATAAAATAAACATTAAAAATATATATATATTTTTTTTTAAAGAAGTTATGACAAAATCACGGCCCCCTCACACATTAGAGTGTGTTAAGGTGGGCTGGTGCATATTACTCTTAAGGTGGAACATAACAATTGAAATAATAATCAACTTATATTATGGGAGCCTTTCTAACAATTTTACTCATTCAATTCTGAACCGATTCTTAAAATTAAAAATTCTCTATTAGCTGTGAAGGGCCTTCTTTCATGTCTATCAGTCATGAAACATTGGCGGGTCTCCATCGCGCATTTCAGGTGCGCGAGCAGCGCATATAGTATATCTTGTGGAGTTTCAGCTACTATGCATCCCAGAAATATATAGCTTATAAGGCTTTGTAATTTGTAAGTAAATATGGTAACTCATTTAGATGTAGGCCTACGTAGGTTTATAGTTTCCCAAGGACTATAGCCGTTTCATTCATGATGCAATTTCTCTTTCATAACAGATACATACATGTGCCAGATAATCCCCACACCAAGAGAGTCAAAAAAGAAAAGACGTTGGATTGATGTACTTTATTTAGACATGAGACATGAGAAACAGTACATGGAAGTACAATTCACAATACAAGGTTTCAGTCATTCAGTCGGACTTCACTGTATAGGCTATAGTTGCCTTTTCATAAATGATATATTTTTGTACTTAAGCTGTCGTGAAAGTTTATAATATTTAGAGAAATTTAAAGTTTCAAATACAAAAGTATTAGTAGTTGTGAAGGTTAGCAAATTGGACATTTAGACTGAATGTTTCCTGTATCCTCATCTTGCGCTAATGCACACAAGTGTTTCACCAGGTTTTATTTGTGTTGTTTCTCATAAGCGTACATCCGTTGTCCGTCAACAACACAGAAGTCTGTGGCTTGACTTCTGTGCGCTCACTGTGTTGAGCGCTCAGTGCGTTCTCCCCGCTTCGGGGCGAGGCTCCCCAAAGACCGTGCACTTACATAGATCGCCTCCCCTCCCCAGTCCCCAGCATAGCTCTCCAGCCTATATTTCTGCGCGACGACCACAAACATTGACGCATAGTTGATGACGTCTGTGTCCACAGAAGAAACACTATGTGCATGCCGCCACCTATAGGATCGGGGGTATACATGCAAGTGTTCTCTGATGCGATTGGATCTTGGGCAGTGTGAATGCTGGCCAGCCAAGCGTACTGGGGAACGCTTCGATTCAAACGGATCCAGTGAGAAACCGCCCTTAAGAGACCACTCGACGGTTCTCTCGCTGTCACTCTCCAACCGTGTAGATCTCCCTCTTTGTCTCCAGTCTCTCTCACACACACACCCACAAACGCACGCACGCGCGCCTCATGCTCACGCCTCATGCTCAATCTTCTTCTTACTGACATGCTATCTCGCTGCTCAGGTAAAGACAAGTTACACAACTATTAAGCGGTCATTCTTTCTCCCTAGTAGTGCACTCTCCCCCCTAAGCTCCCTCCCCTTTCCAATCCCACCCAGTGTTGCGAAGTCCGCTTATTATTATAAGCAACTACGTGCTTGTTTTTCAGTAAAGTCGCTTGTACATATTGGTAGTTGTGGGTTGTGTTTTTTTGGGGCTTGTTTCTTAAGTGTGGTTGCTTATTTGGGCATGCTTCCTAATGTTTAAATATGTGGTTATGAAACATTTTCATGTCAAGGACCCCTTAATTCATATTTATTTTTCCCCCATCTGAATATGTTTTGTGACAGGGACCCCCATACAAGAAGATTTGTGTAAAAAAAATGTTTAAAAAACATTCCACAGACTTTTTTTTTTTAAATAGCAGAGCGGCTTTTTTTAAATAGCTGTGTGTGTGTGTGTGTGTGTGTGTGTGTGTGTGTGTGTGTGTGTGTGTGTGTGTGTGTGTGTGTGTGTGTGTGTGTGTGTGTGTGTGTGTGTGTGTGTGTGTGTGTGTGTGTGTGTGTGTTCTGTTGGCCTTGTTTTCGTGGACCTGACCGCTTGTTTCTCTTTCAAAATCTGGCAACACTGATCCCACCCCAGTCATGCTCTCTGACTGATACGCAGGGGTCACATTCTGCTTCACCGTTGCACGGGCGCAAGCACATACACGCACACTCACGCGTGCGTGCGCACACACACACACACACACACACACACACACACACACACACACACACACACACACACACACACACACACACACACACACACACACACACACACACACACACACACACACACACACGAACTCTCAGGTGAATCACTATCAAGCATTCAATTCTGAAGGCTACATTTGCACAGTAAGCTACTGTACTGTAGGAAAGTGTATTGCAAGTATTAACACTTCAGCCAGCGAGATACAGCACAATCATGGGAATGCACTACCAGCTGCCAAGGTAGTATATTTGAAGATAATAAAAAAGTTTCCATTTCCCGTCCAAGAAAATGACATAATCTGTGATCAATAAAGCAACGGACTTGGTATTGATTGATTGTCTCTGCCTACAGATACACAGGGCTACACACACACACACAGACGCACCCATGTACAAGCACACACACACCGGTGCTCTCACATGGAGTGTGCAGCCCTGCCTCTCAGAAATCGATTTGTCTCGTTTAACTTGAAAATACAGCTCTCAGTGACGTCTCTTCTCCGTCATGCCGATGAGAAAACCACTTTATCTCCACGCTACTACATAACACCAGAGCGCCTACTTTCAGCTCACAAGGCAATGAAGGCACCCGTGTTTCCAGAGGGGGAAGAGGAGTGCTCGTTTTTGTTCACACAACGTGTGTGAACACCAAAACCCGTTTTGGTCGCCCCAGAAGAATTATACCAGAATAATTGTTTGCACTCGCAGAAATGCTCCCAATTATATTTTGGGGTCGCAGAGATACAATTTTGGGATCATATGTGACTCTTCTCGCTCTGTCCATCCAGACCCTATTTGTTTACAGTCATAAACAGACAATAGCCAATAGTAACAGTATTACATTAGAATACAAAGTCGTTTTTTATTAGTAAAGTTTTCAAATTTTCCGCATATTGTGTAATTCTCTGACTTTGGTTGTAGCTTCGAATTCTATGAAAGGTGTGTTGGTACTTGGTAGCTAAAGTTACAAGATAAGTTGTTCAACCTTTCTGTGTTCCTGGACTGAATCTCAAGGTGCAGAATAAGCACCTGTTCAGAAACAAACTTGGGGAACATCGGCAGCTTGTGTTGCATAACTGTTTAAAAATATAGGGGGTAGGGACATTTATGAGCTCATGCAAACATGCATATAGTCACGGTCTTATCCACGCGCATGGCTCCTCTTTACACACACAACACACACGCATGCGCACTTGCATACATGAAATGCAAATATCACACACACACACACACACACACACACACACACACACACACACACACACACACACACACACACACACACACACACACACACACACAGGAAGCTGTGTGAAATTAAAAATGGTGAAGCTATAGTGAGCAAATCCCAGATTTAGTGTCCAAATCCCACCCATCTCTCTCACAGCAATTAGTTCCATCACTTGAAGAGGCGAGGGAAAGGGAGGGGAGATGACACATGCGAAAGCATGGAGGGAAGATGCATAAAAGGCTACCGGGAAAAGAGAACAGAAAGACAAGACAGAAAATACAGAAACAGTCTGCACAGAGAGAGGATGAACACGAAACATAACAGCCTGTGAGTAAGAACACGCTAGAGACAAGAAATAACCCATTAAGACCTGGAACGCATCTGTGTCATTTTAGATTTCTTTGGCTATTCAAAAATAGAATATATACAAGCTCATAGCACGCAACGAGCTTGTAGATCTGCAATTTTTGGGCGGTGAAACCGCCCCTATATGTGAGGTTTGGACATCGACATTCGCTGCACTGTGATTGGCCACCATTGTACCCCCCCACCCATTGCACCCCCCCAACCCTGCGCTGTGATTGGCCACCATTGTACCCCCCTAACCCTGCGCCGTGATTGGCCAATCACAGTCTATTCAGGACTGTGATTGGCTAGTGAAACATGACACACGTGCATAGCCCTATAAATAGGACTATGCACTTAAAAAAAACACATTTATGGGTTTTTTTAAGTTAGGGGTGTACAATGGTTGGGTCCACAATATTACTTTTCTTTAAGTGAACTTCCATCACTGTGATGACCACTGTGACCACACCGCCCACTTCACACTGGGTGTGATTTTTTGAAAAATCTTGAACATTTGTGTGAATCTTTGAATGTATATATTTTTAAAGCGAACATTTGTTACTCAAATCTTTGCTACTGGGGGTCCCTGGAACAAAATATTTTGAGTTGGGGGTCCGTGGCCATGGATCATTTTGGGGGTCCTTGACATGAAAAAGTTTGAAAACCACTGATATAACATTGGTTTAAAAAAAAAAAAAATGTTTAGAGGATTTTTGTAGAATCAGCCTCAGGTCTTAATGGGATAAAGGGAGGAAATGGAAAGAGACATTAGAGGTAGCAGCTAATGGAATTCAAAATTCATCAAAACAGCCCTGACCACAAGCTCCGGTGAGCTGGTACTCTGTGGGGGAGATGGAACAAAGCTACTAAATGGTGGGGAGCACAGCAGAGAAATGGAATGGAATATATTACATTAAAATACAAAGCGACATTTACATAATATAGGTACAGTACTGCAAAAATGTTTTAGGCACTTAAATAAAATAACCATGAAAGACAAATATTTGTTAAATATCTTATCTTCTGCATTACTGTGTCAACAGGAAATATCTAATAAAAAATGTAATTGCAGTGAGATATTGTTATACTGTTAAGAAAGTAATACAAGTAACACCACTGTCCAGATTAAATAATAATTTACCACTCTGTTTTTACTAAAGAGTAAGAAATATGTAGAAACTCCAGACTATTTTAATTTTTTTGATATGTTTGGAAATGGGTCAAAAATAGACTAATGATATGTGACTGAGTCCTGGAGCCCCACCCAGAGCTACAGCAAACACAGATGCGAATCCAATACCATCGTGTCTGGCAGACATTAAACCGTGACGCTGTAGAGTAGACCAAGTAATATTTGGTGCCGTTGTTGCCTTTCCTCACCGGTGAAGTGGTGCAGTTAATTCAACAATGCTGAGATAAGTTCTAAACTAGAAATACTAATAGTGCTAACCACACAAAAAAAAATCTGGTATCCTCCATTATTGTTTCCACTTTCCAGCCACATGCTCATTACAAAAAGCAACAACGGGCATGTGCAAATAGAGCTGTGACATCATCGTTTCCACAAACACAAACACTGGTTTAATTTAAATGGATATTTTTGAGAATCTTCTCTTTTTTATCCATTTTAAAAAATCGCTGTTTTAGTGACCGAAAATGCTGTCAGTGTGGATGAGAGGCCCAAATGTAGAGGAAAATGTTTTTTTCAAAATATCCATGCTAGTGTGGACAGGGCCTAAATTATTCTACCAAACAGGTGTAGTAATCAACAACGCCTTATGAAAGTTGAACCAAAAACAGAAATGGCTGTGCAGGGGGGAATAAGTCTGGGTGAAGAACAGCCATACTAAAAAGGAGAGGTTGCTGAAGAAGTTTAAAAGATGAGACTGCTGCTGACAGTTTTAATCTAAAACATCTACACCATGGCAAGAGTGAGCATAGCAACAAGACACAGGGTGATCATCCTGCATCAGCAAGGTCAATCACAGGCAGATATTTCAAGGTGTTTCCAGATGTTGTCAAACTATTCTGCAGAAGCACAACGAAAAGGACTGGAAATGCAGTTGTGGACCAAGGAAATAGAGTGCAGCAGATGAAAGACACATCAAGCTGACTTCCCTGTACAGTCATAACAAGAGAAAATCTTATAACAGCCAGGCAGAAACCAAACAGGAAGAAACCAGTCGGACCCTGGTAAATCCATCTACAGTCTGGAGAAGTCTGGCCAGAAGTGGTCTTCACTCTTCATGGAAGACTTAGCAATTGACTGACATGGAAACAAAGCCAAGTATCTATGCACACAAACACAAGAACTGGGATTCAGCAGGTGCTCTAATCTGGACTGAAGAGTCAACACATTTCAATCATTGGCTCTAAGAGAAGGCAGTTTGTTCGCCGAAGGGCTGGAGAGACATACACGGATGAGTGTCTGCAGGCAATGGGTGAAGCATGGTGGAGGCTCATCACAGGTTTGGGGCTGCATTTGGAATTGGAGATTTGGTCAGAATTAGTGGTTTCGGCCCTTCGGCTCCAAAGTAGCCTGACAGTGCGTTGCGGGTTCATGTCCCGATCCCGACGGCCTTTGCTGCGTGTCACTCCCCATCTCTCTCTCCCTGTTTCCTGTCTATCTACACTAAACTATCAATAAAAGGCATAAAAAGCCCAAAAATAGATCTTTTAAAAAAAAAAAAGTGTGGTCTCCTCAATGCCGAGGTGTACAGGCAGATTCTTCCATCATGCAATATAGTCCCAGAGGCATCTGATCCATTCCAATTCATTCTGCAGCATGAAAACATACAGCCATAATCATGAAGCATGACTATCTTCAGTGAAAATATGAACAAGGAGTCCTGCAACAAATGGCATGGCCCCCACAGAGCCCTGATCTCAACATTGAGTCTGTCTGGGATTACATGAAGAGACAGTTCTAAATTTGAGATAGCCTAAGACCACAGAAGAACTGTGGCAAGTTCTTTCTGGATTTTTGGAACCCATCTATCGAGCGCTTTAATATACTGTGCGCAAGTGGAGAATTGGTGAAGAATTGGTGCCATTGCAAATGGTGGTCACACCAAATATAGATGTTTTTTTCCTGTTTATCGCACTTTGTTGTTAATTGATGAATTACAACTATTCATGAAATATTTTTTTAAAGCATCATCCCTTTACAGCATTTTTTCACATTTCCTAAAACAATTACAAACAACATATAGCATAAGCATACGCACTCTGGTCCGTGATTTTAATTGAATTTGAATCCCGCATCAAATAATTAGTTAATGTCAGATTTGGTAGTGGATTTTGATTAACCAAAAAAAATGTGACATAACATAAAAAGAGCACAATAGCCCTCCCTGACATACAGTCATAGCATCACCAAGGATAAAGACACAATAAAGCCCCTAGGGCTCATTTCCATTGTGGTTTTCTGTTGTGTTTATTATCTATATATCTATCTATCTATACACACACACACGCGCGCGCGCACACACACACACACACACACACACACACACACACACACACACTGCCCACAGTATATGTGGGATCTTCCATGCAGTCCATCTGAATGTAAACGTTGCATAACTGTTTGAGCAGGCAGTGAGGGACTACAATCTTTAAGCAATTATTCTTGTAGTGAAATTATTACTGATATAATATGGTTCTCATGTTGCCATCCATTTTATAAAAGCATTTAGCCATGCAAGGCCACATTGATTTTAGAACAGCTATGGGGGTTTTAGGCACTCCACGTTGCAACGCCCCAGTTTTAAAATCATTGTAAACCACAGTGTCTCTGGGGGTTTATTGCTTTTAAAACACACACACACACACACCCCCCCCCCCCACACACACACACACACACACACACACACACACACACACACACACACACACACACACACACACACACACACACACACACACATTATACAGTATACTGTATGCATAATATACTGTATATACTGTGTGTGGGCGTGTGCGTGCGCGTGTATGCAGACATACATACTGAATGTACTGTATATACACAGTATGTATACATTTGATAAAAGAGACGGAGAGAGATGGAGGGTGGCTAAAGGCAATAAGGAAGGGAGAATGATAAGAAAATGGGAGGGGAGGATGAGGCGTGGGCGGCTGCCGGGGCGGCAGATAGACAGCCAGGAATAGAAGACTAATTAACAGTCAGCAACTGCAGGCAGGCAGGTATTGAGGGAGCATCTGCAGTAGGGAGGGGAGGGGAGGGGAGGGGAGGGGAGGGGGGGTGCCCTGATCTCCTAGTTTAGCACTCCAACAAGACAGCAGCCTGCCTCCACATTATGAGACCTAGATACCGCATTACTGTGAACCACCTAGGGAGACGGACCGAAAGCAGGTAGAAAGAGATGGAGAGAGAGAGAAGGTGGATGGGTGGAATATTAATAATACTTGAATCAAAGAGTGATACTGTGGGTGTGTGTGAGAGAGAGAGAGAGAGAGAGAGAGAGATTGAAATAGAGAGAAAGAGTTTAAGAGTGAGGAATAAACTAGAGACAACAAGGAGACGTACAACAATACCAATACAGTGCATGTAATAGGAAGGATTATGAGGGCATTTAAAAACACACACAGGCAATTTCAATGTGACTGGCAAGTGTTCAAGGCAAACAGCAAACAAAGAGAAGTTTAATCACTCAAACAGCTTATCGCAGCACCTCCCCTGCATACAAACATTGCTCACCAAACAGCCAGCACTCGACCTTCACACAACTGGGCATTGGTGAAGTTTAGAGTGTTAGTGTCGCGCGCGCGCACCCCCCCCACACACACACACACACAAACACAGTGTCTTTATCAGTCAGTCTCTCTCTCTCTGTGTCACACACACACTCGCACATATAAAGCCAGCCACAGGGCTGCAGAGCATCTCTCTCCAGCCTTGCCTCACCATGTGTGTGCGACGGTGAAGCGCCTCTGCTTGTGGCTGTTGTTGTTTATCAGCATGCGACGCAGCAGCCGCGGGGAGTTTCGGGGCGACAGGCGGGGGGAGATGGACGAGGGGGAGCGCCGTTGTCCCCGCGGCCTCTCCGGTTGCAGGAGATTCTCTCTCAGGATCTTGACCAGGTCCTCGTTCAGGCCCGAGTGCTTGGGCATGGGGGGCACCGCCAGCGTGTCCTGGTGGGTCACCCCCACCCCTGCCGGCTGGGCCATGGCTGCACCCCCGGGTACACCGCCACCCGGTCTGATGGATGGTAAAGGTAGCCAGGCAGATCCAATAGCCAGGAAAATGAAGGGATCTATGCAATAAGTGTCCAGAGCCCGGGAGCTGGTTAGTCACAACAAATTTTGCCAAGCCAACTGACAATGCTGCTCAAATCCCAGAAAGATTAGTCAGATATGAAATGGGAAATGGATGATTGACCAGTAATTCCTTTCGCCAAGTTCTGTACATCAGCAGGGGATATAAGAACGGCAAATACCCTCCCTTTTTTCTCCTTCTTCTCCCAGCCAACAGATAGAAACACTCGGATCTGCTGTCTTCCTCTGCATGTGCAGCGATGAGTGTCTGCAGCAAAAAAGTGGAAGGGAGAGGAGAAGAAGGATGGATGAAGGAAAATGGGGAGGCAGGATAAGAGGGAGAGGGAATCCCCTCGTTTCCAGTCAAATTATGATATTTGTTTTGCCCCCACTCAACAAGCAAGCTCAACAACAGTCCATGGCGGTCTAACCCAACAGCATGACTTCATCTGAACTAATCCCCTCAGTTAAGTCCAGCCCAAAATGCTCCAGCCCGGTCTGCTGAACTGAACCCGGGAAAAAACAAAAGCAACCCCACCCCAACCCCTCCAGTATGACTCAGTCCAGTCCGGATCGGTCCAGTTCTGCTCAGCTCAGATGAGGCAGCTCTGCCTTCTCCTTGCATGGAGAGACTGAATGCTGACTGCAGCCAGTTTCTAAGCTACTGATCCTTTGGAGCAGAGCGCAGCGTGAGTGCGTGCCAGTGTGTGAATGTATGCGCAGAGCATCGGGCTCCTCCACAGAATTGCCACTTGTTCTGTCTTCCCAGGCCCTCCTCTCTCTCTCTCTCTCTCTCTCTCTCTCTCTCTCTCCTCCTCTCCTCTCCTCTCCTCAGCTCAGCTCAGCTCAGCGTACCAGCACTGCTACTTATCTTTGCCCTAAGCTCATGAGTCTGACTGAGGAACAGCCAGGAGGAGGGCGTTTGTATGAGTGTGTACACAATAAGCAGAGAGCAAGCAAGACGGAGTGAGAGAAATGTGGAGAGAGAGAGAGAGAGGACAGTTGAGACAAGGAGGATGTGTGAGAGAGGTGGAGAGAGAGAGAGAGAGGTGGAGAGAGAGAGAGGCAGAGAGAGAGAGAGAGAGAGAGAGAGAGAGAGAAAGAGAGAGAGAGATGGTAAAGCTGATTGATCATGTGTAACATTTTGTCAGTATGTGTGCGTGAGTGCACCCAAGTGTGAGTGTGTGCATGAGTGCATGCGTGTTTCTTGTAGAGTGTATATATGTGCAAGTGCAGCACGTGGCAGTATAAAAGCACACATTAGTTATTGAATAACCTTCAGTCTACAGTCATTACTGTGGAAGACGTCCCTAGCAGCAGGAGAGAGGTCGGGTGTGTACCAGCTGCACGCCACGGTCTGTCTGTGTTTACTCATTGTCTATTATTTTACGCATTTAAGGTTTATGAGAGCGAGGGGGGGCAGAGAGATAGAGAGTATATGTGTGTGTGTGTGTGTGTGTGTGTGTGTGTGTGTGTGTGTGTGTGTGTGTGTGTGTGTGTGTGTGTGTGTGTGTGTGTGTGTGTGTGTGTGTGTGTGTGTGTGTGTGTGTTTGTGTGTGTGTGTGTGTGTAAAAGGAGAGGAGACAAAGAGGAAACCAAGACCGTGCCGTTCGTCCAGTAACGTCAACACCAGTTTCTACATAAATTTGCAAATACCAAAATAGTACCCCCCCCCCAACCTAGCAATCAGCAGAATGCAGAGATTACTAGCGAACCACCTTCTCGTGTTCGCCACTCAACGGCTAAAAAGCTATTAAGGAGAACAGTTGCACCTTTGACCATTTTCACACGGTGGATATTTTGCTCATACATCATCCTCAAAAAGGTAGCGCCCCTTCCCCTCCTCAAGTATGGAATAAGAACAAAATGGTTGGCATGTGATTATGGTCTGTAGTGTGTTGTTCTGTCGTTCAGTCCTTGATTTTGTGCTTCAAAGAACCTTGAATTGCACCAGCAGTCCCAGACACTGAGGCTATTAATCTACAAATTTACAAAGCTGTCATTCTGAAAAACATAGAAGCCATCACGCCATCAACTGTTCCTACAGTTGGAACACAAAGGAGTACAATACTCCATAGCAGTGCAAATAGCTTACTGTGATTATAGGTTTGTATATTGAAGTTGGTCCCATGTGAACAGCCTGTACCGGGAAGAAAACTAAAAAAGGATTGACAAACTGCTGCAATTTGCAATGTTAACTACATTCTCTGTCCATTATAATCCATTATTATCACCTTCATAACAAATGCAGGCTGCCATAGGTGTGCTTGTGTATGCTAGTGTGTCCACAGCCTTTGGCAGGGACCGCATCATTGAAATGCAGCCATTATTCAAATTCAAGCCATGGCAGTCTATCAGACACACAACCATCAAAGAAAGGACGGCGATAAAGAGTGACTGACAGCCTGCAATTTATCATCACCTTGTCCGCTGTCAAAAGCGGATGAAAAGGTGCATGAATGGAACTCTTTAAGAGAATGTTTAAACTGCTGCCAATATAACAGCTGCCAATATAACAGCCAAGCATATGGAATTGTTCCTTCTGCCATACATCACCCAGTCTCTTTGTGCCTCACTTCCTACTCTATTATCTAACCTGGAATTTCTTCTCTCTGTCTCTCTATCTATAGTATCGTTCTCTCTCCTCCTCACTCTCTCTCTTAATTTTCTACCCTTTTCTAAACCCCTCCCAATGCTAAGCATGACGTCTATACAGTACGTGCATTTCCCCTGTTACCAGGGGCAACACAGATTGGGGGTTATGGGGATTTGTTGAGAACTACGGGCTGGAGGAACAGGAGGTAAAGAAAAAGATTTACAAGACGAGACTCTTTATGAGACTCTGTCACACAACATACAGACAATCAAACGTAAATTACCACATGGAAACCCAGTTGAAGGTAATTTCACCATTCAGTAACAGGGTTTACTTTACATAATTTCCTTTGGCTATTATGGGGTTTACGTTTATTTTAATTTGATATATATATTTTTTTATTATACTATTCTAGTTTATCAACATTATTTGAATACCTCTGTTGTCTTGTCTTTTTTATCATTTAATTATTTAATTATTCTCACGGTAGTGCCCTGAACGATGTCCAAATACGTCATAACACAGTTGAAAATTTAATTATAGCAGCCAAACTGCTGCCTTTCTGTCCTTTTCGGAAGGGAGGTTCTAGCCTATAAACACTACGCGATTAATCCATAGTGAGCGATATCAAGCAAGACATAATCTACATGACTTCCACCAGAACTGTAGGCAGGAAAAAGCAGAATAACAGATTGCTCTTTCAGATTCATAAATAATTCACTATTAACTGTGGGGGGGAAATGGTGACAGCCTGCTGATACACCAGTAAGTATGCACATGATGTCATAGGCTCGTAACTTAGCCCATGCTGTGCATCTTTCTCAGTTCCTGACATTGTTAAACATCGTAATAATCCTAAAAACTCCCATTTCAAAATGACTAATGTTAAATCGGTGTTAATCGGAGTTTATTGCTCATTAGCTTCTGGCAGAGCATCATTTAATCTTGAAAGATTGTCTATGTCTTGGCAGGACACAGCATGATATCATGCACTCATACACTCACTTTGAAGCTGGTTGCTTCTGGCACAACATGCTCTACTGGATACGCAAGTGCACTCTTACTGACATTGTGCATTGTATCTGTACGGCAATCAGAATCTACTGTACCATTTAACATGGTAAAGATACAGTTGTTTGACACTATTCCAGTGATGCTTGGATCTGAAGCAGAAATCTCTAAAGCTGCGGTACCAGGAAACGGCGAGTAGAAACAGAGTTAACAATCCAAACCTTTGACTCCCTCAAGTGGACATCTTGTATAACTGCCTAAATTGGTGACCGAAGATACTGTGCAGTACAATGCACAGGAGGGGTTATCAAGCTGTTGTCTTCTTATTACCTGTGACAGAAGATTAATATATGGACTCATAATAGAATCAAATAGAAACAGGCCTACACAGTCAAATCTGGAGTTTTAGAATACATCTGCATGTATACTGTAACTTTTTATACTCGCAAGTTAAATTCAGTTCGGTGCAGACCCATAAGAGGCACTGTTGTAGTGTATAATGACATACAGTATACAGATGTAACTAGTATTTGAACATAATGCACGTAGAGAAGATTTGGCAAAATATTTTCATTAGCTGTGTCATCACCACTCACCAGGATGTTTCTCAAAAAAATAAGGGGAAATTTAACAAAGTCGATTGTGAACAAAGTTTATCAACAAAAGACAAATGAACAAAATTTTAACCGATCTTTAACTGACACATTCATCCTTGAGGTCGTTAGTAATCATTGCTATAGATTGTTTGTTCAGTAACAGGGGTCTCCCCGTCTCTCCTGCTCTTTGTTATACAGAAGATAACCTACATTTTCAGGTGGGTCACCAATTTCATCCAATCAGGAGAGAGCCCATTTATTAGCATCAATTACTTTAGCATTCCAATAAAAATGTTGTCTGCTCATTTTTTTTGTTTGATCACTTCCAATTTCACTCCATTATCCTGTATCCTGTGTAGAGTTCTTTCTCCTGATTGGTTGGATGGAATTGAAATCCTGACCTGAAGAGCTGGAGAGACAGGGAGAGCCATAATACTGAACAAACATTCTATAGTAATGATTACTATCAGAATAGAGAGCTCTTAAAGGGATATCTCACTTCTTTTTTTTAAATTGCGCAATCTTATCTTTTATCAGGCTTTTGTGAGGCTCTCAGACCGTTTCTAAGTTGCTTGATTCAGTATTTAGATATTTGATATTCATTTTATCAGATACGCCCCCTTCCTATACAAACCCATTGTAACTTCAAACTCCATTTTAACCATGTTAGATTTATCGAAAACACCCGTCCTTGGTTCTGATGACTCATCCTGCTCTCCTAATACGGGAGGGGGCCGTGTTTTTTTTATTACGTTTAATTATTTATTTTTTTGTATTTAGTTTTTTTTATTTTCCCCAAAAAATATTAAAAATAAATGAAAAAAGTAATTGAAAAAACACGGTCTCCTCACGTATTAGAAGGACAAAATCAGTCATCAGAACCAAGGACGGGTGTTGCTGATGAATCTAACATAGTTAAGTTTGAAGTTACGATGGGTTGGTACTTTGTATAGGAAGGGGGCGTGTCTGATAAAATGAATATCAAATATCTAAATACTGAATCAAGCAACTTAAAAACGGTCTGGGGTGCTCCCAAAAGCCTGAGTAGGCGTTAAAATTACCCAAAAAAAAAAAGAAGTGAAATATCCCTTTAACACTTACTCTAACAAAAAAACATAATTTACACCGACTTCACAGTCAGTCTTGATTACCTTTTTGTATGTTTAATTATGTTTTTCAGCTTCACCTAGTTGATGTCTCATCAGATGGTTATGATGAGTGCTCGGGGAATGAGCAGCAGTTAAGGGTTAAGGGTATTGCTCAGGGACACTTCAACACATACTGTACTGTATAACAAGGACTCTACACATTAAGCTACGGCCAGCCACTGTTAGTCTTACCCTGTGAGTCTGACACAGACTATACAGCAAATGCTATGCCACAAGTCACACGTACTCTCAGGGACTGAATGTCAATTTAAATAAGGCATTTCAATTATCTTTTTGTCTTGTTTTTTCATTCTGAAAAAAACGAAACAAAAAACACTATCAAAGTCTTTGTAGTGATAAAGCATTTGACCAACAGAGGGCAGCATCTGCCATGAAATGTATTTTCTGGTTGATTCAGGTCTCTGAACATTACAGATAGACACCACCACAAGACACTGGACCACATGAAGTATACAGAGCCTGATAAAGAAGAGAAGAAGAAAAAACAGGGCAGGGTCAAGATGTTTTGACTGTATTTTCTAGTACTATTTGACTTGACATTCAGTCAACACAGTGTTCATCTCCTCCTGCTAAGGCTTCGTAAGGCAGGCTGAGAGACATTCACTGCAGTCAAAATTGTCTCAGAATAACCGCCATGCTTCTCTCGTTATCATTTAAGGAGCTTTTGATTTGGATGACTCACAGACCTACTGGAGCCGAGTGGTCAGGAACCGTTTGTAATATAATTTCCCTGTGTCTAGTTCTCAGAATTATACACGCAGGACCAGAGCAGTGTTTATTGAAGAATGCTCTCTGATATCACTTGCATCCCATGAAGGTGCTGCAGGTGAAAAGCCTGGGGGAGGCTCCGTCCTACTGCTCAAGTCTAAAACGTTGCATACAGTATATTCAGCCTGATCACCAGAAGAAATGTTTGCACTGTACGTTTCTGCAAATCACAAAACATGTAGAAGGTGGAGTTTTTTTAACCCCCAAAACGGTGCATGTCAATGTTTCTTGACGCACGGCATGTCGACTCAATCCTGTATATATATATTTTTTCCAAAGTACATTATAACTGAGAAGGTATTATTTACTACTCTGTGCCCATTGGCATGCAACTCTCAGAGTGCTGAGTTGTCAGCAGAGGGCGTCACTCTGCTTGGTACAGCCACTCACTTGGCTAGCGGCTCACTCTGGAAAGATCTTGGGGCTCAAGCCCGCTGTTGACTGCACTTGAAATGCAACATATCAATGGTTTGCAGACACATACGATGGGAGCATTTCTCCTCTGGCTATTGGGTTGGTGCATTTCATGAAAACAAAACCAAGAACATGATCCAAAACAATTACGTAAAGGCAAAGCTGAATATGGACATGCAGTGCATGTTTTCACAATGAACTACTTTGTTTGTGTGTACTTGTTGTGTCTGACTGTTATTTATGTTTTTCCTGTCAGGAATATTTGCATTCTGCCTTTCTTCTACCTAAACTGTCTCTTTTCATCCCCTTCCCCGTGTTTTGTCATTACCTCAGGCAATCAATCTTTCTGCTCCTCTTTCCTCAATGTGTTTTTTTCCTCAAGGGCTATCAACTTCATTCCATTAGCAACACATTTTTCTCCCTCATCCTGCACAAATCTTTACTATCCACATTCGGGCTTCATGATAAACCCATAGCTTTCTGGTGACATAGCTCATCGGAATGTGCCAATTAAAGCTTGTCCATGTGCATTATGTCCAAGAACTATTGAAGTGTACAATACATTTTAATAGTTTTTGCCATACCACTAAAAAGATCTACAAGCTCTTTTGAGCATGTAGATCTGCTATTTTCACTACTTCTTAAATGTTTTTATTTTTATTTATGAAATACTTTTGAAAACCTTTGAATTTTAATTGATGAAAAGTTGTGATATTTTGGTTTAAACTTTAGACCCATACAAATTGGTCCGTGACCGAAACATGGGTCCTGACCCACTGTTTGGGGAAACAGTGCTCTAGAGAGTTGGCCCACACGTCATGGCCAGATGCACATTTAAACAAAGACATTCAAGTACAATCAAATCTATCTGTGATGAAGCACTAAATGACTAAAAGGCCAGAAATGTGACAGAAGTGCAATAACAAAAGCAACTTGCTGTGTTCACAATAGCGGTGACAAAGCTACAAAACGGACAAGTGAGGCCAGCTACAGTGTACTGCCAAGTTTACGGAACAGAGAAAGAATTATGTGTGGAGTGAGAAAGGAAGTGGAAATGGTTAAACAAAAAGATATGATTGATGATTCACTGTGTCACTGGAGCGCCGAAATAAATATAGCACGTCATGCTTGTCATGCAGCAATGAGTGTCGGGCGTTACGCTGTAGCTGTACTTGACTTGTCATTGGCTTCCATTAACATTGACTTGTAGCCTGTTGATTTGTCGCTAGTGGGAACCAGCATGAGGCATTGCATTTCACAGACCCTTTAATTTGATTTACTCCAAAATGTAAATAATAAACATGCCGCAGCTATAAAACCTGGCACGGCCGTGTTAATGCATAGGAATTATAGGCACGTCAGTGTTTCCCACAGGATCTTTTGATACTATGGGGGGTGGGGAGGTGCAGACCTTGTGGTCAGGGGGTATCCTGCATGGGGGGGAAAAATTATGAAAATAATTTTGTTTAATGCATCACTCTGGTGCACTTTGAGAGCAAAATGAATAAGATAGATCTATGTATAACTCTTCCCCGCAAAAACAAAGCATAAAATAATAAACAAAATCCTCAGACATTGACTTATTGGGTGGCCGTTCATTGGTAGCCTTGGGGTTAGCATTTCTGTTACAGTATGTAATCAAAATGTTCCATAGCTACAACTACCACTGTACACAGTCCCAATGTGAATCAATAGTCAATCTTTTTTTATTTGGTCTAGACAAGAATAATCTATTCAATGAAAATGTGAATACCATTTGTAAGTCACAAAGTTTCTACAGTCCAAAGGCCTTTTAGAAAGAGATGTACAGGAGCCAAGGCTCAAAACAAGGCCAGCTCACATTCTTGGAACTAGAAGTTCGGGCCGCGAAATAGTTGCTTATTTCTCGCACAATCTGGCAACACGTTTATACCGACGAACACTTACGCTTCATCATCATCATCACACATTAATAATGTTGTCTCTGGGATGTACATGACAGGGAAATTACTGTGAAATTACCACGACTCGCTGTTGTATCATTCAGACATTCAGTGTTGTGAGCTTGTAGATTTACTGGCTACTGGCAGCGTGGTGAGAAAAAAACAGATCTGCAAGGCAACAACGCATAGACACGTGAAGAGTTGTTAGCTTGTAGATCTGTTGTCCAAAAAATCGTGACGATTTTGACATTGCAGCACATGCGGAAGTGACAGCATTAGGTGCTCAGATCAATCGGCCAACGATTTAAAAATGTCAGATTTTCACTCCAAATGACTCAATCGGTGATCGGCAATTATGACCGAGCTGCACCATTTAAGTGGTATAAAAGTCAATCAGATACATAATACAATATTGGTTTGCATCTTTGTGACAGGCCTAGACAAAGCCAAAATATGAACAACTTTTCAAAGTCTGTTTGAAAGTAGGGAACAAAGCAGGAGTCTAACAAAGGACCACTTTTACAGACAAATGAAAAATGACGAGGTGTGTCTTAGGGAATGGCAGATGTATTCGCCATTGACTGGACCCGTCTATTGTTATTGCTGTTCTTTAAAAAAAAAAAAAAAGAGACAGCCTTTACCTCAGCTTACAGTGATTGCTAAAAGTAGGCCGATTTTTGTTTTGAATGATGTTGTAAGAGTACTTAATGCAGTACCCATTATCACTAGCACTAAGGATTTGTGGATTTATAAGAATTGTTCGAGATACGCTGAACCAACTGACTTGACACCGGTCACGGCACTCCCTCTGGTCCTTGGGGACACAAGGTTTGAAGTCGATCAGTCGATTCTCGAGATATGCAGGGGACACACGGACACGCATGCAGAGATGTCCATGTGTCCGTGTGTCAACACAATGGAAATGCTTAGAACTGATAAGCCAACTGGCTCAACAGTTCACTACTGTCAGAGCATCTTCCAAGTTACTGCCACTCTACTTTTAGCTGGCTCCCTTGGCTTCTTGCCAAGGTGGAGAAAGCGGCTGTCGCTCCTCAACAAGAACTTTGCATTGAACCTCATTGCTTTCTCATAAATTGGAAGTGACATACCATACCGCTACTGGTATGTATGAATTCAGCATAATGATGTTGAGGCAACGTTTGAATTCACTCCACCACTCTCACACTTTCAGTTCTGTCAGTGTACGATGCTGGCCCAATATTGCAACTGGTTATCTAAAGCATTACCAAAACCTGACATGCCATTCTCAGTCATTTTATATGCAATGTTTACAGTGTGTGCCTTTACTATCTTTTTGGGGAGTAGGGCCCAGCTAATTGTCCTTGCCTATGCCACAGTCTGAGTTTAAAAGGGCCCTGGAACACTCATGTTCGTCAATCTTCATCACTGTTTGACATAACATATTTATGTAGAGAAGATTCTACACAGGTCGGCTACTGACAAGGAAGAAAATGGATTCTGAGCTGATTTAAATTCTCAGTAGCTTGTTGAGAAAAGGCCAGCTTGCATCAAGATTGAATGATGACCCAGTAAGTCAAAACTTCTGTGCCAAAAGAACTCCTTTGCCAAGAGGCATCAACTATAATAGTGCCAAGGACAGAGGCAGTAAACAACACTGGCAGGAATCCATTCGAATATTGTATCTACTGTACTGTAGCTTGAAGCTTGTGTGAGGCGACCTGATTGTAGAGCGGTTAGGGCACATACCACATGGGCCAGACAGCGTGTGCCTGGTTCGATTCCCAGACAGATGGACCATTTGCTGAATGTCACTCCCCTACTCTCTACCGGCTTCCGTGTTTCCTGTCTCTCTCCATTGTACCTATCAAATAACCCCAGAGATAATCGAAGGTGTGTCTTTGTGTTTGCGTCTCAACGACTGCTTGAGCTGCATTATTTTGGAGCATGCGTTGGTTGTTATTTATCGCTTGCCAACCTGGCTCACACACAGCCTGTCCTGATTAGAGGAAACGGGAGGAGGAGGAGCAGAGGGATGGAGGGGATCGACGCAGAAAAATGAGGAGCGCCGAGAGCTTGCCAAGAGAGAAAGCTGGCTGTTACTGAGGTGGAGTGACAGTAAATGAAAGTGGATGAATACAAATGACCATAGGGGTGGGGAGGAGGAGGTAGAGGAGTGGGAGAAGGGCATGAAAGGGGGATAAAAAGTGGGAGAAGGAGACAGGGACAACAGAAATAGCCCAGAGCCTATCGTGGCAAACACTGTGACCATTGGTTGGCTCAACGTGGTCCAAGTGTGTGGTTAGTACAGTAATGAGCATTAGTGTGAGTGTGTGAGTGTGTGAGTGTGTGAGTGGGTGTGTGTGTGTGTGTGTGTGTGTGTGTGTGTGTGTGTGTGTGTGTGTGTGTGTGTGTGTGTGTGTGTGTGTGTGTGTGTGTGTGTGTGTGTGTGTGTGTGTGTGTGTGTGTGTGTGTGTGTGTGAGAGAGAGAGAGAGAACCGGCAGACCTTTGAGTGTTTTGCTTTACTTTGCAGTGAGCACAACTGGTTTGTTTTTGTGGGAGGTCAAGGATCTCAAAGGGGTTAAGGTTATGTGCTCTAGCTTCAGTCCAGTGGATTTATGAGAGTGTTACTGCAGGCTATGAAGAGAACGAAGAGAGATTACGCTGACCTTATTTCCCTTGGAACATACTCTATATACAAGCACATACAGTATACTGAAGGAGGATAGATACTGTAGACAGATAGATAGATAGATACGATAGATACGATAGATACGATAGATACGATAGATACGATAGATACGATAGATACGATAGATACGATAGATACGATAGATACGATAGATCTCCTACAGTGGGATGGGGTTGATCAATTGTTAATTCTAACATCTATAGCTATTCATTTACAAAAGTGGTTTATATTATATGTGTCGTTTGTGTCCGGGTAGCTCAGTCGGTAGCACACTCAGTCGGTAGCACACTCCCCTTGGAGGTTCTAGGTTCTGGGTTCGATGCAGGGTACCGGCAGCTTGAGTTAATTTTTTTGCAGGATCACGCGCACACACAATCACACATGCACCGGCGTGCACTTGTGTGCCCACGAGCATGGCACTACAGTAGTACCCAATACCGCTGTTGTAGCCTAGAACACAGATTAGTTTTTGGTAGGGTAGGAAAACAAAATGCATTAGCACAACAATGGGCACATCTGCCGACAGTTTGTGCTGAACTAAATGATTCTTTTTGAAAATAGCTGATATAACAGGGCTCAAGTGGTGAAACTGGTCGCTTCTTTTGGGCTTGTTTTCATAGACCTGGTCGCTTGTTTCCAAAATTCAGCTGCCAGACTCCTGACTGGAACTAGGAAGCGAGAGCACATTACCCCGGTTCTGGCCCAACTGCACTGGTTACCAGTGAAACATTGCATTGATTTTAAAATTTTACTTTTTGTTCTTAAAGCCTTAAATGGCCTCGCGCCACAGTACATCTCTGATCTGTTTTCTGCACTTTCTGCCCTCAGGGTACTTACAGTAGGTCATCTTCTCAAATGCTCCTTGCCATTCCCCCAACAAACCTTAGAACTAAAGGTGACCGGGCATTTTCTGTTATTGCCCCCACACTCTGGAACAATCTCCCATTGCACATTAAGTCCAGCTCTACCATTGAAATGTTTAAATCCACCCTAAAAACCCACCTCTTCTCCATTGCCTTCAGCTCAGTCTGAGGGCAATTAACTTATAGCCATGGAATATATTGAATGTATAATTCTTTTTGTATTGCTTTCATGTTCTCCTATTTACGCTGTTTTTGTTTGAGGTATTGCTCTATGTTTCTTTTACTATGCTGTATTTTAGTAGGTTGTTATGATGCTACTGTGAATATAAAGCACTTTGGGTCAACTTCTGTTGTTTTTAAATGTGCTATACAAATAAAGACTTGACTTGACTTGTTTCACTCACAGAATCTGGCAACACCAAAGCCTTCTCTCTCCCCCCTCTTCACTACCCCACGGCTCTACCAGTCGGCCCAAAAACTGAACATGCTCGGTTTGTCATCGTCGGGTCGATAGAGGTCCGGACCCGACGGAACAACACTATCCGACAACAAGCTGTCGGCAGCAGACGCTTTCCAACGCCTCCCGCCGCAGAGTCGGGACTAAATCGGTGCGGTGGAGAGCTGCCTTAAGCTTCTATAAATCAAGGCATTCCTTGGAAAAGTGATAACGATAAAAACTAAACAAAAATAGTACATTTCTAACTATAACTACTTATGCACAGCACACGTAAACCTAACTCAAATTAATCAAACTAAAAATAAATACTTCATAATGCTGGTCTGAGCGTGCACATGACGTCATTAAAAAAAAATCACCATTACACCACTGCCTGCAACTCAGTGTATGAGTAGTACAGTTTGCGTTAAGTGCTGAGAGCTGATGGTAACTGTTGCGCTCAACCTCAGCAATCCATCTCACAGGGGTCTGTCTATACCGACAATAAGCCTACCTACTTACATGCTGTGAAGGTGTTATGGAAGATTAATTTCATTTTATATTCTATTTTACTAGGTATAGTGACGCAAGGAGTTCTTTGTTTCAACGAATGCAAGTAAAACTGCTGATTTATTTTTGTCTAATGAAGGGAATTGAACTGGCTTCACAGTGGATTTTGCTTTCTTCAGACCTAGTCTTGAAAAGGTTTGGAGGAGAACACAAAATATTTTGAATTCCTACAACAGTGTAGGGCAGGATATGTACACTGTATTGTGAGTTACAGTGTGATAACATAGTACACATTGGCTTAATCTTTGGTGTAGCACCCACCTGGGGAAAAATGCTCCAGCTGCCACTGCTACTGTACATCATCTTTTTACTCACTGTAGCTTTACTGTCCATATTTATGCCTGTGCATAAAACAAAACGGTAATGCGATCAGTGATATATTATTTACTTATTATAAAAGCCATCAAATATAAATCCTGTCAGACATCCTCATGGGTAAAAAGAAAAAACGCAATTTATTAGTTCACTGCAAATCACACACACACACACACACACACACACACACACACACACACACACACACACACACACACACACACACACACACACACACACACACACACACACACACACACACACACACACACGATGGAGAGATTGGCACAAAGTAGTTCAGTGTGGAAGGTCAAAGGTGCCAAGTTGTCCTACCACAAACTAACAACAATGCACACGCAATCACAAAGATGGATCCATGGAATACACTGTAAAAGCTCTATGAGGACTAGGACTGTCTCTACCCACAGACACATGGACAGCACACACCACTAAATAGCCTATTATGTTGCCATAACCTGTGAGTAGAATTGATAATAGAAATGATTTTTGCCCTCAAGTACAGAATTTCTCCATCAGCAGTCCATCAAATTGAAGTTATTAATCTTTCACCCACGTTTCTTGTGCTGGTGCGAGAAATATTTTGACAGCAGTCACAGCCACACAGTGAACAACGTCCCAACTAGGCCTGACACAATTATTACATAATCGTCAAATCGTAATTATTTGAGATAATCGCAATAATTTTTGCATAATCTTCACAATCGTTTCCATGTTGAGAAAGGTTCATACATTTTGACACATATTCAGAATTAGTGGAAATAGACAATCTACTTGTAGATCGTCTATTGAGCAAATGTGATTCTGAATTTCACGATAATAAAATCTTCACGGATTTTTTTTTTCACAGCTATAATCACACGGTGGTAATAGGGAATTAATGAAACCTGAAGATGAGAATAGAGAATACTGAAGCGCAAAATTTTACGCATTGTGTCAAAAAAAAACAGACGATCGACAAGCTCAAACCGAGGCTATTCAGGGCGCGACACTGCCCACAACGAAGTGTATCATACCCGTGAGATTTGACAGGAGAATCTGGACATTTTCTCTATTTTCTGGCCTATCAGTGAGCTGGAACACCCACACACAGATACACAAGGAATATATCGAATTAACAGTAACACTGTTTAAGAAGTCACACCTTCCGACTACGCCTGTCATCACTTTTCTTTTCTTTTTTTATAAATCATGTAACACGGTGGTGTTGTTAAAACCACACCATAAAAACAATAATAATAGTTGACAGTTGAAACGAGTGAATGATCATAAAAAGGGACTCGATTTAGAGTAATAAAAAAATCTTCCCCTTATTCCTTATGGGAGGGGGAGAGAGGGGGGATAGAGAGAGGGAGGGAGAGAACCTATTTCACCAATACAATAACCTGGCAATGCAGTTAGCCTGTTACATGACAACATAGTATACTGTATGGGCAGAGGTCAATATACTGTAGTGTTATTTACCTAATTTCAGAATAAAACAAAAGCCGGAAAACTGTCATTTTCCCATTCACTTGACCAGGAGACTGGATTTATTTACCCCTCCAGGTCAACAAGCAACAAGCCTTTCCAACCGAGTTCAATTTTCCGTTTCTAACTCGACAATGAAAACTGATGATCAACAAATAAACTTGGTTACACACTCCTGCTTGTGCACGAGCACATTCACCCAAAAATATGCACAGTACAGTACATCTCAACACATGTTTCTGTTACCTACTAAACTTGAGAAAGAACCAAAGTACTCTTACCTGCCGTGGTGAATCGTTGACAGAGGGTTACAGACCAAGGTTCCACAGACACAGCACAGAAGGGCAAAGAGGGGAGGGAGAACAGAGAGAGAAACGATGTATTCATTATTTATTAATACATGTTTGTCACACTGACAAATAATTTGTGAAGAGCTTTGCTCTTTGCTGGTTGAATTAGCAGAGGTAAGAGCTCTTACTGTATAAAATGTCCTGTAATTACAGTCTTTCCCAAAGGTCGCACCCGCCCTCCCTGACCTTATCAAGTGGACATATTGTAGGCATTAACTGTAACACATTCAATTTCCCTCGAGAACAATACACGTTGACTTTTCGGCTTTCTTAAGTAGATTGTTAAGTATTAAGTAATTAAATGTGTAATATACAATACAAAAAATATACATATTCTGCCATGTTTTATTGTCTTTTTAGATGCAAAACCATATAATACATACGGTTGAGGATATCACAAAAGACATCCAGATATAGAGAAATGGGTTTTGGGATTTCTTTGTAATAGTTAGCAGTCTAGCAGCAGAGTTCAGAGTCAAGGTTGCGATGAGATGAAAGCATGAACAACCTTTTCGGGGTCAGGGGCTGACAGGAGTGACTTAATTAAGCCATATGACCCATAGGTCAGAAGCCTACAGTATCTCCTGTTTCCATAGCTTGAGGTACAACTACACCCCCTGGCACAGAACCAACCGGAACCAACGTTCCGGAGCCATGTGACCCATAGCTCAGAAGCCCATCTCCCGTTTCTGTAACATGAGGCAGCTTGAAGGTGCAAGTACAAGCCCTGGACATGCCACTAGTATGTCACAGGAACTTACCCCCAATCAAACCCATTAGGCTGAGTGCCAAGCAAGGAGGCATTGGTACAATTTTTAGTCTTTGGTATGACTCGACCGGGGATTGAAACCCTGACCTCCAAATCTCAGGGTGGACACTCTAACCACAAGGCCACTGAGCTGGTACACCACAAGATGTCAACCTTATTATATGTTTGATACTGCAAATATAACTACAAGAAGAATGTGAGCTGGCCTTGTGCATCTCTGGCCCTGTGCATCTCCTTCTAAAGGCCATTGGACAATAGACACTTTGTGACTTACGAATGGCATTCACATTTTCATCGATTAGATCACATTCTTATCTAGACCAAACAAAAAATGAGTCACTATTGATTCACATTGGGACTGTGTACAGTGGTAGTTGTATCAAACCGTTTGATAACAGAAATGCTAATCCCAATGCTACAAACGGCCTCCCAATAGGTCAATTTCTGATGAAAAAGAGGGTATTGTATTTGTTTTTTGGGGGGAGATCTTTTTGGATGTAGACACAATATTTTTAGGTACACTTCACCTCAGGTTTTTACCCGCTTGCTGAAAGCTGGCGGGTCTACAGACAGGCTGGGCCACTTGACACCTATGCGACACCTATTTGTCATTGGCTGTCCTGGCTGTCCTTCACTACTTTAAGCCAATGGGGACACTTTCCCGTTTAAGCCAATGCCTCTCCTCCTTTGCAGCACCCGCCTCCCCTCGCCCCTCCCAGCACTTCCCCTCCCGAAGGCAATCCACGCTCCGTCCTTACACCATTGCATCTTACTTAGCCTCAGGCTACAGAGCTGCTAACCCCCCCCCCGGGGGGAGAGAGAGAGAGAGAGAGAGAGAGAGAGAGAGATATTAGCACTTCAAGCTATAGCGGATATACAAGGGGGCCTGGGGACCCCCGCAAAGCAATCACTGGTGGTCCGAGGACCCCCACTGGGAGCCTGAGACTTCCCCATACTATGATCGGCTATGTTGCGCGAGACCAAGACAGGACGCTAATGATTGACATTAAAACCAAAGAAATGATGTTGCTCACATGTTGCAAACACAGCAGCTATTGGTGAGGGCGGCTCCAGCTAAACAACAGGCCGCTCGATGTTCGTTTGTATGGAAGAATTTCACTGTAGATGTGGACAAAAACAACGGTGGAGTGACGAGGCTAGTCGACGATTTTAGCATTGTTAGCTTGACGTCAAGCGTCATGGTTGAACTTACACCTGGTGTTTGCATTTCTCCATTTACAACTCGTACATCTACATAAACGTTCAGATTTCAAATATAAAGTGCTTATCTCATGGCTACGGGTGTTATAATTATACACGGGCCCTCATAAGTACCCGTATCTTCCGTATCGTTGAATAAACAGCATTTTGATCCGATTGGTGGCCATTGTCTCCGTTTTTCTCAACTACGCGGCTGTAGCGGTTGGGGGGTGTATGCACTCTGATACATTATAACTCTATGAGAAAATGGCCGCCGATCGGAATAAAATGCTTTTTAATTAACAATACGGAAGATACGGGTACTTAGACCCACCCGAAATGACGTGTAACATCCGTGGCCATGGGGTAAGCACTTTATATTGCAAATCTGAACGTTTATGTAGATGTACAGGCTGTAAATGAACAAAGTGCAAACGCCATGTTGCAGTTCAACAAAGACGTCACGACGACATGTAGCCGTTTATTTGCAGTGGTGGAAAGTACCTAAGTACATTTACTCAAGTACTGTACTTAAGCTCACATTCGACGCGTTGTGAGCTTGTAGATCTGCTATTTTCAAATATTCAGTACTTTTGGTACTTCAAGTACATTTTGATGCCAATACTTTTGTACTTTTACTCAAGTACATTTTTAATTCTGGACTTTTACTTACTTACAGAGTATTTTTATATTGCAGTATTGGTACTTTTACTTAAGTAGAGAATTTGAGTACTTTTCCCACCACTGCTTATTTGGCCTTGCTTTCAAGACTCTTTTTGAAAATAGCTGATGTATTTCATCTCAAGTGGCGAAACTGGTCGTTTCTTTTGGGCTTGTTTTCATAGACCTCGTAGCTTGTTTCTCTCACAGCACAACACCAGCACTGGATTTTATCAATACATTTACTTACATCGGCAATTTGAAAATTGCCGATCTACAAGCATGCATTGTGAGCTTGTAGATCTGCTATTTTCAAATAAATATTTTATTAAATCTATTATGATGATGATTACTTAATATGCTCAATTATTTTTTTTATAATTAACCAGTTGAGGTACTTTTACTTAACTGGAGTATTTCCAATTATCAGTACTTTTACTTCTACTCAACTACATCTCACAGGCAAATATTGTACTTTTACTCCACTACAATTATTTGAAAACTTCAGTTACTTTATAGATATACACATACAACACTAGCACTGGATTGTATCAATACATTTACTTACATCGGCAATTAGAAAATTACCGATCTACAAGCATGCATTGTGAGCTTGTAGATCTGCTATTTTCAAATAAATATTGTATTAAATCTATTATGATGATGATTACTTATTATGCCTTTTTTTTACAACACAGATCCTCTATGGGGGTCCCTGGCACTAAATAAAGTGGACAGCTGACTGAAAGGTGTCAATGGGGGAGTGATTAGAGGAGTGGCTAGGCTGAATAAATTACCCATTGTTCACGCCCATTACCTGGAGCTGAGAGGTGCTCCGAAGTGACAATTCTTTAGAAGGGATTATCTCAGTTTGCACTATTATAGATAACCAGATTCAAATGATCACATCTTTTTCAAATATGTTCCAATTTTGAAAAATGCCAACTTGCGGCATAAAGCATTGTACCCAGTCACATATAACCCCCCATGCAAGATCTGTGTGAATTTGGAAAATATTCATACATTTTCAAAACATTTTTTTCCCAGATTTTTCTAGCCGATCTACGAGCTCACAACGAGCTTGTAGATCGGCTATTTTCAAATATTCAATGTATTTCTATATAGGTTTAAACTTTAAAGTGCTTGGGTGGCCTATATATAGTCGTTTCTTTTGAGATTGTTTTCATAGACCTGGTTGCTTATTTCTCTCGCCAAATCTGGCAACATCGTTCAGAACAGAGGCATAATCCTCGGACGTTCATAATGCCACGGAGTTAAAAAGTATTCCAGTCTTGATGATGACGAACCTTTATGTACATGTAGACCTACTCTATAGGCCTAAAGTAAGTGACAAAGGAATTATATCCCCTCATACCTGCAACCTACAAAGATATAATGGCCTGGCTGCAACAGAGAAGGCGTGCACGTGTTCTAAATGTTTTAACAACACCCGGTTGCATTGGCTGGGACATTCTGCACAATGAGCCTGCCGCAAGCGGGTATATTATGACTTTGTCATTTCTTGTTTGTTTTACAATAGTCTTATTACAAGAGATAAACAGAAAGAAAGGAGAACTGTATCTAAGAGTTATTAAGCCAATATTAGTCTTAGCAGGGACAATTACACAAAGCAAATAAATTATTCACAAGGCGAGACAGTACTCAACAGTTAATTAAATTAATATGCAATGTAAACTATTCAGAAAGGCAGGGATTGTGATGTGCAGACCATGTGTTCTCATGGGCTCAGACCAAAACTGAAAACAAGCGACAAAGTGACCGTCTCACATTCATTAATAATAAATCATTTTGGTGCTCACTCTTTGGGGTGTATATTTGCACATACGTGAAATTTATCCTCTACATTTACCCATCCTATAACTATGAGGAGCAGTGATTCTACGGTGCTCGGGAGCAATTAGGGGTTAAGAATCTTGCTCAGGGACACACACATCGCAACTGGAATCGTACCTGGAACAACCAGGGGCTCTGGCTCCCCAGGCTGGCTCACTAACCACTCAGCTATGGCCGCCCCCTCATATCCAGTGGGTAATGACTACACTGAGCGATGTGGAGCAACTATATAGGCTAGCAGCGATTTGGCAACCACGGGCGATAAACAAAAGCTACAAATATTATCAAATATTAGATTCAAGCACAACGAGCGACGGCCAATCAGATGACAGATGTGTTTTGTAAAGTTTATTCATTTATTCATACTGTACTGTAGATGAACAGCTCCCGAATTATGTCTACAAAATGTTAAACTAGCTGTTGCAAATGTGAAATGAATAGATAGGGTAAATACATTTCCCACCAAAGATGTTATCAGAAGCCATTTCTGGTTGGCCCAATAAGTGAATTATAGACCGTTTACAGACAAACTCAGCCACGTCTGCACCGGTTGGCTGCTGCTCACATGCGCCTGTAGAGCTCTCCTCCCCCGGACAGGAACAGCACACTATAGAGCATCGCAGTTCCCGCCCACTTCCTGGTTCCACTTCGAAATACTCAATGCATTTTTCCCATTGACATTTCCAAAAATATTTATATCAATTAATTTAAGCCTAGAATCAAACCATCCAGGGTCCTGGTGAATCATGACCATAAAACATTTTTTTCTGTGATTTATTTTATTTTATATTTAATTATATGATATACTATATTTAATAAATACCCTTTGTTTTGCCGTTTTCAAAAAAGTTTTTTCACAGAATCAAACGTTTTATGGTCATGATTCACCAGGACCCTGGATGGCTTGATTCTAGGCTTAAATTAATTGATATAAATATTTTTGGAAATGTCAATGGGAAAAATGCATTGAGTATTTTGCAGTGGAACCCGGAAGGGGCGGGAACTGCGATGCTCTATACCACAACTCCACTAGTTGTCTCCGCCAGGCCGAAAGGCATGGCGAGAGAGTATGTTTTTCCCCCTGTCTGTCCGTCCGTCCGTCCGTCCGTCCGTCCGTCCGTCCGTGTGTCCGTCCGTCTGTGACCAGCTAATCTCCGGCACCGCTGTCTTGATCGCAGTGAAACTGTGCACACACACTCCTTGGATGCCAATTCAGAACCTCTGCCCCAAATGTTTCTCATGGGCTTTTTATAGCGCCACCAGGAGGCCGATTTGTGCAAAACATATTTTTTGACAGTACTCTTACAGATTTTGTCCAAAAATCACGCAAATCGGTACACAGTATCTCTATAGTCATTAAACAAAACCTGTCTTTCAGATTGCTCATATTCCATCCTGATTGGCTAAAAATGTCTTCCAAAGTTGAATAAAATGCCTCAAATCATGAACACAGCATGCAATTTCCCGTGAAATTTTGCACGCACATTCCCATTAGGCCGAGGAAGAACTTCCATTTGACAATTTTCAAATCAGCCTCATGGTGGCGAGGAAAAAAAAAGGAAAAACCTTTGCCCTGCATTTTTCACATCTGCCTTTTATAGCGCCACCAGGAGGCCAACTTATGTAAAACACATTATTTTATACTACTCCTTCCACTTTTATCCAAATTTCACGCAAATCAGTACACATGCTCTCTATAGTCATGTGATCACGACGGATGTGTTTGATTTTTCATATTTCTTACTGATTGGCTAAGATTGACATCTAGCTTTTGCATTATTGAACAAAATTCCGCAAATCATGAACGCAGCACCCAATTCCGGTCAAACTTTGCACGCACATTCACACTATGTTGAGGAACAAATGCCACCCTTTTAACATTGGCCTGTTATAGCGCCACCAGCAGGTCTAATTTAGCAAAACAAATGTTTTTAACAAAATGCCTCAAATCATGAATGCAGTCAGTGTCCGATTGTCGTGCAAGGCCTAAGAAGAAATGGCACCCTTTTCACGTTGGCCTATTATAGCGCCACCAGGAGGCCACAATAGCCTACCTGACCTGGCGGAGACCTGTGCTCCGAGGAGCACTTTTTCTAGTATTTAATATGGAATTATGCAAATCTGATAGAATACTCACATGACCTGTTGGGGTGCTGAGCTAAGATAGGATCATGAAAAAGAATGGAACCTGGCCGCACTGTCAGTGTATTAACTCATGTGTGTGCACGTTTGATTATTAATTATGATTGACATATGGTCACTAATTCCACAAAATGTTTCCTCAGCGCAAACAGTGATTTTGTTATTCATACAGAAGGCAAATTTGTAACAGTGCATACATATATCATATACTGTAGCTACGTGTAAGCAATACATAAATAGGAGTCAACATGCAATGACAGTGGAATATAAAAATCCCATAGGCCTACTCCTGCGTACCTATAATGTGAATTCAATCTATGTTGTGTAACAGCGTGGTCCATTTCTCTCATATCAGAAGCATTTTTGGTTGCAGTTACTGAATAAGTACTATTTAATAGATCGCTTCCACACATTAAGCTCCCCAGCTATTCACTTCCTCAAATATAAAGCAAGCTACCTGGAGCTTGGATGCAATAAGTAATCCACAGTCCTGTCAGCTTTTTCGGTTTCGGCGACAGCAACTTGGCGACACGCAGCGACATATTCAATGTGAGTCCAACTTTAGTATGCAAAAGTGGGATGAAAGAGGCTAGACCACGAGAAGGATATAAAGGTAAGTGATGGGACTGTCATGCACAGTAGATATCGATGTAATGAATGAACAAACAATTATGGCAGCAGGGGGAAAAACAGCCTGCTGATGAAAACATCATTCTCTTTTCCAACATTATGTTTCTCCTGGAACAGAAAGCCAGCATGTAATATTTATTAGTTTGTCTGTCAATATTTACTGAAGGCAGAGACTCGCGAAGCCCTCGAGGATATTCTGCTAAGGAATTGTACACAGAAAAACAGTGGCTACTGGCTATAATACATTTCTTAATGGATTGGCAAATGCTATCACTGCTGTAATAGCAGTGTAGATATTGCACATTGCAATGTTTTTTAAATGTTTTCCCTAGACAACAAAAAAAAAAAGGCTTTTGTACAGGGCAACAAAATGTCCCCTTCAACCCCAGCCATCCATGCGGACCGAAGGGCCCTGCTCCATCTACTCTCACTCCCGCTGTTCGCCTCCCTCCATCCCACCTGCCATGTGTTCTGTCGCTCCGCAGTCTGTGAGTCTTGTGGGCCCACAAGACATGGCTATTCTGACCCATGTGTACTGCACATTTACACTTCCTGCTGCTGTGAGGCTTCCTTTTCCATCCAGCCCCATCCAACCCCCTGCAATGTGCCATTAAGTGTGCAAACAGCTCTAATCCTACTCCACATGGGAGGTCCTTCTGAGCTTTAAAACACTACAAGAAACTTTTTTTTTTTTAAGTATAAATACGGTCATAGGAACAAAAACGGTTTCCAGCTTTCAACCGTCCGTCCGTCCAACCGTCCTGGCGGAAACAATAAGGGGAGAAGAGAAAAAGGAGGGAGGGAGTGGTGAGATACAATCAAAGTCAGGTCAGTAAAGAACATGAAAGAAGAAAAGAGAGAGAGAGAAAAAGACAGGATGAAAAAAGAGACAGCAAAGAAGAGAGTGAGTGCATTCTCTTTCTCCCTGCTTGTTATTGAAGAGTCACTTTAGGCACATTGAGCTCCACTTTCATGTCCTCTGTTCTACAGCTTCAGTACCAGGCCATCTCTTCCCATAAGTGCAGGATCTCTGATCTCCTTGACAGGCCTCTCGATGATGCTCTGATGTATAGCCTATTAGTGCATCCACGTACAGGATCAGAGATTTGGCAGGGTCATCACTTAGAAGTGATGACTTATGACTTTCTCATTTTGTAACTATTAGACTGTGCTTGTGTATTATGCATCCTTCCCGCAAACACAAACTGCAGGGGAATTTCTTACTGCTTCTTTAGCGCTGTGTTTTTATCTTTAGGATTAGTATATTGACTACAGCACTACTGCAGATCAAATCTGGTGAGATTAAATCAGCTGAAGTTAAAACAACTTATCCTCAGCCCATTATAATATTTTAAACCAGAGTGTCAACAGCAACTGTTCCCTTTATTGACAAGAGCAGGAATACAGTATGCCACATTGAGCAAAAAAATATAGTAAAAGGAGATATTCAGAATAGATGGACTGGACATCAAACTGAAGGAAGGGTATGACAGTCAATGGCCTTTTCCTTTGAGTCAAGACGTCAAAAAAATGCTGTTTCATGATCAGTTACCTGGGCTGTGAAGAGCCTGGGGCTTTTCCAGCAATGTGACTTACTGAGTTGTTGTCATCCCCTCAGCATCCCAGGGCTAAGATCCCCAACAGCTGGACAGATTTGTTGTGCAAGCTGCGAGTAAATCCCAAATCTTTTTCACATTTTTATACTTTTTGGAATAGTGAACTTTTTACACAGTAAATGGAGGTCAGATTGAGCTGAAACTTTGCCCAAATATTGAGATTACTTTTTATTCATTAAAAAAAGTTATGGATTGCAGCTTTAAAACCAAAACCTTGACTAATCTCATCCCTACACCATATCCTTACCATAACCTTAACCAAAAGAACGGCACCTAAACTAGCATTGAGAAACAGCATTGAGACAAAAGTGTTGTTAGTATGACACAAAAGCGTCAAAATAAGTTGATAAGGGCATGATTTGTCCCATATCTTCATACATGTTGTTTCTCACTGGGTATTCAAAGTGCTGAGAGTAACATAACATCAAGTAAAATCAAACAGTTGTACAAGAGTGTATAAATTTAAGCAGGCAATCTATGCGTACAGTATGTGCTGTGTGAGATTTGCACGTCTACAGGAACCGACAAGACAGTTGAGAAATACAAAACAAGACATGAGAAACAATAAAAATATGAATAGTACATTTATCATTAGCCTGGTAAACCCTCCCTCCGGAAATCTCATTTCCATTTGATTCCAGGAGTGAGTCTGGCATGAAGGCTTGTATGGGCGTTTCTAGTGCATTACCAAATAACCGAGCCAATCAGTGTCCTCGCTCATTGTTTTGTGATTGACAGCGGGGGTAGGCCAATCAGGTGGAACCCGAGTGGTTCACACGTCATTAATCAATACACCTTTCATACAAGCTGCTCATTAACATCAAAGACAAACCAATTACTCCTGGTGATAATCACTGCAGCCTAAAGTGGCTTAATTGGACATCAAAGGGCCATTTGGACATCAAAGCTACATTACTCCCGCCCAGCTCCAGCCCACAGCCAAATTGGCCATATAGGTCTGCAGGCCAGACTCACTCCTGAAATAAAATACAAATGAGATTTCTGGAGGGAGGGTTTACCAGGCTAATTTATCATGGCATGCAACATGTAATGATTAATATGGGGGGGGGGGGGCTTTCAGGTAACGCCCTAAGGGCACTTTTTTCTTGTCTAAAGAATTCGAAAGTTAGCCATGTTAGCGATGCCTTCATGTTTATATACCATATTGTGTGTGTATGCATGCAGAGATAGGCAATAGACAAAGCGTCTGTTTGTGTACATATAGAAAGAGCGTCTATGAGAGAGTAACAAATTAACAAATTATTACATGCATCTATTGCAGCATGTTAAGACATCTGGGGTTTCACCAACCTAGACTCATCGGGCGTGATTTGTCTCAAATTGAGTTTTGGTTTGAGGGCAAATACTGTAGCCCCAAGCTTTGAACGACTCAAGTCCACACGCACCATATAATCTGCTCTATTGATCTTTTACAAGGTTACGGCCGTACAGTGTATACCTTTCATAATCCTTCTACCTATATCCCCTGCTGAGTGCACAGTCTGCACACTGTTGCAAAAATAGGGCTGCCACATTTTTACTCTCATCATCTTTGAGAAGATACAGGTCAATGGCCATGCTAGGAGGCTGGAGAGACCGAGGAAGATGCAGAAAACAGAAACAGATGCAAACAGATGATCCGCTGCCTGTGGCCATATGGTAATTAGCCGAAGGAAGATCTGACCCGTGACTAAATGACAGAGGCTTTGCAATGCCAATAATGCATTACTGTAGCTAGTTTGGCCTCATTATTCATTATCAATTCAGTAATTTATTCCAAGCTTAGTTATGCCGTTATGTGAGAAGCAGCACAAGAGGTGAACACAATTCCGCTATAAACGAGAGATATTAGCGCCTGTGTCGAGCACCAAAGGTTGCAGATCTACAACCTCAGAATGCCTCACAGAATTAATGTGTGCATGTACATAAACATGAAGCTCAATGGGGGCATATTCATTATGAGTGCAAACTGCACACGCAGGTGAACACAAAGTTTGATAAGGGGATGTGCAAACTTGGAATAGACTATAATGAGGAGGTGATCGGCTCCTAAGCTGCTGTATTAAACTTCCCAATGGGATAACTGTTGACTAACGAACAGTGCATGGAAGATTGCAAAAGGATTATTTTCCACTACTTATATACACACACACACACACACACACACACACACACACACACACACACACACCCCTTTACTGGATAGTTCTAGTAAATGGCAGATAAGTGTAGGATCAATTAATGATGATGAAAAACCATCGGAGGCATTACTACCGATACTGATGTCATCAAAAAAGCCACAAAACCTCCTAACCCTGATCCTAATGTAGCCTCTTCAATTCTGCCACCTCCAGTCTTTTCGTCAGTGCCACAGTTTCCGAGCCACACAGCATGGCTGGTCTCACTACCATCTTATGCATCTTTCCTCTCACTCTAGCTGGTACCCTTCTGTCACAAATCACTACTGACACTTCCCTCCATTCGTTCCACTCTGCCTGCACTCTCTTCTTCGCCGCTCTTCCACACTCCCAGTTAACTTTGGATAGTTGACCCCAGGTATTTAAACTCCTTCACTACCTCCATTCCTTGCATCCTCACCGTTTCACTGTCCCCTCTCTCATTCACGCACAGATTTCTGTCTTACTCCTGCTGACTATCATTCTGCCTGCTGACTTTCCCTAACTATTCACTTTTATAATGCAGTAACTAAGTTAGTAACTAAGTTATTTTTTGAGAGCAGTGACTAGTAACTGGCTAGTTACTAATATAAAGTTAACTTGCCCAACACTGAATGTGAAACATAATCTTCTTTTTCCTTTCTTGCTCTCTTGTGTATACATCAGCTCTCCAGGGTTTTCTTGTTAATGACTGTCGGCTTTATGGGCAACGACCTACTTCTATGTTAATGGAAAAAAAATTATAATAATCTTGGCATTATTCTGCAGACCCATTCTCAGCCAGGCTACTTTTTCTGACACATCGTCCATCTAATTGGAATAGGCATAGATTTCGAAACTCCCCATCAGTGTAAGCAATACTGACAGCCTACACTATTCACATTTCATACTATAACCCAATACAAAAAAATGGATGTGAATGCACTAATTGATTACAGAAATACAGTACCTTCTGAAAATATCTTGTGATTGCAGACGTACCTTAACAATAGAAACTAATTATTTCTTCAGCTGGAGTTATAAACTCAATATTTCTTCAGCTGGAGACATCGCATTATGGTATAGTGTAATATAGTGTAATCAAAAAATGTACATGAAAACATTTATCTGTGTTTCTGCTGAATTTCCAAGTGCCAGTGCACATTTCCTTGTGTGCAATTATGTGGGGGCAATTTGGCACATGCATCATTCGTCAGATGCAGCACTCCCTCCAGTATGACTACTATGCTATGTATGCCTGTGTGTGAGATATGTCTTTTCCTGCGTGTTTATGCATGCAATATTAATGTATTAAGCCTTCGTTCTATTCACTGGGGGTGGGGTGCTTTTTTGGATGCTTTAACATTATGACTAAGGCTGCAGAGATTAACCGATTTCTCTATTAATCCCACTTTAAAACATCACGGTTGAGTAAACGTAAAGGCTCAGCTACACCAAGTGTTTCTGTTCTCGCTCTAAAAAAAGAACCACATTTTTTATGTAAACAACGGTTGCACATTGAAGAACATAACAAAAACATAGAAAGGCTACATGCAGTCACAATAGTGACATTTGTGTTTGAGGGGGGCTACATTACACAAGGATGAGGGACCAAGCATTGAAGCTTTGTATTCACCAAAACAAACACTGCATCACATTACACATCACATTATTGCACAAGAATATGGCCAAATCAAAAAGCTGTGTTTCTGCAGACATTCCATGTGCTTGTGCACATTTCCTTGTGATCAATTATGTGATTGCTGACACACTCAAGTCCTCTCACATATCACGCTTGTTATTTTATTCAGTCACTGCATAAGTGCTTGCATAATTGGGTGGCAATCTGGCATATGCATTATTCGTCAACTGGCAACTGCAGCACCTCCTCCAATATGACTACTATGCTATGCTTGTGTGAGATATCTCTTTTCCTGTGTGGGTACAACGGATACTATGACAACCGGTACAAGGGGTAGGCCCTATTGCATTTTAATGAATTAATGTATAGTAAATGGCCACAGATTTTATTGTTCACACCGCCATGTTAAATGTATGATATCTGGGCACCTTTCTGGACACACATTCAAATCATCTATTGATTTAATGTGAGGCGCCGTCACCAAATTCCATTCTGAATCCATTCTTTTTGGGTCCAAAATTAACCTCAGTAAGACCAAAGACTTTACGGTCAAAGTGGGTGACAATGTTATCACAAGGAAGGGAACAATCTTTCTAAAGAAAAAAAATCAGCAAAAAAAATCAAGAAAGTCAACCAAAGGACAAGATTTTTGGGCAGGATCTTCTCGTTGGTACAGTACAGCCACTTGCAATGGGCCTAGGTCTTCAAGATATTCAAGGGATCAGTGCCCATGTAACTGTCAAACTACTTCAATAACGTGAGAGACACACACAGACACAACACCAGAGGGAGCTCCACTGATCTCATTCAACCCAGATTTGGCACAATTTGGTTCAATTTGTTCTATGCCACCAAAATGTGGAATGCCCTACCAACAGCCATCAAAAAGTATGACTCCTTACCCTCCTTCAAAACCGCCATAAAAGAGCACCTGTCTGCAATTTGCAACTGGTCCTAGACAGGTTTTCTGAGCTTGACACCAGAAATTACCCCCCCCCCCCCAAGTTTTCTGTACATATGCTTTTATTGCTACTATTGTTGATGGCACTGCAACATGTCAGCAGCATGTATGTATGTCTTTAAATGTCATAATGAATTGAATACATAGGACCACAATGGAAACAAGCCCTCAGGGCTTTTTGTGTTATCCTTTTATCATCATTGTATAATCATACCACTGTGTTATTTGCAAACTGTTAATAAAGTATTCAATCAATTCAATCAATCAATCAATGGACCCTTGAAGCCTTGTCGTCGTCATATGTGGGTCGCTCACAAAATAGCAGATATAAGCACACAACAGATCTACAAGCACACAACACATCTACTGTACAAGCTTGCCACGTGTTGTGATGCGATGCGCTTTGAGCTTGTAGATCTGCTAGTGTCACTGTCGAACGAGGCTTCAAGGGGGCTTCAAAAGTGCAACTACTACACTTCAGACTGTTGCAGTCTGTTGTAGTCTGAAGTACTTTTTGTGATGTTAAAGGTTAGGGTTTAGGCGCCACCTGGGTGACACACCAAAGGAAGAGGGAGTCCCCTTGGAGCACATCAACGGAATCGAAAGGCCGCCCGTTGGACGCTCAGCTCACCCAGTCTACGGTATGTAATAGTTAGTAGGGGAAATGCGGAGGATGGATTTCAGGTCTGTGCAAAATGTACTTGACAAAATATCCCTATTACGACAACAACAACAGTGAGATATTTCTAGATCAAGACAGCACTACTAAACAAATTAAAGGGATAATGAGAAAAGATCTGCTAAAATATACATAGGAAATGAAGAATGTGCTGCTGAACATATATAGTTTTGTGGATCTGAATTTTAAGGGAAGCTTTGCTGACAATATGGATGGAACATTTAAGGCATGCAGTGATAAAGCAATGGCACTTACAACACAAGAGCCTCCAGACACAGAACAGCCTCCAGCAGCAACCACACAAAGCACCTCCACCACCACCAAGAGATAAGAGAGAAGAGCCTGACTGGATTGTTAGTGAATCACCACTCCAACTAGCTCCAATCGGAACCTCTCCCTCCGCTGTATAGCTCCGAGATGAGGTTCCTCGTTTGTCGGTGCCGTTTGAGCGAAAATTATCCGCACATTTTCCACTTTACATGTTTCTTACCCCTTTCTGCACATTGTATCCAAAAAGTAAAGGTTTTCTGAAATGCTCTCAGATGTTTGAAATTTTAACGTACCATAAAATCTATCCAACAAGTTGAAAAAAGGGTTTAAATCGCTTCTCTCCTCAGCCGGTTCCATAATATTATGCATTAGAAGATGCAATTCAACATTTGACCAGTAGGGGAATCAGTAATGTTATCTCTACGGGCGCAACTTCCGGGTATGTCTTAAAAACATTTAGGAGAGAAGCTATTTAAACGCTTTTTTCAACTCGTTGGATAGATTTTATTGTACGTTAAAGGTTAAAACATCTGAGAGCATTTCAGAAAACCTTTACTTTTTGGGTACGATGTGCAGAAAGGGGTAAGAAACATGTAAAGTAGAAAATGTGCGGATTTCTTTTGCAAAAACGGCACCGGGCCACGTAGGACCTCATCTAGGAGCTACATAGCGGAGGGAGAGGTTCTAAATGGGGCTACACTCCAACATGTCAGAGCAACAGGAAGTGCAATGCCATCAACCCAGGAAAAACTTGATTGTGAGATGAAACTGCATTTGTCCATTCCTGCAATCAGTGCTGAGGCTGACTCACTGGCTTGGAAGAAGGGCACATGTGGAAGAAATGTCAATGCTTTCGAAAGTGGCCAGAAAGTACCTCAATATCCAAGCACCCGTTCGGAAAGGGAGTAAGTGGCCATATTTATCTTGTCTACTAAGTGGTCAAGACTGAGCACTGAGAATGTGACATGCTCACAGTTCTGCACTAGGCTCATACTGTAGGTGGCCAACTTTGATCAGAGGTGGGGGAGCCAACATTTAGGTTGCAGACCCCGCTTTGGAAAATAAATGTTTAATCTGTGGTAGCTTATAACAGAATGCACTGTAATTTACATCACTTAATAACAAAGATGCCTTTTTTACCTCTTCAAAAGAAAATGCAAAATTTGTTTTTTATTTATTTACATTGAAATTGGCCACTGACGTCAGCACTCAGCTGCATGAATGTCATGCACAACATTCAGATCTAAATGGCCTGTGCTGTATAGCTAGTCAGACGCTGATCATGTGTGGTCATGGCGGGACGTAATTATTTTGCTTGTTTTGATTATGTGACCGTTGCACCATTTATGTGACGGTGATTTATGTGACCATTGACACGATGTACACAACGTGTTGTTCGATTGTAGATCGTCTTTTTACAGTGGGCACGACACCATCACGCCACAAAGTATAAAACCAGGCTTAATGAAACTCAGGAATACACCTAGGACTTTTACAACAAAGTAAGTCATACAGACACAAATTTTGTCCAGAGGGAAAGGGGCATGGATTTTCATCTAGAAATAAGTGCCACCTTATCTGTTATATTTTATTATGTGATAACACACACACACACAGTCCCACAATATATCGCAATATTAAAACGTGACAAAAGATTCTTTACAAGCGACACTCTCTGGTATTATAGATATTTTGTTCAAGCTGTTGTTAAAGGGATACTTCACTTTCGGCGGGGGGAAACATTTAAAAAATATATTAAAAATAAATGAAAAAGTAATGGAAAATTCATGGCCCCCTCACGCATTAGAGTGTCCTACTAATGTGTGAGGGGGCCTTTATTTTGCCATGACTCCTTTCATTTTTTTTAATGTTTATTTTATGTGAAAGTGAAGTATCCCTTTAATAGCTACATATGGTTGGTAAAGTCCAGATGACAACAATATGAATATGTGTGGAATTTATATTAATGCAGTATTTATATTATATTTGTTATTAGTGTCTACCTGTCCTCTGAAGCAATGTGTTTTACAGTTAGTGAGAACTTATATACTTTTATTTCTTTTTGTGTTTAAAACACTTTTTTTAAAGCGCTTTATAAACAAAGCACTTCTAAACTGAAGATGACGATAATTGAAAAAAATCTGATCCACACCAAACAAACACTGTTCAGGGGACTGCCATGAGAATAGTCTCACCAGGTCCACAGGTGTACCGTTGCTCTGATCCGCACCAAACTTGGCACAAACACTGTTCAGGGGTCTGCAATGACACTAGTCACATCAAGTGCCAAGTTTTACAACCCAGCCTACTGCTGCCAGGGACCCCTGAGAGACGACATTGTACAAGACAGCTTGCTGCTGCCAGGGGTCCCCTGGGGCCACACCGTTGCTTCAATCAGCACCAAACTTGGCCAAACACTGTTCAGGGGTCTAGCATGAGAATAGTCACACCAAAGAACCTTAATTGCACACATATGGGACGCTACAGCAGTGTTACCGCAGTTAAAATGGCCATAATAAACTGAAAATCTAGTGTGTCAAAATGGCCTCAATGCAACAGAAGTCCTGCAGCCTTTAACTCCTTGTTTTGTTCAGAAGGTTTATGTATAATGCATAGCTTATAGACGAGTGCAGATCCGCTCAGACGTCACCCAAATCTGCATGTACACATCAAATTAATTATTTCTCCACAACCGCATGGACAGCATAGGCCTACAGTGCTGCCCAAATTAAATGGAAACGTAAATTTTTGCTGCAGTACTGCTTTCACACTGCAGCCGTGAAGCTCTCCCCACTTTTCATTTGCAAACACAGTCGACACACCTGGCAAACATACTCAAATCTCACGGGGACAAATGCTGTTCATGTCCTCATGCACGTTTAGGGATGAAAGAGGGGTAAATGACGATGGGCTGCCTTCTACTCCAAACACATTATCTATATGAACTTGTGTGTGTAACAGCTGAACTTTTGGATGTGTATTAGAACACATTAATCAACTAAAAACCTGCTGATCCCGTTGTTTTTCCTCAAGTAACGTGTTTATCCTTTCAAAGTTAAAGGGCGATTCTTACAATGTGTGTTTCCGGTTCAAATCTGCTGCTGAGCCAATCAAATGAAGCTATGGAAAACTGACCCGGAACAGGACATGTTTATGCCACTTTATGGAAAATGGAGAGGAGTCATTGCTTATATTTTGTGAATGTCATGTGAACAAGTCAACACTAAACAAACAATGCTATTCAAATGTGCAAGTGCACCATAATATCAACACAGACCACCACATATTGATTTGAAGTTTATTTTTACGAATACAAATTGGTAAAAATCACATTTCATTGATGAGCTGCTGCTGCACGCGACGCATTGATTCGCTCTGTCTCTCCTTGCCCCTCTCTCTATCTCTCTAACATATTGACAACAGACCCTTCTGTGTAAAGCCCCTCTTCTTCGTGCACAGATCGAAACATGATAAAGTGCTGGAGGAAGGATTGTTGATGGCTTCTTAGAAATGGGGTGCGCTCCTGTCATCTCGATCATTCAATGCAAGTTGCTCATAACACTTGGTCCAAGCCGAAAGGCAGTCTTATTCTTGTCTTGAAATTCTGATCAAATTAAAGATCTTATCTGAGGTTTTTAGTCTTGGCTCAAAGGTTTGTGATGATCAAGGCTCGGGGCCTGATCAAGAACACAAAGGGCCTTTGGGCTACACCTAATCAAAGGGCCCCAACGTTATAATCCAATATTTCAGTTGCCTTTTTAGGGGAAAACTAAGCAACTCGGACCAAGACATAAAATGTTCCAGCCAATCAAGACACTGCTTCAGGAGCACAGAAGGGAGAGGTGTAATGCAATGGATGTTGAGTATAAACAACCTTTTACCAGAATCGAGGACTATACCTTTAATCTGAGTTTCAAACCTGATACAAGGACAACATCAAGGCTAAATGTACAGGAAGCAACAAGTTATCTATCACCTGATGCCGTAGAAGCCCCGAATGTGGGTCCACACTGTTGGCATAGCCCCAACAGGACGGAGATCCATTGCATTATTTTTTTAACCAGCGAACGACAGCAAACTCTGAGTCTGTTACATTTGTCAGCCACTGTCATAACGTGGCACCAGAAGTACGGCAATAAGTCAATTATTGAACGTCAATGGATATCATCAGAGTCCTTCTAAAATGTACACAATATCATACAAATGAACAACAAATGTATAGGCTACAGAACCAATGTACGGTTTCTTTAAATTCAAATAATGATTTCATCAACCAGGGCCCTGCCAGTCGCGGGACCTGGGGCTCAAGCCCTGTTGTTAATCCGACCGCGTCGACCAATAGGTGCACTAGACCGTTGCATACACAAGTGTGGTGCTGGCCAAAATCATTGCCAATGCTCACACTGTGAGATGCCAAATCAGACAAAAGCAAATGAGACACACAAGAGATAGCGAAGTAAACAAAGCTGATTTTGACAATACAGAACATCACCAAACCCGGTACTATTTTTTAGTTTTTTCTATGTCAACTTCTTGTTGGTATTTGAAGATCCGCATCCAGTCCGGGTTTTCCTAAAGCAAAATCAACAGGACGTTAAAATTTTTAATTAAAAACGAAATCTAGTTCCCGGGTTTGGAGAATGATGTTCTGTTGCTCTTATAGCCTGTTAACAGGCTATAAGAGCTCCTCCTGTGCCTCTTCCCTGTACAATGGATGTCAATGAGGAGCCTATTTTGGATTATCAACTTCTAGCCAATGGAGCAATTATTTTTTTATTTCTTGCCCACATTTGGAGTAACATCAAGGCAAGGTAACTACACAACCCAAACCTCTACCAAAGTGGTCTAGTCCTTTAAGCATCTATCTATGCCGATTCAGCACTTGTAATGTTTAGTTCACACCTGCAGCGACAAAGCGACAATGGAAGCCAGCGACATGAAGATACGATGTCGCTGCATGATGAGCTACAAAAGCTACAAAAAAAGATCTGGCTACAACATTTTCCAGCGATCCAACGATACAGTGAAGCATTAACCATATGTTCCACTCCCCTCTCTACACACAATTCCTGGAATAAACCATGTCACTAATAGCGAAGTGTACATTTTATTCATTGAAATCTGCTCAAAGTGAGACACTACCCTTTTTATCTTATGTTCTTTGCCAACATAGAGTTTCGAGGAAAGCCTGTTGGTGAATTTTGCAGTATGCAGCTGCGCATACTCCCACGTTATCACATAGAAGCACTCACGTGGAACCACAATAACTCATTGCTGCATCCAGAGTAGGCCTTCTGTGCTTTCGTCAAACCACTTTGGAAGACACAGAGAGCCAGGTTATCTAGCTAGTGCTCTAATTTGCATGCTACAATTAACGTGCCATGCAGAGGAGTAAACCTTGTAACACTTTTTACTACACAGCCAGATGGCAGAAATTACATGGACTCCACTTACAAATCCACTTACAGTCCACTTACAAATCTACCAGTTTATTCTCTTTAAAGGATGCCACTCTTCTTACATCTCTTAATATTAGGAGTTTTGTTCAACTAAACAAGTAAATAATGAAAAATGATTACAAAAATAAATAAATTACTAAAATAATGGTATACTGAAAAACTACTTCATTATACCACATAAAAGGAAAAGGTGTTTCAATATGTTTCATTATGTTGCAATAGGTTGGTGTTCTGCACAATCCATAGCATAGACATATTTAAACTAATTTAAAAGCATCCAATTCCAAGTCATGCATTAATGAGTCACCCCTGTTCCCAAATTATTTTGGCAAAAATAATGATGTAGAAAAACATGAATCCACTTGTAGTGCAAAGGAGTAAACATAAACATTAGTTCCTCCACAGCCCATTTTGGCTCACTTTTAACTTTGCAGAAGGCACTAGTAGTAATTCAGATCTTGAAGATACACGTGCACTATTTGACATTTCTTTTAAGTCATGATGCTCTAGCATCATGCATGATAAACTAGCAAATCTACAAGCACATTAACAGATCTTTATCTATCTATACAAATAGACACTTCAAACTATTTCAACCTGGTGTTTTATTTGGGAATTAGTGTAGGTATTATAGCCATGAGCAGATCTACAAGCTCACACCACTTGTGAGCTTGTAGATCTTCTAATTTCACGAGGCTATGGTTGAATTAATTCTGAATGTATTTTTAGCTTTGATCTCTCCCATCAAACAAATTGATGTAGATAATAAAACGGGGCAAACGTGTCATTATTTTTTACTGGGATTAGACATGGCTAACTCTTTGAATACTCTGATGTAAAATGGGTTATTTTTTTCTTTCGTGATGCCATCTTCAGACTTGTTATACAAACCAACACACCTGTCTGTAATCAAGCTGATTAGATCCCCCTGCCTCCTAACTTGAAGAACAAACTTTTTTTTCTCTCTCATAGTGTATGTCATTGTGTATTTTAGTGAATGTTTCATATAGATTCTTGTAAACCATGTTTTTTCTGATCTATAGACCCAGTAGGACACAAAAAACCCGGTTTACATTTTTTTCCCCCGCCCTGGCACTATTTTGGCACCATGGCAACATTTGGCAATGTGACGCAATATTTTATGTCTGTCTGTATGTCTGTCGACATCTTTTCTTCAAATCTGCATGGCCAATTTTCACCAAATTTGGTGCACAAGTGTATGATGTGTCCCAGAAGACCCTATAAAAATGTCACCATGATCGGCCCATAGGTGGCGCTACAGCAACCAATTCAAAACGCAAATTCATGATTACTTACAAACTACTCATCAAATATTTATCAAAGTTGATGGGTTGTTGCATCATGAGCTGAGGCACAACCTCTGAAAATTTGACCACAATCCACCTATAGGTGGCGCTACAGCAACAGTTTCAATATGCAAATACACAATGGTGCAAGAGCTACCTTTTAACAAAAACCTTATTTAAACAGAAACAGAAAGTGTTTATTTTCAATTTAAAGGGTTTATTTGTCTTGAACCTTTGATAAAATGGAACATGGATCCTTGATAATAAGAAAACAAAAATAATAATACTCCCCCCTCCAGAGAAAAAAATATATAAAGGAATGCTCAACAGTACACATTCTCAACTTAACAAATCAACAAAGAATCAATCACTGTAGGCATCATCGTCATCACTCTCAGCATCATCATTTGGAAGATTTTTACATGAATCTTCTGCAGCTTCACATTTGCAGAGCTCTGTGCATGGAAGATTATTGACTTTGCAAGAACAGCGGCCGCTGCACTTGCTGGCAACACATGCACACTTGACTAGTTCTACGACTGCCTCTGGTGCAGATGGAACCTTTGAGACTACAGGGACACAGCTTCCATCCTCTTGCTGCCTCCATCCCAAAGATAGTGGATCTAAAACCTTTGGCTGAGCCACAATGTCTTGTGCCCATACATTTGCTTGCCAATGTGCTCGCAGGATATGTTCTATGATGGACCCTTGCGTTGGACATATCTTTTCCACACCCTGATTGGCCTTGAGCTGTTTAAACATGTGCCACCGAAGTACTTCAGCTGATTCATAGCCAGGTTTGAAGAGCTGACACATAAACTGTTCACACCCAGCTAACACCTCTGAGGATGGATAAGGGCCAACACCAAGCTCAGCAAGTGCATGGAGTACATCATCACCAGCCTTCATGAATGATTTGAAGCAGGTAGATTTTCCTTTTCCTCTGATGTGACCAGTGGTATCACAACCAGTAAGCGTGTGAAATCCTGGCAATGCTGCTGCTCGTTCAGGACCAATGGCCATGTAGATGGGTCTCAGTTTTATCATCCGTCTTTGATCTCCAGTGCCCATGATGATTGCGCTCTCTGGTTGAAGGTCTGGTACCCTTCGAAGGGCAAGTACCAACACATCAGTGTCACATGAGTATATATGTGGTGTTTTACCTAAACGACTCACTGCTACTGCATACAGAACCAGTAATGTGTCTGCCTCTTCTTGTGTACTTGTGACGTTCACCATGTTTGTGTTTGTGGACATGACACCCTTGTGTGTGTGTGTTGTGATTGGCAGTTTGCAAAGCTCAACAGCTTTTTGTGCAAGGTAGAGAACAAGGTTGACCTTGGTTTCCTTGGTTCCCAGAAAAGCCTTGAAGTCTTTGATCGGTGTGGAATCTTCTATTTTGTACCCCTTGTCTTGTGCTCTTCCTGCTGTACGGATTTGTCTTGTTCGGTCCTTCATGGATTTTGTGACTGTATAGTTGTCAAATAGCAGGTATATATCTGTGTATTCTCGTGCCTTCATGTCAACACTCCGAGTAAAACATTCTGCAAGATCTCGGCAACATTTTATTTCACCTTTCCGGACAACCATCTCCTGCACGACTGCCATGCCATCAATCAAGATACTGGTCAACATGTGTGCTGATGGGCTACTCTGCATTTCTATCGATTCTTCAGGAGATGCAGTCCCTGAAACCACTCCTTCCAATTCATGGATAAGAGCAGACTTGGCTGAAGTCGGAAACAGAGAACCATCAGACTTCATTAGGCTTGCATTGTGATCCGCAAATTCGTATGTTCCCACAACGTTCTGCAGGTCAAGTTCTCTAGAGGACTTGGCAACGAGAAGCAGGCGAACAAACAGTGAGTTGGTTGATTTCAAGCTGACTACCTCAGATGATGCCTTAAGCTTGATAGTTTTGCATCCATCTTTCCAGGTCAGATACTTAAGCTTTGATATTTTGTCCCACATGTTCTTTTCCCCTCTGACCCTCTCATTCACAAAAAATCCAAGTTCTCTGCTCCCTCGTAACTCAATGTCCAAGACATCGTTCTGTACTGCTGTTGTCATTATTTGTTTGGAAACAAAGTTGACTAACTTCATTTCAGATTCATCATCATTTCCTGGTGGACGGAAGGGATTTGCGCTGCTCAGCACATCCTTCAGTTGTTTCACAGATTTCTCTTGACGTGTATTTCTTGCCATTGAGTGTTGGTGATGCTTCTTTGGGTTGGCATCAGCTATGTTCAGTAAGCGCTCAGTTTCACCAGCCAGTCTTGCCAGTACTGGGGTACTCAGACAGTATTTTAGCAGACCCTGAGGATCAGTGGTCAAGCCAGAAATGGCACCTTCTCCTTTATGAATCTTGTTCACGTGTTCTTGAGCATGATCAGGCCCAATGGATGTGAAAGGAACGGGGTTGGTACTGACAACAAAATCGCCACTCTTGAGATCTTGCCATACTGAGGGATGGCTGTGTTCCAAGTGATACATGTGTGCAATGTAGTCGGGTATGTTCTGGGCGTAGTCGTGTCTATTGTAGGCAAAGAAGTAAACGCACATCTGCTCCAATGAGGCTAGGTGCAAGAGCCAATTCTGATCACGAGTACTTCGTATGAACTGGAGAAGATTGTTGACCTGCTTCATATATATACGAGCCCATTTGAACATCGGGTACTTCTCATTCTCACTGTCAAATTGGTCCAGTGTTTCCAGCAGCTGCAGATCATATATCATGTTGACCAGTGTGCCATGAGCTTCAGAAACACAGAGTCCATTTTCACACGCTTTTCTCAGATCTTCGAGTGCAGACGTCAGTTTCTGGTGTAGCACTGGGTGCTGTTCGAAGAATGCTTCAATCCACAAGTCAAATAGAACTTGCAGTGTGATTTGGTGAGCTTCCAATGCTCTGTTGTGGTGCTTGCCATTCAGTATTTGTACAACTGTAACGCTGCTATATAGACCGGATTCCACCCAAGCTTCATCCAGACCACTCCCTTCAAGGGTTGCTCCAAGACATCGTACAGCACACAGAACGACATGGAAGGCACCAGGACTTGCTATGATGTTAGATTGGAACTGTTGGTCAAGGAAGCTCAGTTTTCGAACTCTTTTGTACAAGTCCATGTCAAGCCAAACAAGTATAGGCTCAACATCCTGAGTGTCTTCCATCATCAACTTGTTGAGATTGTAGAGCTGAGTCAATGCTGTAGTAAGGGTTGTCCATTCATGGGCTGGTGCATTTATGAGAGGCAGTGCATGCACTTGATCAAGTGTCACAGATTCAGTTTTGGATGTTGACACACGCAGAAGTGAATTGTATGCCGTCCAGACAGGCACAGGCTGTTGTTGAACATGAGTGTCATCATGCGACTCGGCTGGGTCATTTGTTGATTTGGCATCAGTGCGATGGGAATGGCGAACCAACAGCCAAGCTAGATCATCGGTTGCAGGTCTTTTGAGCTCCTTCTCATTCATTCCCAATTTGAAGTTTGGATATTGTGGACTGTTGTGAGGCTTAGGGGCACCTTTTATCCAGCTTGATATCAATGGGATGACAGTCTTGGGTACATCCTTCTGTGGCCCTGTTCCTTTGCTCTGTGTGGGGATTGCACACTCTGTTACTTCCACATTTTCCTCCCTACTGGGTTCCCGTTGATACACAGCCATAGCTGTTGCATGGAATGAATTTCTTCCATCGTACGTATCAACATTCGCATCCAGATTGTCGATGGAGAAACGCAACCGCTTCTTCTTTTGTAGTCCAGGTGGTACATAGTTTCCATTATTACTCTCCATATTCCTCTGTACTCCCTCTGAGATTTGAGCAACACACTGCTTGACTCGTCTGTATGGAACTCCTATACCGGCATGAGAAAGTAAATTGGACAGTTTCTGGCTTCTATAATTGTGTTCACAATACAGTGAAATGCCAAGTGTGATAGGAGTTTCAATTGTCGATCGAAATGTTGCATCTGGCGTCTTTGGGTCATGCAACAATTGACGATTAGATTTGTGGGCTTGAACAATCTGCTGAGATATGATTGATGCAGATTTATTCAATTCTCTCAGGTGGGCTTCAGTTTTGACTGTAACTGTACCTTTTATGATCCAAAGGATCGTGCTGTGGAGCTCTGTTGGTACAATGTCACACTCACTATTCTCAAGTGTTCCAGAGAATGTCCATGGATATTTTTTGTTCTCTTCGATCTTCTTACGCAGGGCCAGGCTTGTTTCAATAAGATTCTTCATGTCATCATATGTGCTCTTTCCTGCTTCCTTATTAACTGCAGAATCTTGTGTAGCTTGTGAATGTATCAGTGCAGGCTTCTTTGGTACTTCTGTGAACCGCACTGCAGGGACATTTTCCTGTATTTTCTCCCGAATCCATTTCCGTTCAGCCTTAGCAGTGACAAACTTTGAGCTGTACTTGATATTGTACTGTGCCATCTTAGCTATGTAAAGGTTTTGAGCTTCGTTCATTGGAATAAATTCTCCCCCTTTAATACGTTCTTGTATTTCAGCAAATAATTCTATCTCAGCTTTTATGTGGTCAACTGTTGATCCACTGTCTTCCGTGTTGCTGCTTGGCGTCACTTCTTTATCTGCTTCATTTCCCTGCTTCATTGCTTGCATGCTTCCCTGCCACTGCTTGGTAATGCAATTCTTGTGATAAACAAAATCACATGCCAGGACATCGTTGTCAGCTATGACAGTGGCATAGTTAACCTTCCATTCTTCATTATTTGAATTATGTACTATGTCTTTTATTTGCTTCCCAACATTTCCTGTTCGACCTTCAATCAAAGAACAATTAGTTTTGCATTGACAAAAGAAACATTCTTTTTTATCAAAAGGTGTCTTCTTTGATCGGGTGTACTTTTTTGGGACCTCTTCTGTTTTATTTACCATTGATGAAGTAGATGGTCGCCCTTTACTTCGGTCACTAAGGACAGTAACATCAGATGTTTCACAGGCTCGCTTGTGGCGCTGTTCATCACGTTCTATGTGTAATTTACCCACAGTGTTGCCGTAACATGTTTTGTGCCACATAACATTGTTGTCACTTAAATCTTGTGCAGAAAGGTTTCTGATTCTCTCATTGAGTGCAATAAAGTCAATGTTCCCAAATTCTGCTCTCTTACTAACTGCTGCCAAGAATTTATCATACGATTGTTTTTTAGGGAGTACGAGATCATTTAAAGGTCCTTTTTGGCATTTTATGCAAAGCTGGAAATTACTTGACGTTCCCTCTTCAGATTCTTCTTTGGCTGCCATGATTTACCTGAAGACACAGAATATATAACAGATGATTTATAACAGGCAATTAAACTGACAATACTGACAATAATATTTTGGCTACATTTCTTTCAAACATTTACCGTGTGCTGTACACCAGTTGCAATGGTACAGTCCCTCTTCTGCCCTTGAACTTTGGGGTTCTTGCTTTGAACAATGTTGACCATTCAGTACCTGCCCTTTTCTCCAGAGGTCCTATTTGTTGTGCCATTATTTACCTGTTGGCAGGTGAAAAAATAAAAGATGGGTAAACACTTACCATGGAGTGCTCTTGTTAACTGTAATGTATGCCTATTAAGAAGTAGAGATTAGATAGATGTATCTTTATCATTAGTCAAACCATTGAGTTGTCAGAGTAATGGGGAAGTCAGAATTATGAGCGGTCAATCCTCATTGCCTAACATTAGTGAGGAACTAGCTCATATAGCCAAACATGTTAGCCATGCTAGCCTATTTTTGCTAGCTAGCTTCGGTAGCTTGTAATGTCAAAACAAGGCTCAAATTTAAATCAACTCAGGATATCCAGGAATATACTTAAACTCACTTACTGCAAGACTAGTTTCAAGATTTGTTCTCCCTCTGCCAGCCATTTTCAAGATTTTTTTTTCCTGACCTTACCAAGTCACAGGATGGAGTTTGGTGCCACCTTGTGTTATAGAATTTAAAAATCAGGTTAATCAGTCAATGGCAGGGAGGACCTACAAATAAATCTGTCAAGAATCAGTCAATGGCACTAAAATAATTAAATGCCACACATTGAATATTTGTTTATATTTATTCTTACCACATTGTGCTGGCCACTACCATGTGCCATGTGCTGTCCACTAGGTGCTGATGTTCCACTGTCACATGATCCAACGCAGAGTGTCTCTTATCTCATTCCTCCCTATAGCTTTTCATATTACTTAGCTAGTACATACATGAGAAATAACGTTGCAATTACAGAATTACATGAAAATCGTTCTGGTTATCCTTTCATGAAAATTGTCCTGAAAATCTTCTATTTGATTCTTGAATCTGTTGTTGTTGCGCCACCTATAGGTGGATTGTGGTCAAATTTTCAGAGTTTGTGCCTCAGCTCATGATGCAACAACCCATCAAATTTGATAAAAAAATCTACGAGTAGTTTGTAAGTAATCATGAATTTGCTTTTTGAATTGGTTGCTGTAGCGCCACCTATTGGCCGATCATGGTGAAAATTATATGGCGTCTTCTGGGACACATCATACATTTGTGCACCAAATTTGGTGAAGATTGGCCATGCAGATTTGAAGAAATGATGTTGACAGAAATACAGACAGACATAAAATACTGCGTCACATTGCCAAATGTTGCCATGGTGCCAAAATAGTGCCAGGGCGGGGGAAAAAAATGTCAACCGCTTTTTTTGTGTCCTACTGGGTCCATAGAACAGAAAAAACATGGTTTACAAGAATCTATATGAAACATTCACTTAACTTCTTTTTGCTACATAACTACATACTGCATCTGAGACCAGAGGTTGGTCACTTTTAGACCCCCACTCCTCCCACAGCGAATGACATTAATTCATTTTGCCAGATTGACAGTTCAGCGACGAATGAGAACAAAGAAGAGGTAAAAAAAAGGCATTGCAGGTTGCAGATCCGGTCTCATGTTTGCAAACCGAGACAGTAGGCGGGCTTTAGATCGGATCCCGCCATTCTCCCGTATATGAACGGCATTTGCGGGAGATTTATTACCACTCGCGGGTGTCCGGGAGTAGTAATAGTTGTTTTAGTAGTAGTAATTTCCGGGAGACTCCCGCAACTTCCGGGAGAGGCAGGATGTCTGCTTTAGATTTAGTAACATTCGCATCAATCCTTTAGTCTGGGAATCTAAATATGAAAATGGTGTTGGGGAAGTAAACAGCCGTATCCTGTAATGATCATTCAGATCAAAGTAGATCATGGAGTAATTTAGTAGTTTGTATTTTACTTATTTAGTTACCTTCATGTGGTTGAAAGTCACAGCCTCTTAGTGATTTGATAGTTCCAACACCCACAATCTCTTATTAATTCACCTCACTGCAGGGAATCAACAGGCTGCTATCTGCTGTGAAGGGGAGATATTCTGGCTTCCTGTGTTCAACAATCGAAGCACCATGCTGAGCCATGAATGAAGCTAAATCTACCACACCTGTGACAAATTCAGCAACCAAAAGAAAAAGGGGGAGAAAGTTTGATGTCATAGTACTGACATGTTAGGCTGGCCTCCAGGTACTAATAATAATGGTAACTAGAAAAAAGTGCTCCTCGGAGCACAGGTCTCCGCCAGGTCAGGTAGGTAATTGTTAGCCTGGGACCAGACGAATCTGCGAGTGCAAAAAAAATGTGCACTCTGCGATTTGGGTCTGGCACCGCTCCATAGAGAATCCATTTCCTGCTCCAGAAGACGTGGGTAACCAATCAGGGCCCAGTATTAAAATATGGGAGACTGTGATTGGTAGTTGGTTGTAAGTCTAACCAATTGCGTACAGAGCCATTGTTTTGATTCCGCCTCCTTGGAAAAAAAACTTCCTTATAGAGGCACCAGACTCATATCCACGCAGTGATATAGTCTGGCTACGCGAGGCTAGGTAATTGTGGCCTCCTGGTGGCGCTATAATAGGGCGCCATTTCTTCTTAGGCCTTCCAATCGGACACTGCATTCATGATTTGAGGCATTTTGTTCCAAAAATGTGTTTAGCTAAATTAGACCTGCTGGTGGCGCTATAACAGGCCAATGTGAAAAGGGTGGCATTTCTTCCTCGGCCTAGTGGGAAGGTGCGTGCACAATTTCACGGAAATCGCATGCTGCGTTCATGATTTGAGGCATTTTGTTCAAAATGAACCAAGCCTGCAAACTTTGGAAGCCAATCATAGCCAATCAGGATAGAATATGAAAAATCGGACAGATCAGTGTTGATCACATGACTATAGAGATACTGTGTACCGATTTGCGTGAGGTTTGGACAAAATCTGTAGGAGTGATATCCAAAAATGTGTTTTGCACAAATCAGCCTCCTGGTGGCGCTATAACAGGCCAATCTGAAAAATTCAGAAGTTCAGCTTTGGCATCCAGGGAGTGTGTGTGCACAGTTTCGCAGCGGCCGGGCTAACGGTGCCGGAGATTAGCTGTTCACAGACAGACACGCGGACGGACGGACGGACAGACAGACAGGGTGCAAAACATACTCTCGCCAGGCCGAAACAATAATGGGTACTGCAGTAAGTCTGACAACAGGTACAACAGGTACTCTAACAATGGGTACAACGGGTATTGCATACGTGGATGGGCATGCGTTCCCAATGGGCATCGTTCCCAATGGGCATTGCCCTAGTTCATACAATTTCAATGTGCTAGACAAGTAAAATATCAAAGAACATGGGTACTGTAAATGGAACCTCTTACAACTCATCTAACAGATGGTTACATATGTCTAGCTGCTATTGAGCCAGCTCTTTATGGAGGAGTTAATAATGGAGCCTTAAGGCTTAAAGGAGTAGTTCACCCAAAAATGATTTTATTTTCTATCAATTACACACCCCATGAAGCCTTGAATTCATTTCTTAGTTTTTGTCGCATTCCTGAGCCAATAATTTGAAATGCAGGTCAATCGAGTCTCCGCCGGTCATCACATTAGCACTTAATGGGGTGTGTAATTGATAGAAAATAATATTGTTTGGGGGTGAACTACTCCTTTAAGGCTTGCAGGTAACCGATTAGGGTTAGGCCACTTGTTGCAATCTTATGAGACACAGGTTTGGCGTTAAAGGAAAAGTGATCTGTCCAAGTGATATTTCCAATTATCTTTGACATCAACAAACATTTTCATTTGAAACAGAGCAGTTTCAGCTTGGCTAAGTGATACTTACCGTATTATACTCTGTGTTTATACTGTGTCTGACAACGTTTATGCAAAGCCAGAGCAGCAAGCAGCGAGGTAACTGGTGCCTATTATTATGCTGAACATAACAAGCTCGCCCAGAGAGGAGAAGACGGATACAGACAGCAGGAGTGGCAAGCGACAACGGCGTAGACTAGAGTATTTTTTCTAAATCTCAAAATCATCTTGCGGGCTAGACTTGACATCTTTGCCAGTTTGACAGCCCTGCTCTATGGGTTCCTAGTCTGGTTAAATAGTGTTTGCTTGGCCCGGACCACTGGTGTAGCGGTCCGGGCACCTAGGCTCAATGCAGCCTGACAAGGCGTCGCGGGTTCGAGTCCCGATCCAGACGGCCTTTGCTGCATGTCACTCCCCATCTCTCTCGCCATTTCCTGTCAGCATAATGCCCTACCAATAGACACATTAAAAGCCCAAAAATAAATCTTTAAAAAAATGTGTTTGCTTCTGATATGCTCCAGAACTATAGTTGATCAGGACAACTCATGAATGGATAAAATATTTATTTTTACTGAATATAAAATGAGCAATACATTTATTTTGGTTTGGCGATGAATTGGATCTGCTTTTAGGTACTCTGAAAAAGCACATTACATCTCCCTACCAATAGGGACTCTGAATCCCAGTAGATAGATAGATAAAAGTAGATCCATAACGACTGGCTGGGGTGGTGGACACCCTCCACCACCCCAGCCAGTCGTTTTGGATGGGGTGGTAGGGAGATGTAGCAGCCAGTTTTAAAGCAGCAGCACAGACAGCAGTAGGCAGCAGCAAACGGCAAGCAAGGTATGAGCAATGCAACTTCCCCATTTAAATAGGGTGTTCGATTGGTTGAGAGTAGAAGCATGGAGCCGAGACCGACCAATGATCGGCCAGCAGTAACTGCACTGAGTTCCCTGACAGAACTTGCTCTGGCAATCGTACCATGCACAACGCTCATTTCTTTGACATACAATTTTATATTATTTGCCGCAGTGAGTTATCAACAAGGACTATGTCTTTACCCACAACAAATTATTTAGAATATCAGTATCGGTATCAATAACCAGTGTCAATAACGGCATCAGTGCCGAATCTGCCGAACAAATCGATACACATCCCCATGGAATCACAAAAAACGTTTCACAATCACACTCGAGTAGCTACACAGTACAACAACACCCAAAGGGAAATCTATCACAAACTCAATAGCTCTAGTTGCCTCTTGGGCCCTGTTTAGACTGCAGTCAAATCCGATATATTTCTCAAATCTGATCTTTAGGACCGACTGTTCACACTGTTATTTGCAAGTGATCAGATCTGATCTGTGTGTTCAGACTGATTTAAACAACGTCAACCCAGAGCCGTCCTGCGCGACCTATCTGCTTTGGTTGCTGTGGTAAGGACGTAACAACGTCACGACGTAGACGGTAGCTGCTTGCTTACGTTCAAGAAACGCAACATAACAGACAAACGACAACAACAGAAGACACAAAAACAAAGACAAGTAAATGCATGAAAAAGGTTGAAAATTTACATCTCTTAACTCGCCATTTCTTCTGTAAAATAATACTGCTATTGTTTTGTTTGTTACGATTACCCCTCGAACTCGTAGATCAAATCAATTATCACACTCTCTAATGACGTCACTGGCGCTTGGGTCGCGCTGCAAGTGACGTTTTGGACAGTTCAATCATGTGACTTGAGTGGTTAGAGCAGGTTAGAGCGTTCAGACCAAGACGCATCTTTAGAAATCAGATTTGAATCGCATTTGAAACCACCTCTGCAAAAATCTGATTTAGGCTGGATTTGGCTGCCAGTCTAAACAGGGCCTTAAGGGGCCTGGTTTGATCAGTCGCATACAGACATGGGTACACAGCTGCGTTGTTCAGTGAAAGTTAAATCCTGCCTCAGTTATGCTCTGTGAAGCTCAACTTATCACAAGAGACCTGCAATAGTACAGAGATCCCAGGGAGCAGATTAACACATACAGCATTATACAAATCACCATAGAGAGGGAGACAGATTTCGCTATGCATCAAATTCAACTAAGACAAGTACAGTCAGAGACAATACAGTTTCAACTGTAGACAAACTGCACAACACAACCGAGTTAACACTATGTTGCATCAATGATAGAATGGGTTACAGACCAGAAGGACAAACAATGATTCGTTGTGATGGAAGTCTAATTATATGTTGACTGAAATTGGCTCTGGGGAAATATGGTGAAGGTCTTACTCATTACTGTGCACAAAGCGTATACTATACAGTTAACAGTCAGGACTGTGCAGTGGGAAACCCTGAGGCCAAACATTCACAAGATTAATTGGAGACAAACTTACTGGAGAAAGCTGTAACATCCAAGGACATAAACACCTGTGATAAGCGCAATGCAGTGTCAACTTAAAAAGAAATTCACAGTCGCATACTACTTAGTCTTTTAATAATTGTGGTGACACTTACTGTATGTCACCTATTATGACACTTATGTGGTGACCCATTAAGATGAAGAAGCTTGCGAAAAAAAGAGGTTAGCAGATAGATAATTATGTCTGTGACCTATAATAGACATAGATACAGTATTTTTCTCCCTGGTCAGCTGCTCAGGCCAGGTGGCAGCCTCCAAGCCTTCCATGGGAGCATCTGCCAACATTGGGTCCTTGCTCATCATGGTAGCTTGACAGCTTGGCAAGCTGCTACAGCGGCTCTTCTTGGAGACTGAGAGGCGCACACAGTTCTCACATGAGCCCTGGAAGGACAGCGCAGCCTGGCCGCGTTGCAGCCCGTGGCACGAAACGCACACTTGGTGAGGTGGCAGTTCTCTCAAATCTAACTCTTGATGATGAGAGAGCTAGATACAGTAGATAGCGCTGTAACGTTACAGATGACAACTGAGTGGATGTTACTTTAGAGTTAACTACCAACAAGCACAGTAGCACCCAGTGAAGGAGGTGTGAGCTCGCTCTGGTGGGCAGTTAAGCTACTCTTTCGCAGAAGCTGGCAGTCTGAAATAATTAGTTTTTCGATTCAAAGTGAGAAAGGGTAAACGAATGACGAAGTCATGATGGGTTTGCCTCTTATATTATAAGAGGCAGACCCGGCCGGCCCCGATGCAGGCGCCACGACTGCCAGCCAATTAAGGGTGTGCGATATGACAATAATTAAATCATGAACAATTATAATGTCTCCATAATCTACCTTTACAGAGAGATCATTACTGTCATGATACAGTGCAAACTTCTATCAGTTGCAGTTCCATATCTTGATTTACAGTATATTCTGTAGTACGCAAAAAAATTACAGATCTACAAGTCTACCACCATTACAAGATTGTAGATTCCGAGATTGTAGATTCCGAGATTCCAAGTTCAGACAGATCAAACTACATTCTAAAACACGGGCGGGGGGGGGGGGGGGGAGGGATTATAGGGAAACATTTGCAGCCCTTTATTTGCAGATTTCAGCATAATTAAAGTGAGCCACGCTGACTGCTCCCGTTGACGTTTCAGCAACACAGTAAATAACAAATACTTATGAACAGACATCACAAGGAATTGTCAAGTACACCGGTTTAATTTTAATAAAGCCTCTCACTTTTGAAACAAATTGGCTTTGACACAAATAAATTTCAATTAACGACTCCAGTTCATTAAAAACCCAAATCGGTCACATCCCTACTTTAGTAAAGCTACTGGCTGTGTTATGGTAGATATTTGGAAATACTATTTCAAACACTTGTTAAACCCCACCCCCACCCACACACAAGCATGAACAGAAAAAAACAGCTTGCCCCTCATCTCATCTCATCTGATCTCATCTGATCTGATCTGCTCTCATCACACAGCTACACTCTTCCTCTGCTCAATGTCCTCAAAGCATCCTCATGAGATCTCATCACTAATGCAATCAGTGCACCCCCTAACTAATGTAGCCATGGAGACTATTTCCTAAACGAGGGAGTTGACCTTCTAGGAATGCATTTAGGTAAAATGGAAGCAAATTACAATTCCCCTCACAGAAAGATATCTATTTCATCATACTTGCAAAATCTAATAATATTAGATTTGGCAAGTATGAAAAGGATCAGTTTAAAAAGGAAGGCTCACAACTCTTGTTTTAATTATCACAAAATTAGCATTTAATGATCACAAAGGTTTATGTGAGATGACACTTCACTCTCGTGCAGGTTAACAAGGGCCAAGATGAACAAGGTCTGAGATAAACAAACGTGTGTTGTACTGTTAAGTTTGTATGACAGATCTTTGAGACCAGAGATAGCCTACATTATATTATAATGAAGGCTATCTTTGGTCTGTCATACAAAGCACAGGGGTAAAGTTCCTGCCCACCACCACAGAGTTCCTGCCCACCACCACAGAGACTAGGGGTTTGCAGGAGGTATGGAACTGGGAAGAATAGCGAACATGTGTTACGTGGGGGGCGGCTGTACCTCAGGAGGTACGCTTGGGAGTTGGCCACTTGGGAGTTGAAAGGTTCCCACTTCGATCCCCGGCTCCCCCTGGGCTAGTGAAGTGTTCTTGAGCAAGACAAAATACTCCTGATGAGTAATCGGTGTGTGAAAATGTAGGAAGAGGCTACATAAGGAATACAAAATAAAGCGGTTATAAGTACGGTACAGTTGGCGTGAATGAAGTGGACCAAGCAAGAAAGGACTCTAATAGTAAGTAGCCACATCAGATATAACTAATGTACAGCGGAGGGTCTCTAATGATGATGTAACTCCAGTGGTGGTGGTCACAGTATCTAGAGGCTTCTACTAATGGCTCTGAAATAGGACCCATCAAGATCATCAAGATCAGCCTCTCCATTCTTTTCCCATGGCACATGAAATCCATCTCCTGTTAATGAGCAAATATGGCCCTAAGCAGATTTATTAGGCAATCAAGAGTCCCAACAGTGACATGAAATCAACTTCTGATTCATGCTCTTGGATCCAGTTATTGTTACAGAACAAATAGTGTAATACACCAAATCAGAATCAGAATGACTTAGCCCGGTCCTGGACCGCTGGCGTAGCGGTCCAGGCACCTAGGCTCCAAAGTAGCCTGACAGCGCGTCGCAGGTTCGACTTCCGATCCGGACGGCCTTTGCTGCTTGTCACCCCCATCTCTCTCCCCATTTCCTGACAGAGACAGACTACTATCCTATCAATAAAAGGCATAAAAGCCCAAAAAATGTTCTTTAACCCTTTAAGACCTGTCATTTTTAGATTTGAGCTAAAAAGCATTGTTTTACACTTTTGGCTATTCAAAAATAGCAGATATACAAGCTCATAGCGCGGCACCGAGTGCCGCGCTATGAGCTTGTAGATCTGCTATTTTTGAAAAATCGTGAAAATGTGTGCAAATCTTTGAATATATATATTTTTTAAGCGAACATTTTTAACTAAAATCTTTGCTTCTGGGGGTCCCTGGAACAAAATATTTTGATGGGGGTCCACGGCCAAATACATATCATATTGGGGGTCCTTGACATGAAAAAGATGGAGCACCACTGATATAGAAACATAAGTTTTTCAGAATACTGTGGAGATTTAGGAGACATGTAGAATCGGCTTCAGGTCTTAATGGGTTAAAAAAAAAACTGTAAAAAAAACTGTGATCATAACAAGCCAATCACTCACAGTAATGACAGCTTACATACTGTAGCAATCCTGTGTACCAATGGTAGGTGACTTCCAACGTCTTTGTTTGAATGAGGTTCAGGTAGGCCTATAGCTAAAACCTCATGTCAAAAGACACAAAGACTTCATCTATCACTAATCAATCTATCATCCGTCTATGATCACAAATCAAAAGATACATTGTGCCGTGACAGCATGTTTGGAGGCATGACAAACAACGTAAGATAAGTATTACACTGGATCTCCATGTTAACCTGTTCAATCCGGGAACGCATGCTCTGTCATTTTAGATTTCTTTGGCTATAAAATAAATAGCAGATATACAAGCTCATAGCGCGGCACCGAGTGCCACATATGAGGTTGTAGATCTATTTTTGAAAAATCTTTTTTTTTGCAAATCTTTTTTTTAAAGCGAACATTATTTTGTAAAATATGTTGTAGCAAAGATTTGAGTTACAAATGTTCGCTTTAAAAAATACATATTCAAAGATTTGCCCAAATGTTCATGTTTTTTTTCAAAAATAGCAGATCCACAAGCTCGTAGTGCGGCACTCGGTGATGCGCTATGAGCTTTTGTATCTGCTATTTTTTAATAGCCCAAACAAAGTATAAAATAACGGTTATAGCTAAAAGAAAATCTAAAATGACACAGTATGCGTTCCCCGGATTGAATGGGTTAACCTTGTGGGAAACTCATTATGTTCCTTCACTGGTCCTGTGACCTAACGATAGCTTCATCCATTATGCATGCATGCATGCATGTCTACAGATGTGCTGCGGCTGCTTTTGAATCTGTCTCAGGGGACACTGCTGTAGCATGTCCCTATACCAAACAAATGGCAGCTATAGGTGACATTATATGCTACAGGAAAGATGTGTGTGTGTGTGTGTGTGTGTGTGTGTGTGTGTGTGTGTGTGTGTGTGTGTGTGTGTGTGTGTGTGTGTGTGTGTGTGTGTGTGTATATATATATATATATATACTGTATATAAGGGGGTTCATACAGTACAGTATAATAATCTGTACAACTACCATTGGGGTTCTGAATCTGAATGATATACAGTAAATGAAAATCCCTTATTAAATCTTATGGGTAGATGGTTAGTGGACTGTGGAAAAACTCTTGCGTACTTTGACAATATTCTTTCAGCCTTCTAAAACAACAGAAATTACCGGTAGCTGAAATTAGTGTATGTCCTGAACCTGTCCGGGGCATAACTCAGGCACCATCCGACTGTTTGAGTCTGACCGGATAGGGGTCCAACAGTTAGTCGAACTAATCGATTTAATAATCCATAATCTCTCATTTAATTTGAAACAATTGCTCCTCTGAGCACAGAGTCTCCGCCAGGGCAGGTAGGTTATTGTGGGCCAACAATGTTTCACGGCAATTGGATGCTGCGTTCGTGATTTGAGGCATTTTGTTCAAAATAGGCTATTCCTGCAAACTTTAGAAGCCAATCTTAGCCAATCAGGATGGAATATGAAAAATTGATTCATGCCGATCGGTTCAACGGTGCCGGAGATTCTCTTTGCCTGCCACTGATGAGATTTCTCGTCAGATTCTGCTAAGGCGCAGCCTGCCATTGACGAGTTTGACGAGATTTTGTGTTTTTGAGATGGCGCTGTTCGCTCGCCTATGGATCACAGATCACAGTTGGGAGCTTGTAGATCAGGTAGTTTCACTATTCTTGCACAGTAAGTATAAAATGATTACGTGGCTCATTGATTTGTATATATATATATATAAACACGCTTCTCGATTATTCAATTAATCGAAAAAGTAATTATCCCTAAGAAATTAATCAATATTTTCAGCCCTAGACCCAGGGGTGTGGACTGCCAAGTGGGAATTCGGATGGACCCAGGTTTTTTGTTTATTTTTTTTATAATAAAATAAAAAACAGGCTTCTCGATTATCTCAGGTACAACGTGTATTGCATAACCAGTTGTATTCCAAACTTGCAACGTTCTCCACTTGCTTGGTCCCCAAGTAGGCCGGTGCCCTGAGTATAACATACTGTAGAGATTATATATAAATCTCCTGTATAGTATACATCATACTGTACATGTTATACTGATTACAAAATAGATATACAGGTACTGTGTACAACATCGGTGTTATATGTAGTGTACTGTATACAAATATATCTGCTGTATACAACATTCTGTACATGTTATCTACTGTATACAACATAGATAAATACATGTACTGTATACGGCATAGATGTTATATGTGCTGTATACAAACGCATCTACTGTATACAAAGATAATATACATACTGTATACAACAGATGCATATCTACAACCGTTTCACATTCCAGCTAAATTGTATTCACCATAATCATTTCAATTACATTAGATAATTACTGTAACTATAAATGTAGACATTTTAAAACTGATAGTATGGTGCTGTGAATGGTAATTCAGTCATGCTGAGCTCCTCCATCCAGCCTGTCCTATCACTAATAGAGTCGGAGGGCGGCAGTTGTTGAAGTGGTGGAGGTGCACTCCACTCCGAAGTTGCTTTTGGCATTCATGAGTTAAAGCCTTCGGTTAGAGATGTGCGACAGGTCTTCAAATGAGATCTGATGGTGGGAGGCAGGAGGAGACAAGTAGGTCTCAGAGGCACATCGCTCAAGGCCTAGCCACCGGAAGAGCAGTGGGAATCAATAGCCATGGACATGCATGCAAAGAGAGACAGAGAGAGAAGAGGAAACGGAGAGAGCTAGAGAATAAGGGAAGAGGCAGAAGCATACGGTATGGTGCATTTCAGTATGTGCACTTGCATCAGTGACCCACGGGAGGGTCTGGGATAGAGAGAGAAGTGATTGAAGGAGAAGGGGGGAAACGTTGTGAAGTGGTGAAAAAAGAAACAGGAGCTGGGAAAGAAGCACATATATGCTGCTGAAGCCTAGTGTGACTGACTGACTGATCCCACGGCAGCCATCCTCACTTGCAATACTGAAGCCTTGTTTGATCCCTGGAGCCCTTGTTTGATACCTGCTGTCACATGGCTTATATTTCTCCTAGCATTTGGCAGCTTATAGTTGCTCCTATCTAGTGCCTGGCTGTCTGTCAGTAACTAACAAGCCCACAAACTAACAAGGCCACATGTGTACCACATACAGATGACTTTTCGGTTTTAATAGCTTCCCCTATGCCTTGATAAACATGTCCATTGAACAACCAGAGCTGATCAAGAATTCATAAGTATCCAGCAGACACTGTGGTTTCTGCCAGAACTACAGTATAATATGAGAAGATCTTGGACCAGCTGTTGACCCAGCTGGAGAGCCTTTATCCCCCTGTTGGGTGCAACGTGATCAGTAGAGCATAGTCAGCTAATAGCTCAGGCAACCACCCAGGAACTAGACAGTGGAGCCCCCGAGAGGCTTTGGGCTGTCAGCCTTTCAAAGAGCGGCTGTCCTTCAAAAGCTTTCAAGCATCTCATTAGCCCAGTGTGAGCAGTGTGGAGGGGTTTGAAAGACAAAGCATTCTGTTAGCGGTGATGTTTGGATGAGTAGCTGTTCCTACCCTACAGTACAGTATGTCAGCGATGTTAAGTGACCCAATTTCTGTTTGATGTCATCATTTCACCACAACCCTCTCCTCCACATAGCAACAATGTTTCCTTTGGTCAGTTACAAATGTTTTGAGTCATGGGTCCTTTACACATTGCTTACATCTTTTACATAAGAAATTAGAATGTACTGTATGACTATATCAAACACTGATTTGACCTATTCCAAAAACTGTGCCATCAGTGTCCAAATGGAGTATAATGGAGTATGTATCAAATACTGATTTGGCATGTTAAAACTCTTAATTCTAAGATTCTTTTTTTACCATAACTGTGCGAGAGTTTTCAGTTGAAGACAAAAAGCCTCAACCCCGGTCCCCTTCACCTGCTTTACTAAAGCACTGGTGTTGACTGTATAAAAAGGCAAAGGTGACAATAGAAGGGCATTTAGGGCATCCTCCTTGCAGTAACGGGGAAGTTTGCCGATTAACTTGTGAATCCTATTGTTCTATGTGAAAATCAGACACTTCCCAGTGCCTTCTCTGTGCAAAAAGCTTGCGCTGGAAAATGGCCAACAGCAGCCTACGAAATACTCACGTCATTATACAAAGGCTGGAGCTATGTTCCAGTGACGAGAGAGTGGACTCGAAGTACAGTATAGTGTCTGATTCTTACAATTCCTCCTCACAATAGAAATTAGAATACGATTTATGTTAAATACTGTCAAAATTTCCCTTTAAGGACTGAATAGCGTTTAATTTTCAATAGACATTTCTTTTTAGAAAAATGTTAGTATGCATATTCGTCCTTAAAGATGAGATTTACTTGATATCTCTGCCGTCTGGCACCTGAAATTCAGCCAGTTTTATGTTAAGAAGCTACAGCATAAGGCATTCACCTTCTCAGAATAAGAATTGTTTGGAGTTGTTTTATAACACATTAAGGCAGTGTGATTCCCAGACGGTGTGCCAAGGCACACTGGTGTGCCGTGAGACAAGTCCAGGTGGGATTTTACAGTACACATTGTTATTGCAATACACAACTTTTTAATTGTATTCATTGTATCAGTACCTACAAGTGTGTGCACTTATGTCCCAATACGAAGAGAAATTCTATACCCTAAAAATATTTTTTAATTACTTTCAACCACTCATCCCTATTTTGGGCATGTCATTATCGGCAAAACATTTACATTTATTTTTAGCTGACAATGTGGCATGTCGCATCTAGGTCTGCTATTTTCACTATGAACACAGGTGTGCCTTGAGATTTTTACTTGCCCACTGGTGTACCATGGCACAACAAGTTTCAAAACCACTGAATTAAGAGATAATGACTCAGAGCTCCTTCAAATGCTCATCTGAATGAAAAAAGAATATTTGAAGTCTTCCATTAAGGGATCAAATGATCACATTATCAGAATCAAAGTACACACAAGCTGTCACATGTGCCCAGTAAAAAGTTAGTAAATAGGTTCTGTGCATACAGTAACTGTAGTTTTCAGAAGGTGCCATAACTGTTTCCTGTTCCAGTTCATTTTCCCATAGCTTCGTCTGATTGGCTCAGCAGCAGGCTTGAAACCTTGAACAACATGTGTTTCCAATTCAAATCTGCTGCTAAGACAATCAAACGTAGCTATGGGAAAATTAACTGGAACAGGAGAGGAGTATACCACCTTCTGAAAACTGGGACTATAGTTATGTACAGAGCCTATTTACTACATGCTATCTATCGACCTAATAGATTGTGACTAGCTTTAAGGTGGCTATTGATTTATCTGTCTTCTCATTAGGGTTGGTGCTTGGTGGTCATGTTCCTTTCACTTCAGTGTAAAAGAAAGTCAACCCTTAATTATGGCTGTGCCTGAGACGGTATAACATTTTTCTAAAAGACATCATGGAAAGGCTTTTTTGCTACCTTTAATTAAAAGTTTTCTTCTGAAATGGAGGCGTGTTGTGCCTCAACCAAGCACAGTCTCAGCCGACCATACCGTCCCCTCGGGCTATGCGATCAATGGGATGTAAGTGCAGCTATATCGTTTGTGTCTCTTAGATTCATAACAAACTAGCAGAACCAACAGTGTCTCTATAATGAAAATCTGCTGTGTGTGGAGGAACATGAGCTATGGGAATCATCCAGGTGAATGAAATCATGATTCATATAAATGATATTCATAAGGGCTTGCTGATCTAATCACACATGACTTTTTATGCCATCTATTTATTGTCATTAGTATGTCCTCATCAGTGGTATGTTCTACCGTGTTACGCTGTACCCGGCGCAGATTTTTTGGGAAAAAGGCGTACCGGTATACAGTCTAATAGCCATTTCATCCACTGAAAACGCGATAGCGTATACCCACGACTACACGCATGTCGTGCAGGGAATAATTATCGTATACCCTCGAACACACCACTGGTCCTCATTATGACCACGGATATGCTCTAAAAGTGTGAAAAAACATATTTTTCTTTAGATTTTTCAGTTTTCTTTCCATTTTAAAATGAATCGTTATCGTAATCCTCTTTTCAGGTTGGCGCTGCAGGATATACAGTAACTGTTATGGACCACTGGAATAATAAATGATCATATATTTACTGTGTTTCACTTTGAAGTCCCGCTAACCTCTGTAACCAAGTTATTCACCTTCCACGCTGTTGCCATCTTGACTTTACCTAGTGTGAACTCATTCAACAGTGTTACAGTAGCTCGAACAAAGGTTCTGTGCCGGTAGGGAGGGGCTCTTATAAGCCTTTCATGGCTTAAAATTAATCCTGTACTACAATTAGAATATTTGTTTTTCACAAATGCAGCATATGCCCTGTGTCATCTGGCTCAAAGCCAAAATATGCCCAAATAGGCGACATAACATTTGACATAGATTCTAAGTTAATGGCCCATTGACATTATAGAATAAGGTCAACTGGCTAGCATCAACTGTGTGGACATTACCACACAGAGAAGTGTTGTATAGAAGTTAAGTATAAAAGAGTAAAGGCGTTGTGAGCTTGTAGATCGTCTATTTTCGTCCAAGAGGGGGGGAAAAGAGCAGACAAAGTTTTCCAAGTATTTAAGTGGTTAACTGTCTGAAAATAGACAATAACATGAATCCAACACAATGCTACACATTGACAGTGCTGTAAAACAATCTATGAAGCCATCTATGAAATCTATGAAAAAGTTTAATCTGCAACACAATTTTATACAATATGTAGTGGGGGTCCCTGCTTCATATCTCTCAGCTAGGGGGTCCTTGGCCTGAAAAACATCTGCTGCTATGCTCACGTGTAAGTACCTATGTCTTACCTCAGGTACTTTACTGCACCTTTTTATGTCTTACCTCAGGTACTTACCACACCGGATACTACGTGTAAATATGCAGAAACATTTCTTTTGGTTTATTTCTCTCTGTCTTCCCCTTGCCCCCCTTCTTCTTCCCTTTCTCTTTAACGAAAATAACAAAACGATGGAGCTGGCACAAACAAATTTCACCCTCTGTTTTACACCTGTAAACCTGTGATGTGACAACAACGTTGATTCTGAATTAAAGACACGTGCATTTTTAAAGCAGTCATTCTACATATTTTTTACCTATAGATCCTATTGATATTGCTGCATTGACCCTGCAATCGCCCTGGGGTGAGAGAGAACTGTATGTTATATACTTTCTAAGAAACTACAGTATGACAGAAATCAATGGTATATCATATAATATTGGTATTTGATTGTTTGCTACTGCATGCATGCCATGACTAGTCAAGAGATGCTACTGCATACCACCATTCCAAAGCATTCTTGTTTTTTTTTTAAATATCAACTGCAATTCTAAAACATATGATGATTGATGCAGTAGCCCTGTTTCTGCTCTATTTGACATACTCCAATTGACTTCCTACCTCAATTTGTCCACACCAGTAACTTCCTAATGTGCATGATCATCTTTCAAAGCCCCGCTTGGTCACAAAAGCTGTCTTGAGTGTCTTTCCCAATTCACTTTCAGTTTCAGCCTGACCTCAAGAGTCAATAAGAGCCAAAGGCAATAGACATCAATACTTAATTTGGTCTGTAACACTGAACACAGAAACAAACATCTACAAGGTAGAAAGTAAGACACTGCAAGCCACAATTAATGATTAAAGTTATGATAATTGATGCTGATCTATGGTAATGAAAATCTTGTTAGGGCATCCATGATGCATTTATTAGCACATTCCAACCATCTACTTCACAAGGCTTAGAGGGCAGCAGGACATGCATTTCATGCTAGTGTTGTAGTACGTGGCCAGTGTTGTAGTACGTAGCCAGTACACCATGACGGTGATTGTGGCAGTGGCTATATATAGGCACATACCCCATGGCACTGACCACTCTGGTCATCTGTGGGGTCTAATGACATAGGCAGCGGAGTTACACTCCATACCAGGCCAGCTAAAAAGCTCACTTGGGCTTAGAGGCAGATACAGTAGAGCGGAGGGATCTTAGTACAACCTACAGTAGGGGGCAAAGAGCTGGCAAAGAGTAAAGGGGAATCAGAAAGGAGACAGGGGAGTGCTCTCTGCTCTCCCACTGAGGGGATAAAATGACCAGATGAAGCCATGCCACTCGCCACTCTTTCCACATCCAGGAATAAAAATCCCCCCTTCGGCTGTGATTGGGAGGTGATATGGAGAGATCGTAATCTTCTACATCTCAACAATGGCACGAGAATTGAAAAAAGGTGCAGTGCCACAATCTCATCACCATGGATTTTTTTTGTATTTCTAGCTGAGGTCTCCAAAAAGCCTTGAGCATACCCAAGGTCTATAGCTCAGCCAGTTGAGTGATGTGATTTAGCGTGGGGCTGTGGCTAGGCAAGGGCTTGTGTCCGAGTTAACGTATTCATAAAGGCAGACACGATACTCATAGAGCAAAGTCCACGGAGGAAAAGGTTGCCATCTCTCCATCCCTGTGACCGGTAGCCTTTTGTTGACAGTGGGGTCTGCTCACAGGGCTTTTCCATGGCAGTACTGCAAAAGTTAGATTTGTACTCCTCTTTCTGTACGATCTTATCAGATGATTTGTCTGGTTTAACCTTGTGTGTCTCGCAGTCGCAGCAAAAAAGATTCAGCTGCAAAGTTTGGCTTTCAGGCAATGCGAGCCAATATTCTTTTCGAACACAAGAGGATAAGCGGATCATCTCTACACACAAATGTACTGTAAGTTGATACATAACAGAGTCGTATACGTCAGTGCTGTGTGGGTTGAAATGTCAGGAAAGTCTGACTGTAGCTGCATTCATCTTTCTAATTAGCATGATGACCTGGAGGAAAAAGGCCACAAAATGCCTGGTCAGGTGACCACCACCCATAGATTAGCTGTCTCAGGGGCCCTGTTCACATATTGGAGAGCACTAATAGTGGGCTAGGTTCTTAATGAGCTTTCCGAGTGGACTTCGACTGCTTACTGTAAAAGTAGGAATGAATGTATAATTGTATATCATACCTAGAACCTTATTAACCTCCAGAGGAAATACGACATCTTTCTAGCCTTGAATAATTCTCTTAAAACTACAAAATTAGACTTTTCAGGATACATTTTCAGTGCTGTACAATAACATTTTATTATTATTAATTTTTTACTGTGCTTCAGTTCAACTGCTTAGGACCACCTTATAGACACTCTACAAGCTTACAACGCGGACGTGATGTGTTGTGAGCTTGTAGATCGGCTACTTTCGACGCGAGACACCATTGTACGATGGAGCTTAAATCAAGCTTTCGCTTTAATGTCACTCCCATCTGTGCACCTTCTCTCATCTCACTCTCCTCTCTCTCTCCTTTGCCCCTCCTCCTTTGTGATTACTCAGCCAGGGATCATTCTGTCTGCCCAGAAAAAACAGCACGCTTTCTATAGCCAACCAACCCTGCAGGTGAGAATCACTCCCATCTAAAAACACAACACAGGGTACAGAACCTAATATAACAGCCGCAATGGCCACTTAAGACAGAGAGCTGAGGTGACCTTCTCAGATTTCACGTCAGTTTTTTTTCCCTCACTTTTTACTCCCCAGCACAAGGGAGTAATTGGAGCAGAAACATTTTCCCCACACTGCATGTCTGTCTGACTATGGAGTGGTTTTTCGTAAAATATACCTGTCTATATTCAGGCTGGCTCCATCAAAGCTGTTATTTCATGCATCTGTTGTCACCTTTGACTGGTTTGCTTTTGTGTCATCCTTGTCAAACATACGGCTTTCATCTGGGGCCCCGAGACTGTGCCCTCAGCCAGCTTGTTTTGAGTGTCATCTCAGAGAGGATGTGGCCATCATGCATTAGAGATGCTGTGTAGACTCTGTGTGTGTGTGTGTGTGTGTGTGTGTGTGTGTGTGTGTGTGTGTGTGTGTGTGTGTGTGTGTGTGTGTGTGTGTGTGTGTGTGTGTGTGTGTGTGTGCACGTGCACGTGCGTGCGCGTGCGTGTGTGTCTCTCTTTCTCTCTGTGTCTCTGTGTGTGTCTGTCTGTCTCTCTCGGTCTCCGTGTGTTTCTCTCTCTCTCTTTTTTCTCTCCCTCTCTCTATAAGCAAACATACTTTTAAATATTGCTAGTGGTAATAATAACGTACTATTCAGATCTTGAAGTCATCATGTGTCAAAGAACATCTATAAGAAAATCTAACCTAGTCGAAACATTGTAGGCTACTATACATTTAACTTCAAGCAGTGTGCGGGTATCCTATATTTTCTCCTGTAGGCTAGTGTGTGTGTGTGTGTGTGTGTGTGTGTGTGTGTGTGTGTGTGTGTGTGTGTGTGTGTATGTGCATGTGTGCATGTGTGTATGTATGTATGTATGTATGTATGTATGTATGTATGTGTATATATATATATATATATATATATATATATATATATATATATATATATATATATATATATATATATATATATAATGTATGTATTTATTTTTTTAATATTTTTGCCTGCATTTTTGTCACCACCCTATATAACTACATAATTAGCCTATTGCCATTCCCTATTACTGACCTTTTGTTAAAGCCTTTCTTTAATAGGCAGTTTTCTTTGTGGTAGTATGAGGCTTTATTTCAGATAATGACAGATACATAATGGTAAATGTTTTATTATTATTAATAGCCTAGCAAATACACAAAATAAAATACAGTTTAAAAACTAACAAGCTTATTTAAACTGCATTATATTTGTATGTATTTACTAGGTGTGCCACATCGTGTGATGATTAACATCTCCAGAAAGGTGTGTGTGTAGCAGCAAATGCAATTTTAAAAAGTGATGACAGCTGCCCAGGAATTAATCGATTGACAGAAGTATAGGCTACTAAAAACAACATGCATCTTCCCAAAGTTGTGACTAAAATAAAGATAAGACTGTGGTTCCACTTCCACCACATGCACTGTGCACAGACAGTACGCCCTGCTGAGCTTCATCAAGGAGAAGATGAGCAGAAGAGAACGTTTGTTCCTTACCGTCGAAGACCTTGAAAAGACGACGGCCACGACATTCTGGATTTCTTCAGCCCGGGTCGGTGCCCAGTGTCCACGGCATAGGTCCGGTCCATGGCGTTGGTGGTCCTTGTTGGGCAGAGGTATTTCTCCGTGTCCGAGAAGCCTCTTTGTCTCACGCGGTGGTTCTTTCGCACTACTAGTGATGCGTGGTGGTGGAGCGGAGAGGCTGAGAGAGGCTGAGCCGCCTGGTTCTGCTGCTGCTGCTGCTGCTGCCTCCACAAATGTTTAGGAGCTTTGGTAGTAGTCGCACTTCCACCGGTTCCTCCGACAGTAGACGAGAAAGAGAGAGATGCTGGCCCCAGTTTCCCGCAGGCGGACTCCATCCTCCTCGCCACGTTTTTTTTTTTTTAGCAAGTTATGAGAAAAAACATTCAAATTAAATGCCGGGGTGGGGGGGGGGGGCTGCGCCGCGCCGCTCCAATACGAGTAGTTTAGAATTCAGCTTTAAAACATTCTGGGTTATTTTTCTACTTTTTACGCAACTTTTAAGTAGGCTACTCTGACCGTTTTAATGTTTTTGTTCCTATTATACCCTTGCAGAGACAGAGTTGACTTCGCCAACATGAGTGAAGCGTTAATTAAAACTGCAGAACACAAGAGGAAAATGTCCGAAAACCAAAAACGCTCGCCCCAAAACACAGTCGTCCCGGGGGCAACTCCGACGGTATTCACCTGGTATTCCTAAACGTAACCTCAGTAAACTATGCCTAAATAAACCTAACCTTATTCCTAAACATAATCTCAGTAAAACGGTGCCAAAACCTAACCTTATTCAACTTAACCTCAGTAAAAAATATGGCTCCCTCAGTGAGTACAACCTGTCTCAATTGCACCTCCTCTAAGATCACGCACATCTCAGCAAGGTGCTGGTGTGTGTGTGTGTGTGTGTGTGTGTGTGTGTGTGTGTGTGATTGCGGCCACAGCTGCTTCACATTTCGAGATGTTCAGCATTCATACAGGACAGTCTACACTACAGTCTACACACCAGTGCTTCTCAAACCTTTTCGTGTGAAAGACCTCAAAATGATATGTATTTGACTGCCCCCCCCCCTCCATCTAAAAAACATTATGTGCCAGGGATTTATTTTTTTTTTGCAGATCTACAAGCTCATAGCACTGCACAAAGTGCTGCGCTATGAGCTTGTATATCTGCTATTTTTGGATAGCCAAAGTATAAAATATGGTGGTTAAAATGGTTAAAATGTTTGTGACGCTATATGAATAAATGTTACTGCATGGGGACCCCCTGGTACCCCCCCCCCCCCCCTCCCGACCCCACTTTGAGAACTAATCGTCTACACTATCGATACGCTTTCCATAATTTTGCAAACGTCTACGAAATCCTGCGGTAGTAAGTTACTACCGTACCGTGTACGCACGCCATGCGTAAAAGATCCACGAGGTAAGGAGAGAGAGAGAGCTGTCAAACTGTTCACTGTTCACTCCACTGTTAGGAGTTGAGTAAAGATAGAACGAGATTCACGGATTCGCAACAGATTCGCTAGGGACCGTCTACAAAGTGCAACACCCAAAGTGAAAAAAATCAATAACTTTATTTATAGGCGAAGTATCATCACCAAATTTACACCACACATCGATGGCACACTTATGGTTGTACTACAACATTTATTTAATAAAATAAATAATTTAATTACTTTTGGTGAATTTTTAAGAGGAATTTTGCTCAATAGCTTACCATTTATGAAGTGTAGGATCATGAAAATCCCTATGAATACTAAGGGGCTCCCCGATGTCATACTACAGCAATTAGTTTGTTACATTTTCAATTTGTTCAATTTTGGTGAATTTTTATGTGCAATTTTGGTCAATAGCTTAACACTTATGAGATGTAGGACCATGGAATTCTATTCCACCACTAGGGGGCTCCACAGAGTCATACTACAGAAATTAGTTTGGTACTTTTTTTTTTTTTTTTTAATTTTGGTGAATACTTATGTAATTTAGTGATTTTTATGAGGAATTTTGCTCAATAGCTTAAAACTTATGGGATGTAGAACCCTGAAACTCCATATCACCACTAGGGGGCTCCCCAGAGTCATACTACAGCAATTAGTTCGGTCAAATTTCATTTCGTTTAATTTTGGTGAATTTTCAAGTGCAATTTTGCTCAATAGCTTAAAACCTATAGGATGTAGGACCATATAACTCCATATCACCTCTAGGGGGCTCCTCAGAGTCATACTACAGCAATTAGTTAGGTCAAATTTAAATTTGTTTAATTTTGGTGAATCTTTATGTAATCTATTGATGTTTATGTGGAACTTTGCTCAATAGCTAAACACTTATGAGATGTAGGACCATGAAACTCCATATCACCACTAGGGGGCTCTCCCAGGTCATACTACAGCAATTAGTTTGGTAAAATTTCAATTTGTTTAATTTTGGTGAATCTTTATGTAATCTATTGATTTTTATGTGGAACTTTGCTCAATAGCTAAACACTTATGAGATGTAGGACCATGAAACTCCTTATCACCACTAGGGGGCTCCCCAGAGTCATACTACAGCAATTAGTTCGGTCAAATTTCATTTCGTTTAATTTTGGTGAATTTTCAAGTGCAATTTTGCTCAATAGCTTAAAACCTATAGGATGTAGGACCATGAAACTCCATATCACCTCTAGGGGGCTCCCCAGAGTCATACTACAGCAATTAGTTCGGTCAAATTTCATTTCGTTTAATTTTGGTGAATTTTTATGTAATCTAGTGATTTTTATGTGGAACTTTGCTCAATAGCTTAACACTTATGAGATGTAGGACCATGAAACTCCTTATCACCACTAGGGGACTCCCCAGAGTCATACTACAGCAATTAGTTTGGTCAAATTTCATTTCGTTTAATGTTGGTGAATTTTCAAGTTCAATTTTGCTCAATAGCTTAAACCCTATAGGATGTAGGACCATGAAACTCCATATCACCTCTAGGGGGCTCCCCAGAGTCATACTACAGCAATTAGTTAGGTCAAATTTCATTTCGTTTAATTTTGGTGAATATTTATGTAATCTAGTGATTTTTACGTGGAACTTTGCTCAATAGCTTAACACTTATGAGATGTAGGACCATGAAACTCCTCATCACCACTAGGGGACTCCCCAGAGTCATACTACAGCAATTAGTTCGGTCAAATTTCATTTCGTTTAATTTTGGTGAATTTTCAAGTGCAATTTTGCTCAATAGCTTAAAACCTATAGGATGTAGGACCATGAAACTCCATATCACCTCTAGGGGGCTCCCCAGAGTCATACTACAGCAATTAGTTCGGTCAAATTTCATTTCGTTTAATTTTGGTGAATTTTTATGTAATCTAGTGATTTTTATGTGGAACTTTGCTCAATAGCTTAACACTTATGAGATGTAGGACCATGAAACTCCTCATCACCACTAGGGGACTCCCCAGAGTCATACTACAGCAATTAGTTCGGTCAAATTTCATTTCGTTTAATTTTGGTGAATTTTCAAGTGCAATTTTGCTCAATAGCTTAAAACCTATAGGATGTAGGACCATGAAACTCCATATCACCTCTAGGGGGCTCCCCAGAGTCATACTACAGCAATTAGTTCGGTCAAATTTCATTTCGTTTAATTTTGGTGATTTTTTTATGTAATCTAGTGATTTTTATGTGGAACTTTGCTCAATAGCTTAACACTTATGAGATGTAGGACCATGAAACTCCTCATCACCACTAGGGGACTCCCCAGAGTCATACTACAGCAATTAGTTCGGTCAAATTTCATTTCGTTTAATTTTGGTGAATTTTCAAGTGCAATTTTGCTCAATAGCTTAAAACCTATAGGATGTAGGACCATGAAACTCCATATCACCTCTAGGGGGCTCCCCAGAGTCATACTACAGCAATTAGTTCGGTCAAATTTCATTTCGTTTAATTTTGGTGAATTTTTATGTAATCTAGTGATTTTTATGTGGAACTTTGCTCAATAGCTTAACACTTATGAGATGTAGGACCATGAAACTCCTCATCACCACTAGGGGACTCCCCAGAGTCATACTACAGCAATTAGTTCGGTCAAATTTCATTTCGTTTAATTTTGGTGAATTTTCAAGTGCAATTTTGCTCAATAGCTTAAAACCTATAGGATGTAGGACCATGAAACTCCATATCACCTCTAGGGGGCTCCCCAGAGTCATACTACAGCAATTAGTTCGGTCAAATTTCATTTCGTTTAATTTTGGTGAATTTTTATGTAATCTAGTGATTTTTATGTGGAACTTTGCTCAATAGCTTAACACTTATGAGATGTAGGACCATGAAACTCCTCATCACCACTAGGGGACTCCCCAGAGTCATACTACAGCAATTAGTTCGGTCAAATTTCATTTCGTTTAATTTTGGAGAATTTTCAAGTGCAATTTTGCTCAATAGCTTAAAACCTATAGGATGTAGGACCATGAAACTCCATATCACCTCTAGGGGGCTCCCCAGAGTCATACTACAGCAATTAGTTCGGTCAAATTTCATTTCGTTTAATTTTGGTGAATTTTTATGTAATCTAGTGATTTTTATGTGGAACTTTGCTCAATAGCTTAACACTTATGAGATGTAGGACCATGAAACTCCTCATCACCACTAGGGGACTCCCCAGAGTCATACTACAGCAATTAGTTCGGTCAAATTTCATTTCGTTTAATTTTGGTGATTTTTTATGTAATCTAGTGATTTTTATGTGGAACTTTGCTCAATAGCTTAACACTTATGAGATGTAGGACCATGAAACTCCTCATCACCACTAGGGGACTCCCCAGAGTCATACTACAGCAATTAGTTCGGTCAAATTTCATTTCGTTTAATTTTGGTGAATTTTCAAGTGCAATTTTGCTCAATAGCTTAAAACCTATAGGATGTAGGACCATGAAACTCCATATCACCTCTAGGGGGCTCCCCAGAGTCATACTACAGCAATTAGTTCGGTCAAATTTCATTTCGTTTAATTTTGGTGAATTTTTATGTAATCTAGTGATTTTTATGTGGAACTTTGCTCAATAGCTTAACACTTATGAGATGTAGGACCATGAAACTCCTCATCACCACTAGGGGACTCCCCAGAGTCATACTACAGCAATTAGTTCGGTCAAATTTCATTTCGTTTAATTTTGGTGAATTTTCAAGTGCAATTTTGCTCAATAGCTTAAAACCTATAGGATGTAGGACCATGAAACTCCATATCACCTCTAGGGGGCTCCCCAGAGTCATACTACAGCAATTAGTTCGGTCAAATTTCATTTCGTTTAATTTTGGTGAATTTTTATGTAATCTAGTGATTTTTATGTGGAACTTTGCTCAATAGCTTAACACTTATGAGATGTAGGACCATGAAACTCCTCATCACCACTAGGGGACTCCCCAGAGTCATACTACAGCAATTAGTTCGGTCAAATTTCATTTCGTTTAATTTTGGTGAATTTTCAAGTGCAATTTTGCTCAATAGCTTAAAACCTATAGGATGTAGGACCATGAAACTCCATATCACCTCTAGGGGGCTCCCCAGAGTCATACTACAGCAATTAGTTCGGTCAAATTTCATTTCGTTTAATTTTGGTGATTTTTTTATGTAATCTAGTGATTTTTATGTGGAACTTTGCTCAATAGCTTAACACTTATGAGATGTAGGACCATGAAACTCCTCATCACCACTAGGGGACTCCCCAGAGTCATACTACAGCAATTAGTTCGGTCAAATTTCATTTCGTTTAATTTTGGTGAATTTTCAAGTGCAATTTTGCTCAATAGCTTAAAACCTATAGGATGTAGGACCATGAAACTCCATATCACCTCTAGGGGGCTCCCCAGAGTCATACTACAGCAATTAGTTCGGTCAAATTTCATTTCGTTTAATTTTGGTGAATTTTTATGTAATCTAGTGATTTTTATGTGGAACTTTGCTCAATAGCTTAACACTTATGAGATGTAGGACCATGAAACTCCTCATCACCACTAGGGGACTCCCCAGAGTCATATCTACAGCAATTAGTTCGGTCAAATTTCATTTCGTTTAATTTTGGTGAATTTTCAAGTGCAATTTTGCTCAATAGCTTAAAACCTATAGGATGTAGGACCATGAAACTCCATATCACCTCTAGGGGGCTCCCCAGAGTCATACTACAGCAATTAGTTCGGTCAAATTTCATTTCGTTTAATTTTGGTGAATTTTTATGTAATCTAGTGATTTTTATGTGGAACTTTGCTCAATAGCTTAACACTTATGAGATGTAGGACCATGAAACTCCTCATCACCACTAGGGGACTCCCCAGAGTCATACTACAGCAATTAGTTCGGTCAAATTTCATTTCGTTTAATTTTGGAGAATTTTCAAGTGCAATTTTGCTCAATAGCTTAAAACCTATAGGATGTAGGACCATGAAACTCCATATCACCTCTAGGGGGCTCCCCAGAGTCATACTACAGCAATTAGTTCGGTCAAATTTCATTTCGTTTAATTTTGGTGAATTTTTATGTAATCTAGTGATTTTTATGTGGAACTTTGCTCAATAGCTTAACACTTATGAGATGTAGGACCATGAAACTCCTCATCACCACTAGGGGACTCCCCAGAGTCATACTACAGCAATTAGTTCGGTCAAATTTCATTTCGTTTAATTTTGGTGATTTTTTATGTAATCTAGTGATTTTTATGTGGAACTTTGCTCAATAGCTTAACACTTATGAGATGTAGGACCATGAAACTCCTCATCACCACTAGGGGACTCCCCAGAGTCATACTACAGCAATTAGTTCGGTCAAATTTCATTTCGTTTAATTTTGGTGAATTTTCAAGTGCAATTTTGCTCAATAGCTTAAAACCTATAGGATGTAGGACCATGAAACTCCATATCACCTCTAGGGGGCTCCCCAGAGTCATACTACAGCAATTAGTTCGGTCAAATTTCATTTCGTTTAATTTTGGTGAATTTTTATGTAATCTAGTGATTTTTATGTGGAACTTTGCTCAATAGCTTAACACTTATGAGATGTAGGACCATGAAACTCCTCATCACCACTAGGGGACTCCCCAGAGTCATACTACAGCAATTAGTTCGGTCAAATTTCATTTCGTTTAATTTTGGTGAATTTTCAAGTGCAATTTTGCTCAATAGCTTAAAACCTATAGGATGTAGGACCATGAAACTCCATATCACCTCTAGGGGGCTCCCCAGAGTCATACTACAGCAATTAGTTCGGTCAAATTTCATTTCGTTTAATTTTGGTGAATTTTTATGTAATCTAGTGATTTTTATGTGGAACTTTGCTCAATAGCTTAACACTTATGAGATGTAGGACCATGAAACTCCTCATCACCACTAGGGGACTCCCCAGAGTCATACTACAGCAATTAGTTCGGTCAAATTTCATTTCGTTTAATTTTGGTGATTTTTTATGTAATCTAGTGATTTTTATGTGGAACTTTGCTCAATAGCTTAACACTTATGAGATGTAGGACCATGAAACTCCTCATCACCACTAGGGGACTCCCCAGAGTCATACTACAGCAATTAGTTCGGTCAAATTTCATTTCGTTTAATTTTGGTGAATTTTCAAGTGCAATTTTGCTCAATAGCTTAAAACCTATAGGATGTAGGACCATGAAACTCCATATCACCTCTAGGGGGCTCCCCAGAGTCATACTACAGCAATTAGTTCGGTCAAATTTCATTTCGTTTAATTTTGGTGAATTTTTATGTAATCTAGTGATTTTTATGTGGAACTTTGCTCAATAGCTTAACACTTATGAGATGTAGGACCATGAAACTCCTTATCACCACTAGGGGACTCCCCAGAGTCATACTACAGCAATTAGTTTGGTAAAATTTCATTTCGTTTAATTTTGGTGAATTTTCAAGTGCAATTTTGCTCAATAGCTTAAAACCTATAGGATGTAGGACCATGAAACTCCATATCACCTCTAGGGGGCTCCCCAGAGTCATACTACAGCAATTAGTTCGGTCAAATTTCCTTTCGTTTAATTTTGGTGAATTTTTATGTAATCTAGTGATTTTTATGTGGAACTTTGCTCAATAGCTTAACACTTATGAGATGTAGGACCATGAAACTCCTTATCACCACTAGGGGACTCCCCAGATTCATACTACAGCAATTAGTTTGGTCAAATTTCATTTCGTTTAATTTTGGTGAATTTTCAAGTTCAATTTTGCTCAATAGCTTAAAACCTATAGGATGTAGGACCATGAAACTCCATATCACCTCTAGGGGGCTCCCCAGAGTCATACTACAGCAATTAGTTCGGTCAAATTTCATTTCGTTTAATTTTGGTGAATATTTATGTAATCTAGTGATTTTTATGTGGAACTTTGCTCAATAGCTTAACACTTATGAGATGTAGGACCATGAAACTCCTTATCACCACTAGGGGACTCCCCAGAGTCATACTACAGCAATTAGTTCGGTCAAATTTCCTTTCGTTTAATTTTGGTGAATTTTTATGTAATCTAGTGATTTTTATGTGGAACTTTGCTCAATAGCTTAACACTTATGAGATGTAGGACCATGAAACTCCTCATCACCACTAGGGGACTCCCCAAAGTCATACTACAGCAATTAGTTCGGTCAAATTTCATTTCGTTTAATTTTGGTGAATTTTCAAGTGCAATTTAGCTCAATAGCTTAAAACCTATAGGATGTAGGACCATGAAACTCCATATCACCTCTAGGGGGCTCCCCAGAATCATACTACAGCAATTAGTTCGGTCGAATTTCATTTCGTTTAATTTTGGTGAATTTTTATGTGGAATTTTGCTCAATGGCTCAACTCTTATGAGGTGTAGGACCATGAAACTCCTTATCACCACTAGGGGACTCCCCAGAGTCATACTACAGCAATTAGTTTGGTAAAATGTACTTTCGTTTAATTTTGGTGAATTTCTATGTGGAACTTTGCTCAATAGCTCAACACTTATGAGATGTAGGACCATGAAGCTCCTTATCACCACTAGGGGACTCCCCAGAGTCATACTACAGCAATTAGTTTGGTAAAATTTCATGTGCGCATTTGCGGTCTGCACTAACCATTAATGTCATATAAGAGCTTATAAATATTACCATGGCAACATAAATGACTATGTTATGTTATGATTTGTTTCTAAGCATTTTTGTTATTCACTAACAGGGTCATTCTGTTCTATATCCCAAGTCCTCTATATCCCTAGTCCTCTTCTTGTCGAACATCTTTTGTGGTATCAAGACCTTGCTCTCTCTGAGTAGCTAATGTCCACAAGGCCTCAGTGATGTATGGTTATCCCCAAGTGCATTATCTACCCAATGGCATCGAATGGCATCTAAGTCTTATTTAAACTTAAATTAAAAAATTTAAAAATAAAATTTAAAAATTTAAAATTTAAATTTTACTTATTTAAACTTAAACTTAAAACTACAGCAATTATGTAATAGTACGTTTGGAGAGAACCGTAAGTTTGGAGAGAAGCGCTTGATATGTGGCACGAGGCTACTGGACAACCCAGTAGTTATTATCCATGACGGAGCGACACGATGACCTGGTATTTATTATCCATGACGGAGCGGCGCCGTCTCTGGTGATGATGGGCCACGGAAAACGCCGCTGAGCGAGGCGCTAGCCGATCGACTCGACGCGTTTTCTGTTGCGACCGTGTGAACAAATTGAAATTCAACCTAAATAATGTAGTATGACTCTAGGGAGCCCCCTAGAGGTGATATGGAGTTTCATGGTCCTACATCCCATAAGTGGTAAACTATTGAGCAAAATTCCATGTACAAATTCACCCAAATTAAACTAAATTAAATTTTATCAAACTAATTGCTGTAGTATGACTCTGGGGAGTGCCCTAGTGGTGATAAGGAGTTTCATGGTCCTACATCCTATAGGTTTTAAGCTATTGAGCAAAATTGCACTTGAATATTCACCAAAATTAAACGAAATGAAATTTGACCGAACTAATTGCTGTAGTATGACTCTGGGGAGCCCCCTAGTGGTGATAAGGAGTTTCATGGTCCTACATCTCATAAGTGTTAAGCTATTGAGCAAAGTTCCACATAAAAATCACTAGATTACATAAAAATTCACCAAAATTAAACGAAATGAAATTTGACCGAACTAACTGCTGTAGTATGACTCTGGGGAGCCCCCTAGAGGTGATATGGAGTTTCATGGTCCTACATCCTATAGGTTTTAAGCTATTGAGCAAAATTGCACTTGAAAATTCACCAAAATTAAACGAAATGAAATTTGACCGAACTAATTGCTGTAGTATGACTCTGGGGAGTCCCCTAGTGGTGATAAGGAGTTTCATGGTCCTACATCCTATAGGTTTTAAGCTATTGAGCAAAATTGCACTTGAAAATTCACCAAAATTAAACGAAATGAAATTTTACCAAACTAATTGCTGTAGTATGACTCTGGGGAGTCCCCTAGTGGTGATAAGGAGTTTCATGGTCCTACATCTCATAAGTGTTAAGCTATTGAGCAAAGTTCCACATAAAAATCACTAGATTACATAAAAATTCACCAAAATTAAACGAAATGAAATTTGACCGAACTAATTGCTGTAGTATGACTCTGGGGAGTCCCCTAGTGGTGACAAGGAGTTTCATGGTCCTACATCTCATAAGTGTTAAGCTATTGAGCAAAGTTCCACATAAAAATCACTAGATTACATAAAAATTCACCAAAATTAAACGAAATGAAATTTGACCGAACTAATTGCTGTAGTATGACTCTGGGGAGCCCCCTAGAGGTGATATGGAGTTTCATGGTCCTACATCCTATAGGTTTTAAGCTATTGAGCAAAATTGCACTTGAAAATTCACCAAAATTAAACGAAATGAAATTTGACCGAACTAATTGCTGTAGTATGACTCTGGGGAGTCCCCTAGTGGTGATGAGGAGTTTCATGGTCCTACATCTCATAAGTGTTAAGCTATTGAGCAAAGTTCCACATAAAAATCACTAGATTACATAAAAAATCACCAAAATTAAACGAAATGAAATTTGACCGAACTAATTGCTGTAGTATGACTCTGGGGAGTCCCCTAGTGGTGATGAGGAGTTTCATGGTCCTACATCTCATAAGTGTTAAGCTATTGAGCAAAGTTCCACATAAAAATCACTAGATTACATAAAAATTCACCAAAATTAAACGAAATGAAATTTGACCAAACTAACTGCTGTAGTATGACTCTGGGGAGCCCCCTAGAGGTGATATGGAGTTTCATGGTCCTACATCCTATAGGTTTTAAGCTATTGAGCAAAATTGCACATGAAAATTCACCAAAATTAAACGAAATGAAATTTGACCGAACTAATTGCTGTAGTATGACTCTGGGGAGTCCCCTAGTGGTGATAAGGAGTTTCATGGTCCTACATCCTATAGGTTTTAAGCTATTGAGCAAAATTGCACTTGAAAATTCACCAAAATTAAACGAAATGAAATTTTACCAAACTAATTGCTGTAGTATGACTCTGGGGAGTCCCCTAGTGGTGATAAGGAGTTTCATGGTCCTACATCTCATAAGTGTTAAGCTATTGAGCAAAGTTCCACATAAAAATCACTAGATTACATAAAAATTCACCAAAATTAAACGAAATGAAATTTGACCAAACTAACTGCTGTAGTATGACTCTGGGGAGCCCCCTAGAGGTGATATGGAGTTTCATGGTCCTACATCCTATAGGTTTTAAGCTATTGAGCAAAATTGCACATGAAAATTCATCAAAATTAAACGAAATGAAATTTGACCGAACTAATTGCTGTAGTATGACTCTGGGGAGTCCCCTAGTGGTGATAAGGAGTTTCATGGTCCTACATCCTATAGGTTTTAAGCTATTGAGCAAAATTGCACTTGAAAATTCACCAAAATTAAACGAAATGAAATTTTACCAAACTAATTGCTGTAGTATGACTCTGGGGAGTCCCCTAGTGGTGATAAGGAGTTTCATGGTCCTACATCTCATAAGTGTTAAGCTATTGAGCAAAGTTCCACATAAAAATCACTAGATTACATAAAAATTCACCAAAATTAAACGAAATGAAATTTGACCAAACTAATTGCTGTAGTATGACTCTGGGGAGTCCCCTAGTGGTGACAAGGAGTTTCATGGTCCTACATCTCATAAGTGTTAAGCTATTGAGCAAAGTTCCACATAAAAATCACTAGATTACATAAAAATCCACCAAAATTAAACGAAATGAAATTTGACCGAACTAATTGCTGTAGTATGACTCTGGGGAGCCCCCTAGAGGTGATATGGAGTTTCATGGTCCTACATCCTATAGGTTTTAAGCTATTGAGCAAAATTGCACTTGAAAATTCACCAAAATTAAACGAAATGAAATTTGACCGAACTAATTGCTGTAGTATGACTCTGGGGAGTCCCCTAGTGGTGATAAGGAGTTTCATGGTCCTACATCTCATTATTGTTAAGCTATTGAGCAAAGTTCCACATAAAAATCACTAGATTACATAAGAATTCACCAAAATTAAAAGAATTGAAATTTTACCAAACTAATTGCTGTAGTATGACTCTGGGGAGTCCCCTAATGGTGATAAGGAGTTTCATGGTCCTACATCCCATAAGTGGTGAGCTATTGAGCAAAATACCATGTAAAAATTAGTCAAAATTAAACTAAAGTAAATTTTACCAAACTAATTGCTGTAGTATGACTCTGGGGAGTCCTCTAGTTGTTATAAGGAGTTTCATGGTCATACATCTCATGAGTGTTGAGCTATTGAGTAAAGTTCCACATAGAAATTCACCAAAATTAAACGAAAGTACATTTTACCAAACTAATCGCTGTAGTATGACTCTGGGGAGTGCCCTAGTGGTGATAAGGAGTTTCATGGTCCTACATCCCATAAGTGGTAAACTATTGAGCAAAATTCCACGTACAAATTCACCCAAATTAAACTAAATGAAATTTTATCAAACTAATTGCTGTAGTATGACTCTGGGGAGTCCCCTAGTGGTGATAAGGAGTTTCATGGTCCTACATCCCATAAGTGTTAACCCTCAAGTTCTGTTCGGATTCAACTCTGGTTCGAACACTGGTTCTGTTCGCGGGTCATTTTGACCCGGGGGATATTTGTTTTAAAAAACAATACTAATATGAATTTTAACTTAACAAATGATCATCATACATTGACTTTATCTCAATCCCAAACAATTCATATCATATATATGGCAAATACTTGCATTTATGCGTTACTATATCACATTAAACACTGAGAGAGCTAGGCGTTTTTACTGATTTAGTTTAAATTCATAAATAAACCAGTTTATTTAATTTTGGGTAATATTTCTCATGCTTCAGTTGATTCAAATGATAATCAGACAAGGTTTTTATGATCTTTATTTCATTTTTGACGCTCTTCATATTGTTCTAGCTGGAGAGCCACTACAACACTAAATCTCTTCTGCATGTTGAAGGCTGAAATGATATAAATTCTGGTGGATTTCTTTACTTTGACTTATTCTATGCCCATGTGATGAGTAGGTGGGAGAGAGAGTGCGAGAAAGTGTACCCTAGCTATTCTGATTGGATATGGAGCTTGCGAGAAAGTGTACCAGATCTATTGTGATTGGATAGTTGGAGCATTGGGTGGGCACAGGTGATACAATGTATAATTTCTGTATGAGGGGTCATTTGGGGCCACAGTCTGTGTGTGTGTGTGTGTGTGTGTGTGTGTGTGTGTGTGTGTGTGTGTGTGTGTGTGTGTGTGTGTGTGTGTGTGTGTGTGTGTGTGTGTGTGTGTGTGTGTGTGTGTGTGTGTGTGTGTGTGTGTGCCTGCGTGCGTGCACGTGTGTGTGCGTGCCTGTGTGTATGTGGATGGGGGGGTTGAGGATGAGAGGGGGAGAAGGGTGGATAGGAGAGATAGGAGGAGGGAAGGAGGTGTCTGTGTTTGTACATGTTTCCTTATATTTCTGGGCATGGGGGGGTGGGGGGGGTAGTGGGGGGGTAAAGAGGGGAGGGGGCCTTCGGGGCTGACTGTATGTCTGTTTTTCAGCATACTACTGTGTATTTCTGTGCATCTCGGTAAACGTAATGAAATTCTACCAAACTAATTGCTGTAGTTTGACCTGGTGGACCCCCCTAGAGGTGAAAATAGAATTTCATGGTCCTACACCTCATAAGTGTTAAGCTATCGACCAAATTTGCACATAGAAATTCACCAAAATTAAACAAATTGAAAATGTAACAAACTAATTGCTGTAGTATGACATGGGGGAGCCCCTTAGTATTAATAGGGATTTTCATGGTCCTACACTTCATAAGTGGTACGCTATTGAGCAAAGTTCCTCTTTAAAATTCACCAAAATTAATTAAATTATTTATTTTAGTAAATAAATGTTGTAGTGCAATCATGTGTGCACCATTGATATGTGGTGTAAATTTGGTGATGATACTTTGCATATAAGTAAAGTTATTGAATATTTTCACTTTGGGTGTTGCACTTTGGAGACGGTCCCTAACCGCTCCGCTTGCCGTCTGCTGCCCGCAAAGCTATTATCAAATCAGGATAAGAACAATACGTTTTTTGTGATTTAGGATGGTTTTGTTCAATAGCTATTGAGGCCGTAAGAGTGAATCTGTTGCGAATCCGGCGAATCCGTGAATCTCGTTCTATCTTTACTTAACTCTGTTAGGTCCGTTTGGCAGAAACCAGCAGCAACGAAACATAGCAGGGGTCTTCAACAGGGGGTCCGGGTCCTCAGAGTTACTACAGAGGGGGGGGGGCTAAATCTTTGTGTAATTTGTTTTTAAACACTTCAACCCTAGAATCCCTATTCTGAGGGGAACTTAATAGCCGAAAATAGCAGATCTACTGTAGATTGGCTATTTTCGGCAAAGAGGTTTGTGTTGGGGGGGAGGGGGCAGATCAAGTACAGAGCCTATGAACGGTCAAGTTTACTATTATTGAGGGTTTCAGTGGATAAATGTCTGAAATAGATTAAAAACTTCACACGAAAAGGTTTAATCCGCAACACAATTTTATACAATATGTAGTGGGGGGTCCCTGCTTCATCACTCTCTCAACTAAGGGGTCCTTGGCCTGAAAAATGTTGAAGACCCCTGAAATTTAGGAAACAGGAGAATGCCTGAGAGACCCACCCCAGGCACCTCCTCTGAATCCTCCTTGGCTGAAGAGGACAGGGAGCAAGCAGCCCTCCTCCAGTCTTTAGTAACACTACAGTTAAGTTAAAGGTAGGGTAAGTGATTTTCCTTGGTTAAAATAAGTGCTAAATAGCTCTATATTCTGATAGTACTCATTGCTATAGAGTGTTTCTTCAGTAAAAGGATTCTCCTTGTCTCTCCAGCTCTTCATAAAACAGAAAATGCATTTTCGTTTCAGTTTCAGTTTCATTTCCAATTTTATCCAATCAGGATAGAGAACTCAGTCAGGATATAGATTAACCAAGTGAAATTGGAAGTGATGACACTAAGAAATGAGCAGGCAAATTTGGAACTGGAACACTATAAAAGTGAAGCTTAAAAATGGGTGCTTTCTCCTGATTGGCTGAGATTTTGACACCTACCGGAAAATTTATTTTCTGTTTATTAAAGAGCTGGAGAGACGGGGAGACTCCTGCACTGAACAAACACTCTATAGCAATGATTACTATCAGGATATAGTGCTTTAACCTTTTAACAAAATACTTTTTGTTTTAACCCAAAAATATCACTTACCCTACCTTTAAGCAGCAAAGGGTATAATAAATCATTCTCTAAGCCCAAAAACATCATCACTATTGAAATGTTCTCCTAAAACATTGTCAGACATAATCTACATTTCATTTGCATGTAGCCTACTATACATAAAATGTTAAAAAATAAAATATTAAAATAAATGTACATTCTTTGTTTTGTTTTTCATAGCATAGTCCTGTAATAGGCCTAATTAATTCAATTCAGGATTGCCAGTTCAGTTTAATTAATGGGGAGCTGCTATTGTGAGATCATGAAGGTATAGGGGAGTGTAAAATACTAGAGCCAGATCGATATCTGGCTGATATATCAACTATTATTTAAAAATAAATGACATCAGTATCAGCTATATTATATATATTATATTTTTAGCTTTTTTCAATAGGCCTTAAGTGATTAAATAAAATAAAGATCAGTTGATCTGTGTATGGTATTGTTTGCTTGCTTTGTATGATTAAAGTTAAATGTTCTTTTCATATATTGAAGTACAATATACTTAATTGGATTTTTTTATCTATCAAAAACGTATCTGTGTTTTTTGTATTTATTTGTTTGCTTCTAAGTTTCTCAAATCAAATTGATTTTGCGCTTTTTTAACCCATTAAGACCGGGAAGGGAATGCATTTGTGTCATTTTAAGATTTCTTTGGCGATTAAAAAATAGCAAATATACACGCTCATAGCGCGGCACTCTGTGCCACGCTATGAGCTTGTAGATCTGCTACTTTTGAAAAAAAAAAAGTCGTGAAAATGTGTGCAAATCTTTGAATATATAAATACATTTGAACTCAAATCTTTGCTTCTGGGGGTCCATGGAACTAAATATTTAATCAGATGGGGGTCCACGGCCTAATACATAATAATTTTGGGGGTCCTTGACATGAAAGTTTTAGAATCACTGATATATAAATAGCAACATACGTTTAAAAAAAAGGGGAAAAAACTGTTAAACTGCTAAACTGCTAAATGGGTTAAAATGTCGGTCAAAACATCGATAATCATGTTGTCTCCAAAATTGGGATCGGACCAAAAACTCTGGCATAGGTAGATATCCCCCCCCCTCAAACGCAGACACACACACACAATATTACATCTTGGCAGGCCAAGACTCATTTTCCCTCTTTCTCATTCAGTTCAAGACCGTAACACTGGAAACTAACTGGGTGGAGAATCCAATTTCTCCTATTTCTTCAAGAGGAATGCAATCTTCTTCTCAGAACCAGCCTGGATGAAAGCAGCACAGATGCAGTTAGGCACGGCCGGGGTTTTGGCACACAAAACGAGAAAAGTAGCACAGAATCTTGTATGTAGAAGATGAAGATGTCACTTCCTACACAATGGAAGTGCAATGTGAATTACCCTTCCCTGCAGTTTGATATTCACATTTGTTGTAAAGGACCTTGTGGTTTGGCATGTTTTGCTTTTTGACTATGGCACATTGATGCTTGGTTTGTTTGGTCTTCGAGGAAGCCAATATTTAATCTGTGCCAGGAGATTCTTCCTTTCAACACACACTGTGCGCGCGTGTGTGTGTGTGTGTGTGTGTGTGTGTGTGTGTGTGTGTGTGTGTGTGTGTGTGTGTGTGTGTGTGTGTGTGTGTGTGTGTGTGTGCGTTTTAGTGTGTCTCCACAACTACTATCACATACTACTGAGCTGATCAGCGGGCCAAAGATAGTTCAATTACCAAATCTCTTTCAAATCGGTCAATGACAATCATGTCATTTTTGTGAATCAAAAATCGCATGCATGCGCATCGCAACTCATGACAGTTGCATTGTAGTTTATAATCTATGCATGGAAAAACAAATTGAAACTGAGCTGGACAGGCAATATGTAGAGAGCGGGCTGTGTGGTTCCTTCACTGCTTCACAAGCATGGCTGCAGCTTGTTATCCTCTGGTCTCTCTTGTATTTGTAGAAAGTGCACTTATCTACGGTACAGATACTGTTATGACTCTGGGAGAGCCAAGTTGGGCATCCACCTGTCAATGGAAAGAACACTTTGCAGGTCCAGGTTATAAAGTAACAAGTGATCCTTTCTGTCAGTTAAAATTGTCACTTGTGTAATAAGTGACGTGACGTTTAAGCCGTCCAGCTATCTACTGTATCAACAGTCAATGAGTGGATCAGTACTGTAGTAACAGTTATCCTTAACAGGCATTTGCCAAAGTTCAGCCATGTACATCCTAGTTTTGTTTGTTTGTTTTTTAATGGACCGAAATAAAGATTTACTACTACTACTATTACTACTACTAGTACTTGTAGTCTATGTGCAAGTGCACCAGAGTCCATGCAGGAGCCAGTCAGTATAAGTCAGTAACAGTGCAGGACTAGTGCAGTACTTTTAGTTCTCATCTGAGGTCTCAAGCTTGGTTGTGGAGCCTGATGTCTACTGATACAAAGAACATGTGGTGTGTCAAGGAGGAACAACTCTGAGGCTGAACGTGCTCCTTATCTTCGCTAGCTCATCATAGAGGGGATGTGAGGGGTTCTCCAGGATAGCCTCCAGCTTCCTCCTCATCTTCCCACATGCCCTCAGTTATTAGTCATCAGTCATTAGTGCTCACTGTAGAATATTGCTTTCCCTCCACTGCATTGAATTATAGATGAGTCAAGCTTGAAGCACAGTTAAGATGTATGGCCTTTGTTAAAATTCTTCCCATCATCCACCACTCTCCCATGCAGTACATTTTTTACTTTAAAATTGCTTACACCAATGGTCAATTTTGAAGTGTGTGTGTGTGTGTGTGTGTGTGTGTGTGTGTGTGTGTGTGTGTGTGTGTGTGTGTGTGTGGTGTGTGGTGTGTGGTGTGTGTGTGTGTGTGTGTGCGTGCGTGCGTGCGTGTCCCGCGATATATCGCGATACGTTTTCGTGACGATATGTATCGTTTTGGGGGGGGGAAATCGTTTTGAAAAAAACAAAACAGTATTTGTTTGCATTCCCCCCCCCCCCCCCATATATTTTCATAAGCTTTTTTTCCCCCCCATATATTTTCATATTAAAAGCCCAATATCTTATCGTATCATTTCGTGAAATTGTATCGGCACACCCCTAATGCATTGCATACGGTATGTGTAAAATCTAAACCATGATAGATTAAATTCAGCACTCAGTAATTTGCAGAAAATAACACTACATGCACTGATCTCAGGCTACTGTATGTGGCTATAGACCACCGAAGTCCTGACGTCATTCGTTCATCCCCAGGTTTGCGGAAGTAATTTCTCTATTGAGAATAACATTGGGTCATCTTAGAATCGTCTCATATAAGAATTGTGGTCCAAAAATAAACAAACTGACCCGGCGATATTGTCAGGGAGGAGGTTCTATATCGTTTATGATAGTCAGTCACTTATATTTGATACAGTCTGTTTCTGGCGAAAATGTAACTAATTCGGCGGAAGTAACATTATCGTTTTCTCACCGTCAGTTGATGCTTCATATCCATAAGAGTCAAACCGCCGGGGTCATTTGTTTATTTTTGGAACACAGTTCTTATTTGACGCGATATTAAATATGTCTATGGGATTCAGAATGGGGGTGGAAAACTGCGAACCAGGTAGACAAACAAAGGATGTGTAAATTACGTCAGACTTCGGTGGTCTATATGTCACAGTACGTTTGGAGAACCAGTACGATTGAAGACAGAGCGCTCGTTTTTAGGCACGGGGCTCCTTCGGGGCGAGGCGGGGCTTTTCGAGACAGGGTTTATTAGCGAGGCTCGCGAGGAGGAGGAGGAGGACGGCGCTGCGAGGCGGGGGGTTATTACGCGAGGCTCGCGAGGAAGAGGAGCCTCCTCCTCCTCCTCCTCCTCGCGTTTTAAACCGTCCCGTCCTCTCCTTCTCTCCTTCTCCTCCTCCGAGGAGGAGGAGGAGAAGGAGAGCGCGGAGAGGCGGGGCTTTGATGCGCCGACGGAGACCTGTCTTTTGTTGTTCCCCCCCACATAGCAACCAGGAAGCTACGCTAGGGGAACCATAATATCTATGAGGGAACGCTGAACACGCGTTCACACGCACGGCGCGCCGACTTAGTGGAGCTTGAGGCCGAGGAAGCGCGCCCTCGCGCCTCCAGGCGCGAGTGCCCGCGGTGACCAGCCGACGCTCCACTAGTCGACTCAGCGCCGTTTGATTTGTAAACCGATAGGGACAGAATAGTTCTTTTCATGGATCACTGTGTGTGTGTGTGTGTGTGTGTGTGTGTGTGTGTGTGTGTGTGTGTGTGTGTGTGTGTGTGTGTGTGTGTGTGTGTGTGTCAGGGAGAAAGTAAAACAAAAGCCAGTAAAACACACAATAAAAGTATCTAAACAGTCCTGCTTTCAATAAACCAAAAAAAGCATGAGCGCGTGCGCGTGTGTGTGCGCGTGTGTGTTTGTGTGTGTGTGACTGTGTGTGTGTGTGTGTGTGTGTGGCCATATATGTTTGTGCACAAGCCTGGCTTGTGGCTCCCTCTAGTGCTGGGTGGGTGGTAAAAACGAGCGCGCATTCTTCAATCGTACTGGTTCTCCAATCATACTGTAACATATACAGTAAATGGCTTGTGGTTAATGTACTAGAGTATGTAGTACAAGTATACTTCTGTATATTCTGGTTGCTAAATTATCTTCCCTTTATATTCTGTACACTCCATTGCTGCTAAAAGTTTTAACTTTACTTGTCTTTCTTAACCTATAATTTGTCCTACCTATTATTATAACCGGTTATATATTATGTATTGTATATAAAGACTTGATCATCATGACCATATCATGTTAATCAAAATCGTTGATCCTATTAAGAGAGAAAAAACTCACTTTGATTATAATTCATGTTGTTACTTGTTGTCACTTAGTGCTGCAGGCAAAAGAGATGACAAGAGTTGACAACCATGAGTTACTGTTCCGCAGCCTTGCCTGAATCTAGAGAGAATGCTGGCATCATAGCCATTGTCAACAGCAAGGATGGCATGACAACAACAAAGACATTAAGGAATGACACACAGAAATGAAGGGCTGCCCATTTCAAACCAGCCACATGTTGCTTAATCACATTAACCCTGGTGTCCCTATTTTGAGCCGATCTACAAGCTCACAATGTCGTGGCGTCGATTTGCCATGCAGTCAGATCATACACCGATGTCTAAATTGGTGGTGGTTAAAAGCAGCCAAAGTGCAAACCCTGTATCGGGGCTGGCAAAAGTGGGTTGCCCCTTTCCAAAGTTAAACAACCGCCGACGACAAGGAGAGTGATTCGGGTTAAAAGAAATAAAATCTACAAATGCTTACTGTCATCAAGATGTTTGTGTGATTATTACATTAATGTAGAGCCAACTCCACAGGTACGGTTATAAGTTATACTTATATACAACAGAATGCTTCATGACAGACTCATGAGTCTCCTGTGTCCCAATAAAGTATGCAGTAGACGTTAACATTTCAAGTCTGCTCACGATGTGTTATAACACAATTCCCCTAATGAAACCATTTTAACAAGCTCAGCAAGTATGTTAATAAGCCACATCCCTCTGCTCATTTCCCCATTGTTTATCCATTCGGTGAGACGATGCAGGACCCATTGGGCTTGGCATAGGAAGAGAGATACGTGTGGACAGAGACGTGCGGTGATGTGTTTTTCCTTGTCATCTGGCATGTGTCGAGCCACTGGACAGCATAATCCAGGAGTTTCTTTTATGGGGAAGATACTGACCATCTTCAAACACTGTCATGATCAACCACACGACAGTGGAGCTGCAGTCACTGCTGCTTGACTGACAGGACATGGACTCCATATAGTCTGTCTTGCGTCTTCATATGACAAGATTTCTAGGCAAATTAACCCAAGCCAACAAGCCAAAAATTTCAATATCACTAATGATGCAATATTATGCAGGACAAAGAATCTTTTGCATTCCCCATTTTCCCCACTTCACCCGTCCCTCATGGGATCTATTTACACATCCTCTCTTATGCTGTTTCAATCCATCTCTGTCTCACTTTGTAACTTAGCAACTGTCTCTGCCAAACTTCATTTCATTTCCAAACTCTGATATGATTTGTTGGCTTGAGTTTAACCTAATCGGCAGGGCTTGTGAGATGCTTTGTAAGTGAAACCCCTGAGACGGGAGCTTTGGCTGTGATTTGTGCCTCAGCTTTTGCATACAGTAATATTCCATGCATGATGAGACTGTGAATGCACCCTCAAAAAACTGTGCACAGGGATGCCGATGGCCTAGTGGTTAAGGCGGATACCACATATAGGCTCTAATGCTGCCTGACAGCAAGTTGCGTGTTTGATTCCAGAGCCCGATGGCCTTTGCTGTGTGTCACTCCCTGTCTCTCTCTCCTTGTTTCCTGGCACTGTTCACTGTACTATCCAATAAAGTCAGAAAAGACCCAAATATATCTTTAAAAAGCAAGTCTTTTGCACACCTACAAAGGCAACAGGTGCATAGGAGAATGCAAAAAAGTATTTAATGGGAATACAACGTTTTGGTCTGTTAGACCTTCATCAGGTTAACTTGAGGAGTCCTTAACCCTCCAAGACCCGCAGTTGTAATATTACAACATTTGTATTTTATCAAAAACATGGTATAAATCATTTGTTTTCCTGTTATTCTTTCACCTAAACATCATCATTGGATCCTATTGTTTAGTCTTGCAATGTCATTGGCCGGGATATTTGCATATAAATACCCCCCACAGAGGCAGGAAAAGTCACAACTTGAAAATCCTTGAAGGAAGAACAATCTCTTTTTCACTGGACAGGATTTCTCACAAAAAAGTAAGTAAAATGTCTGCAATAATTTTTTTGGTGATCATTAGAATGTCTAGAACATGTACATATGATATTATTGGGAAAGATATCCCCCAAATGTAAATTAGAGCATGCTTTATACTTGTTGTTTTTTTACAACTCTGGGTCATAGTGGTAGCAAATAGCAATGCCACCTGTTCACCTGGCTAAGTGGAGTCTTATAGTTTTCACAATACATTTATACAATTATGTGTATTTTCCCCACATTGCATTACTATATATATATATATATACCACAAATAACCACAAACATTACCAAAATGTTTTGCTAAAACATTATAGGCAATGAAATGTTATAACTTATAAGCTAAAGCAGTATATTTGTCTTCGAGTACAATTGGTTAAAACATACAAATTGGTATGTGTGTGTGTGTGTGTGTGTGTGTGTGTGTGTGTGTGTGTGTGTGTGTGTGTGTGTGTATATATATATATATATATATATATATATATATATATATATATATATATATATATATACCAATTTGTATATTGTAACCAATTGTACTCGAAGACAAATATACTGCATCATTAGCTTATAACATGTCATTGCCTATAATGTTTTAGCAAAACATTTTGGTAATGTTTGTGGTTAGCAATCAGTGTATGGTAATTGTTCATATGGGAGTCGCCCAGTTAAGAATCTCTCATCATTGTTCATGTGATGGGTGTTGGGATTGCCCACTTACAGTCATCCCCAATCCCTTTGTTAGGCTAAGCATCATCATTCATCACTGATGGTGCTAAGTACCATCATCACTGATGCCACTTGTGAGGATAAGCAAAGTACAATAGGTTGGCCAGACAGTATTGTGTGACTTGTGAAATATGTACCTGCAGTGAGATGTGCTAGTACTAATGTACTAATGGTATTTCTTTATTTTCATTTCAGAATGCCACAAGCAAGGAGAGAGCCTCGCTTCACTGCAAGGGATGTGTTGGATATTGTAATGAATGGAGAGAGTGATGTGGACATCGACTTTACTGAAACTGATGAAGAGTCGGATGAAGAGGCCTGTGGAGAGGAGTCCAAAGAAAACCATCCACCCAGTGAACCCAGTGAACCCACTGACCCACTGCCCCCCCCCCAACCGGCCAAACACGCCAAACCCAGTGAAAGATATCAGTGGCAGAAGAAGACCTTCATCAGCCCTAATACAGACTTTTCTGGTCCACCTTTGACTGAAGATGTGAGTTCACTCCACACACCACTGCAGTACTTCCGCCGGTTTGTGTCCGAAGACATGATTGACTCCCTGACAACAAACACAAATGTGTACAGCCTTCAAACAACAGGAACATCAGTTAACACAAGTGGAAAAGAAATAGAGCAAATGATGGGCATGCATCTGAACATGGGCCTTGTACAAATGAATGGATGCCGAATGTACTGGGAAGCCAACACACGATATGCCCCTGTAGCTGATGTGATGCCACGCAACAGATATCAGTCTTTGATGACCTCGTTACATCTAGTTGACAACTTGACAGTGCCAGAGAGTGAATTTTGATTAATAAAATCAAAATTCTTAAAAATATGGCTTATTGATGTTATTATTCATAATGTACTGTTCTGAGGCCCAATATTATTCATAATGTATACTGTTCTGAGGCCAAATGATAAACCATAACCATATAAATGAACCCTTAAGTTGTTTTAGTGAAGTATATAGACATTTGCCATGCTATTCTGACAGTGAGTAAAATGGCCTATAGGAAATTCTGCTACCCGTTAGACCCACTGTTGTAATATTACAACATTTCAATAAAACCTTACGAAAACTATTTTTTTTAAAAAACATTATATTTTCCTCTCCAAAGTACTCCTAAAACACCATCTGAAAGGTTGACAATTTTTTTTTGTAAGTAGAAATATATCCGGGTCTTGCAGGGTTAAAGGTCCTTCTAAAAATATATTTAAAAACAACTATGCAGTTCTTACCCAACCTCACTGCATATTGTCGCTGTCAGGTGAAAAACTTGTATCACCATATTTCATATTTTCATATTTTCTCATAAATGAATGCCCTATTTTCTACTTCATTGTATGACAGTGTCATGCAAAAATATGCAAATAGTCAATCTACAAGCTCGTAGATCAGTTTTTGCTATTTTTGTTGCCGGACCCAGGGGGTCTGGCTTACATGAGGCTTTGTACCTGTTTTCTCCATACATGGGCATGGTCACTTTGTCCTTAGGCCCCAGCCATAAAAGTCTGTCCCCCTTTCGTCCATACATGGGCATGTTTTGTACCTGTTTTCTCCATACATGGGCAAAAAACTGGTTTTGGTCACTTTGTCCTTAGGCCCCAGCCATAAAAGTCTGTCCCCCTTTCGTCCATACATGGGCATGTTTTGTACCTGTTTTCTCCATACATGGGCAAAAAAACAGGTTTTGGTCACTTTGTCCTTAGGCCCCAGCCATAAAAGTCTGTCCCCCTTTCGTCCATACATGGGCATAGACACAGGCTGACACGTCATGTGAAGTCTGGGTCTGGTTACCTAGTATTACTTTAACACATTGACTGCCAGAGGTTAATCTCATAATGTACTCACCAGTGCCAACGTGTTATTGTTGTTTTTTTGTTTTTTTCATGTCGCCATAGATCTTGTTAAAATCCTTAAGATTGAGCCGTACACGGTCTGTTTACATCGGCGACATCTCACTGTATCTCCCAGTGAAAACCACGTGTCAAACGGGGCATCCATGTTGTAGTTAGAGCGGATTACGTTAAACAGTGATATGCGAGGAGAAAAAACTACAGGAAGAGAATTGAGTTTCAGTTTCGTCTGTAGAACGAGGGCGGACGTGATCGTCAAAACCGGATCCCAAATAATTCTGTTTCCGGTCATCAAACCGGAAACGGAAGTGGATCCAAAAAATTCCGAAAGTGCACCTGGAAAATTTTCAACGCGAATCGGCGGTTCGCGTAGATCTACGCGACTGGCACGCTGCGGCTTTAAATAGGTTCGCGTAGATCTACGCGATTGGCATTCAATGTTTTAATGTGTATTCTCAGAAATGTAACCACTTAATCCTCAATACTTGGTAAACTTGACCTTTGGCTCTGTACTTGGTCTGCTCTTTTCCCCCTCTACACCAATCGTCTTACTTTTTCCGAAAATAGCCAAAGTACGAGCTCAGAGATTTCATCCAAGATGGGGATTCTCTGTGGCTTACGTTAGTCATGGCTGTCAGTTCCCGCCTGATGTTGTGTGAGAGCTCTGACTGCTCCAGACCGTTCTGAATAACCGCTAGCTCGCACAGCGTCTTGAGACTGGGACGCATGTCTACGATGTACAGCCCTTTAGGCGTGTATCCTCCAAAGAAGATGATACGATCTCCCACCATGCAACAGGGCGTCCTACGATACCACCACCTCTCCGTCTGAGACGGGGCTTCCCCCTTGGGCTGAACCTTCCCCCAGGAGCAGGTGGCTGGGTGGAATTTCCACAGATCATTGAGGGTCTGGGTCTTCTCAAAAGAAACCGTCCAACCACCATCAATCTGTCTGACAGTCTGATGGAATATGTACAGCTCTCCACTGTAGGCAAAGGCTGAATGACACCAGCGTTCTCCTGGGAGTCGAAACGGTGGGAAAGGCGTCCTGCCCAGCCAGCAGTTGGACTCTGTGTCAAACACTCTGATGCTGTCGTTGTACTTCAGGAGCCCTCTGCCCCCGAATACCAACATCTTTGTCCCGATGATGGTGGCAGAGTGCCATGCTGAAGATATACCTCTGGCGTTGATTAAATCCCAGACCATTGTGGTGGTGTCCAACTTGTAAATGTCATCAGTGTATCGGGTCAGCTGGGTCTGTCCTCCATGAATATACATGACCTTCCCCAAAACACAGGCTGATTGGCCGCACCACGCATCTGGAACGGTCCCAGATACCGTGGGTTTGGACCATCGGTGGGCGTCGACATCGAATGCATAGAGCACACTGTGGTCCATTAGCCCTCCCCACATGTAGATGACGTCTTCTATCAGCACAGCCTGGCGAACGTGACATCTGGGGGTGGGAACCTCACCGGGACGTTTCCCTCCGCGCGTCACCGGGGGCAACTTCGCCCAGCGTAAAGACACTGTGTTGAAAACTTTCACGTCAATGGGATCCGTGTCCGTTCCAAAGCAGTACACCTTGTGTCCGACTGCAACAGCCACGTTACATTCTGGACCACATGGCAGACGTAGCGTCCAGAACATTTCTCACACGCAGTAGATCAAGTTGGATTTGTCCAAATGTCCAATTTACCATACCTTATATGGTAAATTGATCACGCTACACAGCTGTCCAGCAGTCCTGACAAATACCCTTCAAGGGAAGTCGCAACATTCAGCTGATTGATTGTCCTTGGTAAACCTCGCTAAATGACTTCTTGTACGAGTGACGATTGATTTTAAAGGACCTGGTTGTGATGTCGACATTGTGATGTCGTTGTATGATGATGTCATTACATAGAATAACCAATGAGGTTACTCCAACTGACCGACGTCGACACATCATTGAACACATTAAAGGAGTAGTTCATCAATTACACATGCCTTTATGATGCCTTGAATCAATGGAGATTTTTTTTTTGTCACATTCCTTAGCCAATAATTTGATGACCGGCGAAGTCTATCCGGTAGGAGACTCTGAGCAGCCATCAAATTATTGGCTCAGGAATGCGACAACAATAACAAAAACTAATCTCAGTGAATTCAAGGTTCCATATGTAATTGATAGAAAATAAGTCGTTTTTTTGGGGTGAACTACTCCTTTAGTCATGTCGTTATGGGCAGAAAAAAAAAATCTAAACTAGCAGATAGGCTGCCAGGTTAAGTGGTCACATGGGTGTGCTGCAAACACTTTCAATATCTTTGCCAGACCCAGAGGGTCGGCCTACATGAGGCTCTGCCCCCTTTCGTCCATACATGGGCGAAAAAGACCGGCTGTATAAAAGGGACCCTTTCTTCTCCATACATGGGCATAAAAGGGACACAGGCTGACACGTAATACGAAGTCCGTCATACGAAGTCCTTATAAAGTACTAGGAATTTATTCTGGGTCTGGCAGAACCAGGTCTCCTGGTCTTGTTTAATTCTCTGTGTGTTCGGGAGATTGTATGCATCATCTTCCCTGATTGGCCAACCGAAACCGTGAGCTTCATGGATTGGCGAAGCCTAAGCGTGCCGCTTAGCCAGTATAAGTCCCTGATTGGCCAACCTGAATCGTGGGCATAACTGATTGGCGGAGCTTTGCCTGTGACGTTTGTTCCGCATAGCCAATATAAGTGATAGCGTATGCAATGGAACAGAAAGTGGGCAAAAGCCGTAATATGGAAGAATGATAGAAGAATGGCTGTTGGGATGGGGAGAAGAGGGAAGGCATCTACGAAAGAAACGTGAGTGAGTGAGTATGGGAAGTAGGAGAGAGGAGGTGACCAATGACCATTATGTTTCAGACTTGCATCGTTCACAGAATGCATGGCCGCCCCGAGTAGGTTGGCACAGAATAGGCCGGTGCCCAAAGGCTGCCGTCCTAGTGGTAATTAATTAATGGAGAGCGCACACACTTGTCTGTTGCCAGAAATGACAAAATCACAGTGACAAATTATGTCAAAGGATGTCGGACATTGATGGGGAAAACAAAGAGCAACGATGTATTACGCTGCTTGTGGGCCGATGGAGATGGCACAACATCTCATTGGCTCTGGGTTCCCTAGTGGCCAAAATATGGGCCAAATATCGGATATTAATGTAATACTACTAAACCATTTCTAACAAAACTGCAGGATATTTAACCAATGTAAAGTATTAACAAGAGCTTGTGACTAAATAACTACATTGAATCCATTAGAAACATGTGGTTCTTTTCCATGTCCTGAACAGTGACGGTTTTGGACATAAAAGGTTACAAGTACAGATTTAATTGTGTCAAATTTGCAATTATACTAACGTAAACATAATCTGTAAATCCTGTAATCTGCTCTCTTACACTAAAGGAATTGTGCTATGCAAAAGCTCCAAAATGTGCAATAGTAACACGATGTGAACTTGTAGTTTGGCTATTTGAGCTATTTGTCATACAAAGAACTATAGCATTTAAGTGGTCAAGAAAATATAAGTAAAATGTACAAATCGAACCCTCCTATTAATCATCTGTCAGAGGGTAAATTACACTGGCCATGTTTAAAAGTCAGTGACAGTAGCAACAATAGATCTATTACTTATGAGTCAGACTCCTAAAGGCTTGTGTCAGGGATCATTTAAGTAACTCTAGAGAACATAATGACAGTGAGGGTTGAGTTCCCAAAAATAGATCAATGCCTTTCACTATGATTTATCTTGCATATCGTCGCTGTCAAGCAGAAACCTCACATCTCCAAAACGATACTTCAAAATGGCAGATCTACACACTCAAAACACATCGCATTCCAACGTGTTGAGAGTGTGTAGATCTGCTATCTTCGCTACTTTTGCACGACACTGTCATACAACAAAGTAGATCATAAATGTATGGGAAAAAAACATAAAACATTGAAATATGGAGACACAAGACATGTTATGAAAGAGGGAAAACATATTTGGTTTAAACCATGAGACTGGGAGATCGGGGGTTCGAATCGGGTCATACCAAATATATAAAAATGGGACCCAATGCCTCCCTGCTTAGAACTCAGCATCAAGGGTTGGATTGGGGGTAAGTCCCTGCAACATACTAGCGCAGTGATATTCAACTGGCGGCCCGTGGGCCAAATCCGGCCCCAGCGGAGCTTTCTTGTGGCCCCTGGAACATATTCCAATCATGTTTCAATGTAAAATTAAACGTTTTTTTAATTTTTATTAGATGGTTGGTTGCACTGGATGACCATTTTGAATGTTTTTTCATAACCGTTAACTGAAGCTCATTAATGGTTAATCAACCATTAACAGATAAGAATGAAATGTAGGGCCAGGCCCGCTGGCGTAGTGGTCCGGGCACCTAGGCTACAACGTAGCCTGACAGCGCGTTGCGGGTTCGAGTCCCGATCCCGACGGCCTTGCTGCGTGTCACTCCCCATCTCTCTCCCCATTTCCTGTCAGCCTATCAATAAAGGTATAAAAAAGGCATACAAAATAAAATCTTTAAAAAATAAAAGAATGACATAGGCTACTATTTAGAATGGAGGAATGTTAGTGACTCACTCAGGGTCCCAAATTAACACCCACCAGTACTGCATTTTCAGTCAAGACGCTGCTACAAGAACCCAAGAGCGGGTAAATGTAATCTTTGGTGAGTAAGTCAACCATAAGGAAAACACTTGGGTGAAAGTGTTAAAGTAGATCACTTCATTATGTACTGAAGAAAAGTATCTGGTGTTAAAATGTATTAAGTATCAAAAGTAAAAGTATAAAGACCTTTTCATAGTACAAAAAAACGAAACAGACAGAAATGTCTACTTCTACTACTTCTCTACTCTAGTTTTGAGTGCTGTTCAACCATCCATTTGAGTTTTGAGTGGATGTTGTTTATGACACCAAAGAAATAATTCTCTTTATGTATCCATTAGCTTGTATGTGTTAGTTTTGTGTGTATTTTGTCCATCTTCCATCTTTTCCATCTTCATCCACTTCAAACTCAAACTCAAGAGCTTGTGCTCTTATCACCCGAATGCTCAAAACATAAATACAATGCAAAAACCTTTCATTCATACGAACATGTAAACACTTCACCTTGCCAGCCTGCCTACAATACTCTTCACACAAAACGCTTCCATGCCAGGGACCCGTGCACAGAACACAATGAAATATCTACTTCCTCTTTTCTTAATATCAAAATCTAAGCATGTGCACCAGCAGAAACTGTCCTATTAAACATCAAAATGCAGTATGAAGCAGGCCCTACAAAGTTACCATATTGAACATAATATGCCCATTGTTGTGTCCTATCGGACCTATAGCACACAACAAATGGTCAAAATAATTTGTTGTCATGGTGGCCCCTGACTTCAAATTCATTTCACAATTGTGGCCCCCTGCCTAATCTAGTTGAATACCCCTGTACATGTCCAAGGGGTGTAATTGTACATTAAGCTACTACATGTGTACTTACGCACGCACTTACGCACACACTTACATACTTACATACCCCCCCCCCCCCCCCCCCGGTGACCAATTACCTGCTAGCATCAGCAGAGGTGATGGCAATGAGGGGCGGAGGGCGTAGTGGCAGTGTGGTAGGGCGTTGCGGCATTGTGACTGTGTCTGTCTCGGGTTTGCGGTCGTAGTAGTACTGCTCTGCCTGTCTGAAGGCCAGCGGGGGCAGCTGAATCGTCCGGCAGGAGAGCCTCCGCACCAGGAAGGGCTCCATGCAGGTGACTGGCCCTGGCTCCGGGGAGTCGGATGAGTCATCATCAGACACCTGAATGGGGGAGGGGAGGGGAGCAGAGCACAGAGAAGGAAAAGGAAAAAGTTGATCAACAACAAAACAAGCATGGAATACGAGATAAGGTGCCACCAGCTCTCGGTTTGCGTTTGAACATTTTGGACAGAGAGACCAACGCGACCGGCCAAGAGTGGCTTATATAGGCTACTATCTTCATGGTCGCCGCTAAAAAGCATGTGGCATGTTGAGCAGATGGAAGGAGAGGGAGTCGGAGGTGAGTAAGACATTTTCAACACAAAAGACAGATATAAACATAAAGGAATTAGGTAGACACAGCCTGCTAAGATATACTCCAAAAGCTAACGGACAGGGATTTACAGTATAAATAAGAAGAGAGGTGGAGCTGAGTGAATAATATCACAGCAGAGACATGACTTTAGGAATACAGTTAGAGTCTGCCTTTAAGACATCTCGGTGAGTCAGTTACCTTAGAACCTGATAGGCATTAAAAGAGACTCCCGCAAAGAAAGAGGAGCATGGTAAAAGAGAGTACAGTTGCCAGAAGTGGTTAATTAAAAAGAAAAAAAAGGATGTCAGTGCAAAACTGGTAAACAACAACGGGCTTGAGATATGACAGAGAGAGGCCATGATGGGTACTCTGACAAGTGTTACTCTGACAGTCATCCTGGAGAGAGGGGTAATTGCACTGGGATAAACTCAGACACCCGTGAGGAGATGCTCAGAGGTGAAAATTACATAGGCCTACTACACAAGAAAAAGCACATGCCAAGGTCATAAAAGAACTGAGGAGGATTGAGTCATCTACAGTATAATCTCCTCAACCACACAACCAAGTAGGCCTACTGTATGATATCGGCTTAATAATCCCACAGGGGATATTCAGTTGTCATGGCAGTACCGCATCTCATGTGGATATCTGGATCCACATGGGAACGGTGGCTCCAATGTCAATGGATCTCGGACTTGGTTCCAATGTGGATCTCGGACTGTATATGGCCAGCCTGTGACATCACGACGTCAGTCGTCTATGTGATCTACGACGTATGACTCACAACATAAGTGACAAAAAACATTAGTGGAAGTACTTCTGTGGTCCACTGATCGGACCAGCAGTTTGTGAGATTAGCTGACACACACACACACACACACACACACACACACACACACACACACACACACACACACGCACACAGGCAGCACGCATGCAGACTCTCTCTTAGACAGCTAGCCTAAAACTAATACCGAAACAACTCAAAACTAAAATATAACTAAATATTTTTAAACAATAAAAACTTAAAGGTAGGGTAAGTGATATTTTTTGGTTAAAACAAAAAGTATTTAGTTAAAAGGTTAAAATACTATATTCTGATAGTAATCATTGCTATAGAGTGTTTTTTCAGTAACAGGAGTCTCCCTGTCTCTCCAGCTCTTTAATAAACAGAAAATACATTTTTCGGTAGGTGTCAAAATCTCAGCCAATCAGGAGAAAGTATCCATTTTTAAGCTTAATTTGTATAGTGTTCCAGTTCCAATTTTGCATGCTCATTTCTTAGTGTCATCACTTCCAATTTCACTTGTTTAATCTATATCCTGATTGAGTTCTGTGTCCTGGTTGGATAAAATTGGAAATGAAACTGAAACTGAAACGAAAATGCATTTTCTGTTTAATAAAGAGGTGGAGAGACATGGAGACTCCTAATACTAAACAAACACTCTATAGCAATGAGTACTATCAGAATATAGAGCTATTTAACAATTATTTTAACCAACGCAAATCACTTACCCTACCTTTAAGTGAAACAAACAAACCCACTCTGGAAACTAAATGAAACTAAACTGAACAAAAAAACATAAAACGAAATAAAAATACAAAACTATAATAACGCTGGATTAGACGACTAAAATCGTGCAGTGTGCTGTAAATGAAGATAGTAGCCTACCCATTAAAGGCAAGAACAGTAAGAAAGGAGAGAAAGTCATTCTCAAGAATCTTCAAGAAAGTACTTTATATCAATATTCTATTTTAATTAAGTTGCAAAGGAAATTATATTCTTGTGAATCCATTACTGGATATCACAAAATATAAATGAACTAATGCAAATGAACTCACTTTAATATGCAAATTGCTAATCCAGTTGCATTTCCCTGGCTCCACTAAGCACAAGAGCTGATCAATGTTCTAATCTATGCCACTGAAAGCATTCAAGAATCTAGGCGACGGAATCATTTTGTTGGCACACTCCTCAAGTTCTCTGGGGACAGAAGGAAGGGAAAGATGGGGACCTAAGCCTGTGTGTAATAATAATGTATTTATTTACTTTATTTACTGTTTAGTAAAGCCTTAAGGTCCTTACACACAGGGGCGAATTCTTCATGCGAATAAATACGTTGTTTTTTTAACCTTATAAAGTCAATGCAAGCGTCCACATCAGTTTCGCGAAGCGAAAAAGCGTCTTTTAATTATTCGGAACGAGTCCGAATTTTGCGTATATTCGCATATTCGCCGGTGTGTAAGGACCTTTACTGTTGTATGTGTACTAAGCTGCGTAAGGAGCTGTCTTGTGACAAACGTTGACGTGAGGGTGTCATTAATCCTTGCCCCTATGTCCTAACTATCTGAATATTATAGAACCAAGTACGCCACGTTGCATGCTGGCCTAGTATTTAGTTGATATGAGAACAGCTTGTTTCTATTACACACTCCCCTCTTATAAATGGGTATAAGTAGCCCTGCTATTAGCAGAGAACAACCTGACCACCACCCTGTGTTTTTAATGTTTTTCTCCTGTGAGCTCATGTAATAAACTGCTAGTACTATCTTAGAAATACTCAAGTGTCTCAGACAGACTGTTATCCTCAACTGATCTAGAATTCCTCAACACCTGTGTGTAAGGCAAGGCAAGGCAAGGCAAGGCAAGGCAAGGCAAGGCAAGGCAAGGCAAGGCAAGGCAAGGCAAGGCAAGGCAAGGCATAGCACATTTCAACAACAAGGCAATTCAATTTGCTTTACGCAAAACATTAAGCAAAGGAAACATTTATACAATGACATTAGGATGCATAAAACTAAATAAGTCAACATATACAATTACAGTGCAGAAGAGAATGAAAAAGACAAAAGAAAAGCAACTCAATCAAAGGCAGCGGCAAACAGAAATATCTTTAGTTGTGTTTTAAAAGAAATAAGGGTGGCAGCAGACCTGCTGTTTTCTGGGAGTTTTATCCAGATATGTGGTGCATAAAACGTAATGCTGCTTCCCCGTATTTATTTTTGGTTTTAGGAACAGAAAGCAGACCTTTCCCAGATGACCTGAGAGATTTGCATGGTTCATGATATCGCACAAGATCAGAAATGTATTTTGGCCCTAAACCATTCAAAGCGTTATAGACCAACAGTAGTATTTTGAAAACAATTATTTGAAACACAGGGAGCCAGTGTAAGGATTTAAGAACTGGAGAGATATGCTCCACTTTCTTGGTATTAGTAAGGACTCGACCAGCAGTGTTCTGAATCAACTGCAGTCGTCTGATTGATTTTTCAGGAAGACACAGTACACAGTGTTACAGTAGTGAAGTCTACTGAAGATTTTTCTAGATTCTGCTAAGACTTTAACCTGTGCTATATTTTTGAGGTGATAGTAAGCTGACTTTGTGATTGTGTTAATGTGGCTGTTTAAATTCAGGTCTGAGTCCATGACTACACCAAGGTTTTTGACTTGGCTGGAGGTTTTTAACATTACCGATTGGAGCTGGGCGCTGACTTTTAATCTGTCTTCCTTAGCTCCAAAAACCATTACTTCAGTTTTGTCTTTTTAAATTGAAGACAATTATGGCACATCAAATTGTTGATTTGTTCAATGCATTTACTCAGTGTTTGTATTGAACCCATTGAATGGGGTGGCCATAGCTGAGTGGTTAGTGAGCTCGCCAGGGGAGCCAGAGCCCCTGAATGTCCCAGGTATGATTCCAGGCCAGGCCAGCGATGTGTGGATGTGTGTCCCTGAGCAAGACTCTTAACCCCTAATTGCTCCTCGAGCGCCGGCTCCCCAAGCGAATGGCTGCTTACTACTCCTAGTTGGTAAATGCAGAGGACGAATTACACGTGTGCATATACAGTGACAAAAACACCCCAAGGAGTGGGGACTATTCTAGCTATAGTCCTCTGGTGATGTAGATTTCTGTAACTATGGTATCTTATTTAGTTTTTTAACATAATCTGAGAGCTAGTGGGAGCATGTAGATATTGAACAGTAGAGGCCCTAGAATGGACCATTGTGGAACTCTGCATGCGATTTTTGTCTGCACAGATGTGTAAGCGATAGATAGTATACAAAATAGATAATTTGCTTGAAATACAGCCATTTCAATTATTTTAGTTTCGAAATGGGCCTATAATTGTTTAATAGGAACGTGTCTAATTTATTCTTTTTTAAGAGTGGCTTGATGACTGCCGTTTTCAGGGTCTGTGGGAAGCAACCTGATTGAAGAGATGTGTTGACAATTTGTATAAGATCTGAGGCCATGCTATGCGTGTAGTGGATCCAGGAGTGACCTTTACACACACACACACACACACACACACACACACACACACACACACACACACACACACACACACACACACACACACACACACACACACACACACACACACACACACACACACACACACACACACACACACACACACACACACACACACACACACACACAGCACCATAACAGTTTTGGAACAAAAATCCTCAAATCATGAATGCAGTGTCCGATTGCCGTGAAAGGCCTCAGAAGAAATGGTATTGCGCCTACAGATTTTGTCATGCAAATCAGTACACATTATCTCTATGGTCATGTGATCAAGACGGATCTGTCCGATTTTTCCTATTCCATCCTAATTGGCGAATTCCGAACATTGCTGACCCACATGAACCTACCTGACCTGGCGGAGACCTGTGCTCCGAGGAGCACTTTTTCTAGTTTTACTTTTTCTTTTAGGCATTAACAGCCCTTCACTATTAAGTAGACCAACCATCAACATCTGCACCACAAATACTGTAGCTGATTTACAGGTAATAGATAGATTGAAAGACAGATAGACCTTTGTTGATCCACATGGTTTTCAGGTGTCGTAGCAGAGCACAGCATTAATCACTATCTGTGTAATCCTCACACATAAGGGGACCTTAATTAAACAAATGGAGCTGTCCCTATAGATTGTTTAGAATCTTAAAGGAGAACATGCTGAAGCATTAGTTTATATCCAAGCTGATCCACAGACCACTGTGGCTGACTTTGAATGGTAAAAGTAGTAAGAGGGCTGTTTATCGTTAACACAAGAGTCACATTTACGTGTGTGGTGAGGGATTTGATCCTTTGATCACCGCCCACCCTATGAGCCTGGGTCTGCCTGACGTTTCTTCCAGTTAAGGGGGAGTTTTCCGTAGCTAATGTCGCAAACATTGCTTGCTCAGGGTGGGACAATGTTGGGTCTCTGCTCTATATGTAAAGTGTCTTGAGACAAAATGAAATTGAATTGATGATAACTACAACAAAAGAACAACATTGACCTCACAGGATCAACATTCAAACATGATAAAGGGGATCACAAAGTGGATTGATTGATTGAATACTTTGGTTTGCAAAAAAGGTACAGTGGTACAGATTTATAAGGTGCTAAAAGGATAACCCAAAATAGTCCAAAGGGCTGATTTCCATTGAGGTCCTGTGTATTAAATTCATCTAGACATTCAAAGACAAACACAAATTTAAAGAACAAATTTAACCTATTTTTTTTAGCCAAATCTGTGTTGAACTAGATTAGAGGAGCTCCCTCTGGTGTTGTGCTTGTGTGCGACTTTAACGTTATTGAAGTAGTTTGACAGGTACATGGGTGTCTCTGTAGTGTTGCGTATCTTGAAGACCAGACCAGGCCCATTGCAAGTTGCTGTACTCTACCCTGAGCAGTAGCCTGACCAGTTTGTTTTGGATGTCTGAAGCCTTGTTTTTAAAGCCATGAGGTGCATGCATAGTCAAAGTGACATTGGATGAGTGCTCCTGGCTAGTGTCCTCAGTGTATTCCTACTGACCAACAAGGAGATCCTGCTCAAAAATCTTGTTCTTTGGTTGACCTTTTTGGAGTCAATGAAACTCAAACGAAATGCTGGAGGCCAAATCATAGGCCTCCTCTCCTGTGTCGTGACTCACCCACTACCCTGCCAAACACCTCCACCCCCACAATGCCAATCTTCCTTAAAAAATGGAGCCTTCATTCCTAGATAAATATCCGTATTAATGGCGTCATTATAATCAGTGCCTTATGGGGCAAGAATAATAATTGAATTATTCACAGTGCTTTACATCGCCGTGGGGGGCAGCGACAGAATTTGATTTAATGACTGAATGAAGGCTAATAAGTCAGGAATAATATTGGGCTATTCATTGGACTCATACAAAACCACAATGAAAAATATACAGTTATAAATATACATTATAAAATTAGATTCTGTGTCTGATATTTGCTCAGCCTTCATGAATGGCACTTTTTTGCGTGACATTTACGCAGGCTCCTTTATGAAGGTGGATATCATATCATTGACTACAATAAAGGAAGCTCTTGACATTAGCAAACACGTGTGTGTGTGTGTGTGTGTGTGTGTGTGTGTGTGTGTGTGTGTGTGTGTGTGTGTGTGTGTGTGTGTGTGTGTGTGTGCGTGTGTGTGTGTGTGTGTGTGTGTGGGGGGGGGGGGGGGGGGGGGGTAGGTATCCGCCAGGAGCGGCGGATACCTAAGCTCTCCTGGCTTTTAAAGTTGTACTGATTCTTAATGAAAATATTCAAAGGGAGAGACATAGAAAGAACTTAGCGTAAAACATTTGCTTAAAGAGTCTTTATTAGGACACTTGGTCCACATTAGTACACCAATAGAAATATCTCTGTATCCATTACAAAGAGGTATTTTGCTGCTTTGAATGTAGCTTGCTGACTCACCATCTGTACTTTCAGGTGTACTTTTTGTATACAGGCAATTATGTCCTTGAAGGTTTGTGGAACCAGTCTTTTTGTGGCCTTTGAGACAGATTATTGAACAAGCAGAGCCAATTTGTTCTGTAATTTTGTTTCCCTGAAGTGACCATTCCATAACCAGGATATAAATGTTCTCCTGTCTTCTCCTTTAGGCTTAAACTAAAGGACCATGAATAATTTTCTTTATCACTTTCCTACTCCTGTAAGTCCAATTATGTTAGGTAGTTTCATAACTGTGGATTTATCGGTTGAAATTTTGTCACTCCCCCAGGAATCATTTGGCATTAATTAATTCTAATTGACCTTTTTTCTGTTGACCTTTTTTCTAAGATCAATTTCCTCTCATGGAAGACATGGAACTTCAAGACAACGCACCCTCCAGTGAGTTGAATTGAGTCTGTTGTTAATGATTATGCTCTTATCTTAAAATAAGTTCATAGAAAAAAGGGGGCATCAGTCATTTGCATTAAGTCAGACTCGTATCCATCTACTAAGAGTATCTGAGAATAACCTTTCCCGATTATAGGTAAGGGCCGTTCCCTCACTGAATCAAGCCCTGACGTATAAAAAAGACACAATCACTTCAGTACAGGATGAACATGAATTTGACACTTAAATGTGCACACTACTGTCTTCCCAACAAACAGATCAGATCAGATCAGTTTGCCTACACAAACGTGTAGGCCGATATTTCCAGGTAGAATGTCTATTGTTTACACAATAAACTGGTGGGAAGTTGGTTGGATCAGCGGATCGCTCCAAAATATAGACAAAACTGTAAATCTGCATAAATGGAGTACATACTGATGTCATCAATATGATGTCATCGGGCTACTGACATGATAGACCCGCCTGGACTCGGATATTTGGGCATAAGAGAGACACAGACAGACAGATACAGAAATCCCCATATATCGCATTAAAAGGGACACAGACAGACGGATACAACTGGTACTCTGACAACGGGTACTACGGGTATTGCATAACCGGGTGGGTCATCATGCATTTCTAACGTGTATCGTTCCAGACTTTCATGATTCCCGAATAGGCCGTGGCATCGTTCTATATTTCTAATCCTCAATCACAATGCAAAAGTGTCCCGTTCTCTCAGAAATAAGGTTAATGCTACAATGCGACGCTGCTGGCGTTATCTACCCGGAAATACATTTTTGTTTGTGGTGATGTCATGATGATTTGGTCTTTTGACCTTAGGGAAATATTAAATCTGGGACACCACAAAGTATTTCTATAAATAGGACCTACACTGGTCAGGCTATAAAACAGTGCCAACATGAAATTACTGTAGTCTTAGTTCATTCAGTAAGGGCTTGACCATGACAAGTCTCAATGGATTAGAATGAGGGAAAATATCAAGCTCATTATTTTGTCTTCTTTACCCAGTGAGATTAACCTTTCATCTCTGTGGCCGTTATTCATATTGTTCTCAAGACCGGATTACATTACATGTCCCTCGGGTCAAAAGACTGCTTTTAGTCTTTGCGTATTTCAAACCACAATGCAATTACAATATTGAATCCCTGATATGATGATGAGGACATCTTATAATTATGCTTAGAAATCTTAATGTTTTTCAATGTAATAGTCTTAACTGGGAATTGTTTTGAACCGATATTGATGTTTGTGTTCATATTGTCTCGATTTACGTTTGTTTTTGCTTTGTTATTTGTTTTATTTACTTCATTTTTCATTTCATTTAATTCTATTTTCCTATCCGCCTGTTAGAATCTCTTGATTGAAAATAAGGGTACACCACTCAATGTATTCGTGAGAACATAAATAAAGATTGAATGAATGAAAGAATGAATCTCCGTGCTCTGAATTTAGCAGTTGATATTGATCAGAGAATGAATCTTAAATGGATTCTGAACTGAGCCCCGGGCCAGAGCGCTGTGAGAGTAGTGACTAAGGTACTAGAAGGACACAAACCCGAGAAGGGGAGAGATAAGAAAGAGAGATTGAAATAAATTAGAAGGGGATGGACAAATCACCTAGTTGAAAAAACTATTGAGTTCCACCATTTCACTGCTGTATGTGGCTCTTTGTTTTGGAAAACCAACGGTACACTGGAGCCAAAGAGGAAATAAGATGGGAGCTTTATCTGCAGGGCTCATTTTATTGAGATACTGTCGATTCTCTGACTTTGCTTTCCATCTACAGAATGGTAGTTTGTGAAGTGGACCACATAATTTTGTCCAGTCTGATATCCTTGACTCATCATGTTTCTTTGAATCTAAACGCAATGGGTTTGCCTAGCAGATACAGTGTCTCTAATAAAACTGGTTTATTATGTCCCTGCTTGGTGAGGGATATTGGTATTTACAACGTTACTGCCTGGCCGAGCAGTTCACTTTGTGTCACTCACACACAGTAGCTTTAAAACACAAGGCCTGTGACACCCTAGAGGTTCTTGATCCCTCTGTAATAAAATTAATTAAGAAAATCGCTCATTAAAGGGATCCCTGGCCATATGCCTTAATCTTTATATTAAAATTGGCTTAAGGGAGGACCCGTTGTCACGTTCATGTCACTATGACCCACCCACTCAAAAGGAATAGAAACGGCTGCCAGGGCCTATAGAATTTATTAACCGAACCCCATAGTCTAAATGAACTTTTTTCCAGCCTCATACAATATAGGACATCTCTGATCCATTATGTATGAGATGGAGGAGATACCTCCTTCCATTTTAAAAGTAGAGAAATGGTGTTTCACATGGGGACATGAGGGATGGTGCAAAGTTGATAGGAGAAACAGCAGGAATGACTACAAGGCCATAGAGTTTTGAAAGAAGGGAGAAAATGACATGTAACTTCCTGTAGGAGTGGAACTCCAAATGCGGCAGACTTGAGCACCGAGCAGGCACACTAGGGTTTCGGACAATAGAAGAACGCCCAGTAGCGTTTTAAATGCGGAAGTCTTGCAATCCCAGATTTGACCACCAGGCGGCGGCAGCTTCACGGTTCTACCGCAGTTCTAGTGGCTTGGTTCAGAGCATAGAGTTATAATATATCTAGAGGACGGACTGCCCCGCCCCCAGCTACTCATTTCAATGAAAGTTGCTCACCTGCGTTTGAAGCACCCGGAAGAACCTTCTACCTACGATTTTTCTTGTTTTTAGCACCAAATTGTGGTTAAAATCTATTTAGTTACTTTCTATTCTGGACTTGGGGTAGCCAGTGAAGTGCGGCTAACACCGGAGTTATGTGTGCTCTGCAGGTGAGAATTCTGGCCGCCGCATTCTGCACTAGTTGAAGTCGAGATATTGAAGAACGGCTCAGGGTGGTCCGTTACAGTAATCAAGACGGGAAGAGACAAAAGCGTGCATGATTTTTTCCAGGTCTTGAGAAGTGAGAATTGATTTTATCTTTTCAATGTTACGTAGATGGCAAAAGCAGGACTGGGTAACCTTTTTAACATGGAACTCAAAGGTCATATATTGTCGAAAAAGACACCCAGGTTCTTCGCTGTCTGTTTGACATTGGTTGCCTGTGGACCAAGGGACAGCCGAACTGCATTTGAGCTAATCTCAGGGCCTATATGATGAGGATTTCAGTTTTGTCTGCGTTAAGTTGTAAGAAATGTTGTGCCGTCCAGTGTTAATGTCAGTTAAACAGTCATACATGACTGTGAGTTTACTGAGGTAATCTTGCTTGAATGAGAGATACAGCTGTATATCATCAGCGTAACAAAAATGCCTTCAAAGCTGTTAATAAGAGTGCCAAGGGGGAGCATAAAGAGGGAGAACAGGACTGGACCAAGTATGGATCCCTGGGGGACCCCACAGGTCAAGGGAGCTGAGGAGGAAACATAATTGTCGATAGCGACAGCCACACTTCTCCCTGACAAATAAGAGGAAAACCATTCCAAGGCCAACCCGGGTAATCCCATCGACTGTTGGAGCCTATTGAGAAGGATGGAATGATTAATGGTGTCAAGCAGCAACAGCACTGAACACTCTCCAACATTGGCCCTCATAAGGATATCAATAGAGACTCTAAGGAGGGCAGTTTCAGTGCTGTGCTTCTGGCGGAAGCCGGACTGAAACTTATCAAATGTGTTATTATTATTGAGAAACTTTAGCCAGGGTTTAACCAGAGTTTTAATAACGGCAAAAAGAGCTTTTGGCTTATTCTTGTTAAGATTTATCAGATTGGAGAAATATGCAGTTCTTACATTCTCAATTTTGTGATTAAAAGCAGACAGAAGTTCCTTCATGTGGATGAAGTTAACTGTCTCCTTAGACTTTTTCCACCTTTCTGCATTCTCTTTATAGGCTGCGGATGTCATCGTTCATCCATGGGGATGAGTTAACGGCACCAGCACATTTCTTTTTTGTTTTGAGGGGGCAACTAAATCTAGGGCAGACAAACATAAATTATTAAACTGGCAGACGAGGTCATTGGTGTCAGTTGGAACTGTCACATCCTTAAGGTCTGAAAGAAACGAGGAAAGTTTTTCAGCAGAGCAGCTGTTGAGAGTGCGAGAGCGGATTGAAAGTTTGATGGGTTGGGTCTCAGCAATAAAATCTATGTTAAGAAGAATATATTTGTGGCCAGAGAGAAAGAACTCACCCAAATATAGATTATTATTGAGGATCAAGCCCAGCGTAAAAACTCCATTAAACTCCAATTCCATTAGGACTGGTCCTATCAGTTTGTTTTACTTTCATAGACGGACTAATCACCTGGTTGATGTGCTTTGTCTGCATGTGTAGCAGAGTGGCTCATAGCCTCTGCCTGAAGACCAAAAGCCTAAAATGTCCCCCAGCCAAGGGGAATTCCCCTTTAGGCTAGTGGTTAAGATGTTTGGCTTTAGTGTCCCTTCCCGTGCAGGAGACCAAGGTTCACTACTTTATTATTTTTATGTCAATTTAAACAGACATGGGGGCCACTGTCATTTAAATCCCCTGGCTTATTTTTGTTCCCTGTCCGCCTCTGTACAAACATAATTGACACAAGGAATTAATACTCATCCAACCCTTCCCTCCATTGCCCGATGCTTTTTCATACACACACACACAATCTCAAAACATTGTCATCACACATACCAACCAACCACACACACACACACACACACAGAAAAAAAATTGAAGGAGGTACAGTAGGGCTTGCTCTACTGAGCACACCTTTTGAGCCATTGCACACACAATTGTGTGGCATCAATACATGGTAGATTAATTTGTCTATACAATGAAGTTCAAGATATTGACATGACCCTCACCAGTGACCAAGGAAGATGTGACAACAGATATGGCAACAACAACAACACTGAAGCTAACTAACAGCATCCACATGCGTGGGATACAGATGTAGCTATTGATTTGATGTTGAGACTTTCAGGCAGTGATGCAGCAGCCGGTTAATGTGAAAGAAGAGGCATAGATCTCAAGGATGGGTGGATGTAAAAAGAAGTAAACAGGTTCTTTGTAAAGAAGAAAGTTCATTTGTCACACAAAGTATGGAACAAGTTGTTTTTTCGCTGAATGTGACTGAAAAGAAAATGTTGCATAAGGTGCATTGCCTTTCTGCAATACTGTAGGCCCTTACATCCACTGGGACTTGATTCTGCACCACTCATCTGAAAACCTCCTTTGAGAATTCATCACATTATTTCTTTGTGTAATAGAGAATGTATATGCAGTGATACACTCCGGAATGTTAATTTAACTCATCCATTTTTACACTGTCAAATTTAAAATCCCAGATTTCGTAACGGGTCTCTAGTGAAATCAGAGAAAGCTCCAGTACATAGATTATCAAGCACCGTACCTCTGCTCTATTTGCTAATTGCTACTGCTGTTGTATGCACATTGATACTTTATATTCATAGAGATACGCTGTATTTGTGGCACCACAACTACACTGCAATGTCTGCATCTACAGCTTCATATTATTATTTCGACCTACCATGACATGCCTTAAATAATGTATGGGAAATTCTTCTTTTTATATTTTTTGTTGCTGTCACTCTGAAAATTGAGTGCATACACAGTACACTCCGGGTACTGCAAGACAGGTAAACAGAATACTATGTCATACTGTCTTGTTTTCATTTAGTCTCAGAGAGAAGTGGGATACTATTATTAAGTGTGTGGAAAAGAGCTGGGTACTGAAGAAATAGCAGTATAACAGCATCACCTACATTAAGTATGGTGAGGAGAGGGCTTTGACTTCATTTGTTTTCAGGAATGTGAACACTAGACGTCATATTTAGCTGCCTGGGGCTGAATGACAGTTCATACTGCGATTGGCATGGTTTCTAGTCCTACTAGGAGGCCCTGCCTTTCTAAACATGTCCAGACTAAATGTTATGATAAGAGAAAGGATATAAGAGAGACAAAATGTAAGCCTATGAAACCACACAGAGGATCTTGTGCCATCGCCAGCCCTTATAAGGCATAGCATCAATGTCTAAACTTTTATCTTTTTTATCTGCAAAGAGGGGATAATTATGTGTACTAATCATGTATAATTGAAATTAGGCTATCTTAGACACAAGCAGTGTAACAGGTTCAAGGGATTTCAAAGGGTTGTGATGACTCTCAATGGTATCATCAATTGTTAACCACCCATTGTTCAAGTGAAAGATGAAATAAACATCACTACCTCTATTCTGCACCCACCAGACAGAGTTCACAGCCAATTTTATAAGCATCACGCCCTGCAACCGAGCTCGGCTGCACACGGCGAACCAGCTTTATGCAAGAGTTATCACACCAATCAAAGCCAATAAGGTGTGAAACGAGAGCTGTGAACAGCAATTAATACAGAGGCTTCCTCTATACATGCTGTACTGTAACTGGTTTGTGTGACTGCCTGTACATGTACTTACAATACAAAAACAGGAGCACAGCAGGCAGACAGATGGAAGTATAGGCAGAAAGGAATGGATAAAAAAAAAAACTAGAAAAGCGTGCTCCCCAGAGTGTAGGTCTCTGCAAATTTTGGAAGTCAGTCATAGCCAACTGGAATGGAATATGAAAAATCTGACAGATACATCATGATCACATGACTCCAGAGATGTGTGTACCGATGTGTGTCAGATTTGGACAAAATCTGTAGGAGTAGCGAAGTGAGAAAGAAAATCTGCCAAACGGAGCGAATCAGTCTGGATCCCAGGCTAACAAAAAGTGTGATTTGCACATTTTACTAAATGAAGTGTGCGTGGCAAGTTTCACGCCAATCGGATCCAACGGTGCCTGATTAGGAGCAGAGAACAGACGGACACACTGAGTCGGACACATGGACGGACAGACAGGAGTGAAAAAAATTGCCTCCGGCCTGGCGGCAGGCAATAATGTTTGGCAGGCTTGGTGGAGGGTGGGGGGCGGCATATTTCTTATTAATTCTCTATATGTTTTAAGTTTTTATGGAGCTAATCTAATTACCTTTTTCAAATATGCAGTAGATTGTTCCACACTCTCTGCAATAAATGAACAGGTTGATAAGGTGGGGCTCAAAAAACATTAACACTGTTTACACTCAGCCCCACATATCAGTAACACATCAGTAACACTGCTACAGTATGATCAATCTTCACTTGATAGTCGGCATGATAGTTCAATGTGTCGTGGCTCTGTGTACGATGTCTGCCACAGAGGTTTTGGAGTCAGACAAATTGTTAGGTGTCATCTGTGCCTCGGTGCTCTTGTCCCCCATCCATTCTCCTCATCTTGCTCGGTCATCTTGCAGTTACATCGTGTCATTTCCCCTCATACAGCTCATTCTTCAGTCACATTTTCAAACGTCCCATGATGTCTCCCCTGCTCCTTCTCTCTCATCTGTTGTGATTCCTTGCCAGTTTTCTGACCCTGTCTTTGTCTCCTGCATGCATTGGGTCTCCCTTGACATCTTATGTACTTAAGCCGATGACTGCATACAGTGACCCCATCAGTGCCTCTGTCTGAATACCCAGAATGTGTTTTCCAAGTCAGAATTCCCCAGAATTTCCCCCTCTCATCATACCCCTTTGCAGACACATCATCCCTGTTGTTATCCCTCCTCACCCTGTGTTCCTCTGCTCAACCTGTTCCCCTCTTCTCATCCTGTTCCCCTTTCCTTGTCCAAAAGATGGTCTGTGGTCCGTGCCTGGATGTCCCCCTGCTGGGCCCTAATTGTTTATCAAGATGTGCACGGCCAGGAGACAGAGTGATGTCTGGCCTGTCTCCACTGCCTCAGCACACCCTCGCTCACACAGCCACAGTGTCACGTCTGTGACACACAGTCACATCTGCGTAGCCATGGTGATGCTCATAAGGTGACTCATGACAATTGGACAGCCCCCAAGAGCCTGTATTATGTATACAGTGTCCAAGAAAATGGAATCACACACAGCTTGAGGTATTTTCCCAGGCTAAATTCAGTGTGGTGCTTTTTTCCCATAGATAATATTTTTACATTTAGAACTTGCTGGGATTTCCTAAGCTCCTCAATATTGTAAATCCATGTTTGAGAGCCTCATGCAGTTACATGCCTGCCCCAACGGCTCACTACTGTGAATTAACAACCACACATTTTGCAGATGTGAAACATCTGGGAAGGCAGTGACTCATAGAGTGGCTGCTTGAGAATCTGAAGGTTCCTGGCTCCAAATGGCTTAGTGTCGTAAGATGTTTTTTGGGGAATTTTCAAGCATTTATTTGATATAGATATAGTGGAGAGAAATTGGGAACGACAGGCAGAAAAGGGCCTCGAGTCGGATTCCAACCAAGGTTGGCTGCAAGGACTGCGCCTTCACGGTACGTGCTCTACCAGGTGATCAACCAGGGCACCCCAGTGTCAAAGTGTCCTTAATTGAGTAAGACACTTAACCCATTCAATCCGGTAACGCATCTGTGTCATTTTAGATTTGAACTATAACCATTATTTTATACTTTGGCTACTCAAAAACAGCAGATATAGATATAATAGCAGATATACAAGCTCATAGATCTGCTATTTTTTTAAAGAATCGTGAACATTTGTGCAAATCTTTGAATATATATTTTCAA